>NC_133034.1:16603500-16904625 GCF_048771995.1 Taeniopygia guttata | reverse complement strand
TTTCCCCGGGGTGCCCCATCCCCGCGCCAGCCTTGTGGGTCCCGGAGGGCTGCAGTGAGCGGCCCCAGCGCGGCCCTGCCCTGCCCGGAGCCCCATCCCGGCGGGCCCGGAGCTCCATCCCGGCCCTGCCCGGAGCTCCCCGGCGTTCCCAGCAGAGGGAGCCCAGAGGATGCGAACGGAGGGCGCGGCCCGGCCCCGCCGCAGCCCGCGGGGTGAGCGGGGACTGCCGCCCCTCCGAGCGCTTTGCGAACCTCCTTCCAGCCCCACACACCCGGCAGAATCCCGCGTGTTGTTCCTCCGTGAGCCATCGCTGTCCCGGGGGGCTGCACCCCCTGCCAGAGCTCTCCTCCAGCCCTGGCGCCTGAGCGGGGAATTTGCGGCCGGACACATCGGAAAACAGCAAAGCAGCAAAGAGATGCTCCCAGACCTCGGGGCAGCCCCGGATAATCGCTCTGACAAGTGGATTTCCCGCAATTCAAACCACCGCCCGACACCGCGTCCAAACTCAGGACACAGTGAAGCATCTCTGTTCTGATCACTTTATGGTGGATGTAGTTAGCCTAAATTAATGCAGACGCAAAGCACCAGAAAGGGAGGGTTTGAAATGATGCTCCTGGTGCTTTTGGAACGTCGGTTCGTGGCGTTGCACCAGAAGATTTCCCATTCACACCTCGTCGTTCCACAGGTTTGGGTACTGTTGGACACATTGTTGGTGGGAAAAGGGAGCAGGATGGAAAAAACCTGCCAGATGGGAAAGGGAGATGGGTGGAGGGGGAATCAGAGAAGAAATATCGCAGGCAATGCTTCATGATGTCAGAGGAAAGTCCCTCCCATTTGCCCAGCATTTGGTCGTTTATTTAAAGCCCATCATTAGGGACGGCCATGTGGAAGGGAATTTAAACCAGTCCTGAGTGAATTAGGTGCCACATTTTGACCATGTGTCTAATCTACCAAAGTCCTCTCCAAATCCTGCCTTCCACTGAAAACTGCTGCTTTCTTCATCAGCCAGGAGGTCTGGGCGCTCCAGCCTTTCCCCTGCATGAGGGAAATTTTGGGCACATGAGGGGCTGGGGCTGAAAGCAGGAGGCTGCCACAGTGTCAACAAGAAGTGGAGAGACTGTGGGCCAGGGAAAATCATGGAATAAATGGGATCTGGGCCAAACCCAGGCAGACATGCCAGGCTGCTACTCAGAACTGCTGCCAGAGCAGTCTGGCACAGACAAGGAGAGGAAACCCCAGCCAGACCTAGAATTTAATCCTGACTTCCTGAAATGGCTGAAAATGTTCAGCTCGTGGGGACTTTGGGGCACAGAAGCAACCAGAGGCCAAGACACTTGTGGGAGGCTGTCAAGCCTGGCTGGGAAACCCCAACATGGACATCAGGAGGAAAACACTTCTATGGGTTGAGTTTGTGCCCCAGACTTATCACAGCAGTCCCAGAGATGCTGGAAGCAGGGTGTGCATGTCCCAAGCCTTGTGGTGAGACAGCGGAGTTGAGGAAAGTTGCCTGTCCACCTGGGAAACACCTCAAGGAGGGAAGAGAGGAGAAAACAGGAATTTCCTTAGAACTGCTGTGGCAGGCAGGAGCACAAAGAGAAATTGAGGCATAAGAGAGTGGACTGGTGGGATGGGGTGGGACAGGGCAATTGAAATGTGGGGATGCAGAGCTGTCCCCAACCCTCTCCTCTAGAGCTGCTGGTGAGGGTGGCATTAGGTGGCTGGCAAGTGCAGGGTTAACCCAGCCCATCCCTTGCCAGGTGCTGCCCAGGTGTGGTGGTGCCAGGACTATAAAAGGGCTGGGGGAAGCCTGCAGAAGGGCTACTGGGGCAGAGGGGACAGGCTGCTGGCTCCAGGCTTGAAAGGTGGAGGCAGCAGAGCTGTGCTGCCATGCCAGAACCCGTTCCCTGCCTTGACAGCTGTTGCACTGGACAGCACTGGAACTTTTCCTCTGGTATGACTGTGCCAGCCTGATGGCTTTCACCCACTCACCACCATCCTGCTGGAGAGAGGAACTGGACTGGCTGGACCTGTTGTGCTTGTGAGATGTGGGTTTGGGATTACCCTCAGTGGGTGCAGGTGGGATGTTTAATTATTCCTTCCAGTTTCCTTCAGAGTGTGAAAATTGGGCTGAGTCTCTCCCTTTAGTCCCTCCACTTGGAGAAAAATGTCATCCCTTATTGTCTTCCATCCCCTGGTCTCAGTTAAGGGGAGGATGACTCTGGCATCTTGCTGTGGTCCCCTGGGGTGGGTGTCATTCGGACCTGCCACCCTGCATCTGTCTGTTTAACCTGTCAGTGCCTGTGTCCCCATCTCTGCTTCACTCCACCACTGTGCATGTCACCCCACAACCATGCTGATGTGACTTCACCCTGTCTGTGGCTTCCTGTTCAGCCCATCCTGTGCCCCCCTGAGTGACCTCTGCTCGCTGCTGGAGGGGGTGAGGGGATACTGACAGCCCTGAGAGGTGCAGGGGAGCCCTCTGGAAAGCCCACACCATGGCACTTCCCACAGTTCTGCTTCTTGCCCATCCCAATGCCATAGATCTGACCCATCCCAGACCAAAATCAGACTCCTGCAATGGTCCCTTCTCCCTGAACCAAAGGGATGGGCAGGCAGGTTACCCAGAGAGCTGGGAGCTCACTGTGGAGCTCTACTCATACCCAGCTCCAATTTGCTGGCACCAAAACACTGCAGGTTTCTGAAGGGGCTGGGTCCACTGGAGCCCTGTTCTCTGGCACAGCAGCACTGCTGGCACCTGTCTCACAAATTTAGGTGCCATTTGCTGCCTGTGCTTGGAGATGAACCTTGCCACCAATTTGCTAGATTTCTTCTCTCTGAGTGCAGAGTATTTCAGGTTGTTTATTCACATTTGTGGCATGTTTTCTCCTTCCTGGTGCTCAGGAAACTTTCATTCACGCTGAAGTTTCCGGATTATCTCTGAGAGCTCATGATGTTCTTTGAGCTTTAATTTTCTCTATATGCAGCATAAACTTTCTGATGGAAAAAATGAACATCTGCACGTGTCTCACTTATTTTTTTAGTTGAATTTCTTTTGGATGCAAAACAAGAGTGGGAAAGTACAGCCCTGAAGTTTATTGGTACCTGGAAGTTGAGGCTCAGAGTTAAATCCTGTCACAGGACACGGAGCAGAGTCTGGTATTCTTGCATAGGGAAGGTGCACCCCAGCCCTTTTTTCTTCCAATGGAGCAGCAAAAGGTTCAACAACCAGTGTAAGATGCTCCCACCCTCCCCAGCTGCCAGCTGTTGCACTGCAAAGAACAAAGCAACAAGGAAAATTGTGTTGTCATTAATGTGATGATTAAATTGGCATCTGGAGGTGTCAGCATGAAGCACAAGGCTCTCACATCCTCATCCCTGCCACCCCCATGGTCCTGCCCCTCAGCCCTGTCCTATGCCAGACCTGGGAGATGCTCCTTTGCAGATGAATTCATGTGAAAGTGCTGCAGGTCCTGTGGTGAGTTTCCCCCTCTATCGTGCATCTCTAGTTGCTGCCATGCTTGTGTTTCATTGGGATGTTGTTGTGGCTGATTGGGGTTTCTTTATGACTGGAGGTTTTGATCTTGACTTGCAGAGTGAGTCACTCCATGGCAAATGGGATCCCATCCCAGAGATGTCATTTCCTCAGCCAGGGTGCTCTGCAAATGAGGTTTTGCACAGCCTGAGCAGCTGTTTTTCCTTCCAGCTGAAAGCCCCTTCCCAGGAACATTTAAAGACATGAATTGGGTGCTGAGAGCTGTGCATAGGCAGGGAATTAATATCTACCATGGCCCAGTGGGAGATGTAACAAGTCCTGGCAATCAATCCTGGGAGGCCTGGGGGCCACCATAAATCAACCTATGAGTGCCAAGTGGCTCTGAACCAAGGGGAGGGGAGAGAGGCCATCCCTGTGCTGCGCCATGTAGTTAAATAACTTTGATAACTCAAAAAGGAGGAGACTTGGAAAGTAACAAATAAAACCATGAAGTGACTTCGTGGTGCCTGGTGAAATGCCCTAGACCCGGGTTCCATTTAAATGTATTTTGGAGATGGATTTGCTGTAGATGAGGTGGTCCCAAGCTCATTATGTGTTGGCCAGGATATTTTCAGCTGGCAAAATGCTCCTCTGGGTGTGCCCTGGCTTGGCTCTGCTGCTGAGGAAAGGCAGGGCAGCCTTGGCCAGGTGCCGAGTCCCTCCTGCCCACCGAGTGTGCCACAGCTTTTTCATGGAGCAGGTCTCAGCCAGGATGAGGGATTTCCATCACAGCTTGCTTGCTGCTTCTGGGGCTGGCAGAGCACTCTGCTGCAGCCCTGGGACCTGCCATGGGCTCCCTCCCATCCTCCCCAAGCCTGGCTTTTTCAGCCTAAGGAAAATATGGTGGTAGTTCTGCATGTGGTGTGGGACCGAGGCCCAGAGGACACCCCCTTCTTCTTGCAGCTGCATCTGTCACCTCCAGGTACAAAATGCCACCTCCATCACTGGTTGCAATCCCAGTGTTGGCTCTGCCACCTCTGATGACCCTGCATGGTGCCATGGAGCAGCATCAAACAGGAGCCAAACGGAGTGGGAAGGACAGGAAAACAATGTGCTATTAGCAAAGCCCTGGCCAACAGACACATCCACAGCTTGGGGTGGAATAACCTGACCCTTTTTTTGATCTTGGGTGATTCATTCTGACCTCAGTAAAAAAACATGGTCCCCAGCCTGGTGCTGAATGGAGGGCACAGAGTTGGCACTGTGCAGATCCTTGTCAGGATGCCTTGGCCTGCATCCTGCATCCAATGGCCCTCATCCCATTCCATCACTGCCCAGGGGGCTCGGCCAAGGCAGCACCCCTGGCTAACTCAGCCTAATGGCCACAGCCCAGTGCTCCTGCCAGGTGAAAAAGCACTTCAAGTCTGTGCTGGCCCTGATTAGCAAAACTATGGTTGCCATGGAGCCTGAATACCTGCTAATAGAGTGCCTGCCTTCCCTGTCCCCTCAGCAGACCCGGGGGACACAAGCTGTGGAGCAGAGGCCAATTTTGCTGTTCCTTAGAAAGTTGATTGCTTTAATCCCAGTGAATATATAAATGGTGTCTATTTTTTTTCCCCTTCCTTCTTTCAGCCTCATTTGGGGTAGAGGAGAAACGTCCCTCCCCAGCTACTCCTCAGGTGAGCTGTGGGGCTCTGGGTGCAGATATTGTTGCAGGGAGAAATGAAATGCCAGGCTGTGAGGAGGGCACCAGCCCAGGGGTGCTGTCCCAGGGGAGCAAAGGCTCCGTGCTGTTCCTTTGCCAGATGCCTGCACCCTGGAAAAGGTGCTGGCCAGTTTGTGACCAGCTCAGAAAAGGGGATTTGGAGCTCTAGAAACAACTGCCACTATTGTGAGAGGTTAAGATGTCACCTGCTTAGGCTGTGTGAGGGGGGAAGAGAAGGTAAAAATGCTGAGGTGAGATTTTTGGGAATGGCCACAGCTGTTACACAGTGAAAAAGGCCTCTGGAGAGTCAGTGAGTGGAGATGCACAGGAGAGTGATGGCTAAAAATTATTACAGGAGGGTGTCCCACATAGACAAGGATGGATTGGTAGGCTCTGCTGGATAAAACACAGCAGGGCTGCTTTGAAAAGGCCACCTCATTGACCTGTCTGTGCCAAATTATCCAGATCTGGGCCTGTTTGGTGCCCTTGTGGGTCTGTGTGGCCCTTCCTGGCCTTGAGGTCTTAAAAAAGCATCCTCCTGCTCTCTGAAATGCATCCTCTAGGCTTGTCATCTCCAGGTGACCAAAGAGAGGCAGCTTTGAGTAGGCAGCTCCCAGCAGAGAGAGAAGCCCCTTTTACATCCTCACGGCCAAAATATTTGAGAGATACGACAGCAGGTAGGGTGGGAGCAGCTCTTGAGACCCCAGTTATGTGGGATGCTCCAACAGGCTGATGTGAATGATGAGGGAAGTGAGGAGACAAAGGGAGAAGGATCCCATGTCCCGTGGTTCTGGTGTCCCAGAAAAAATGGGGCTGTGAGCGGGGCAGAGAGGTCTGCCACCACCTGGAATTCTGGATCTGACAGCCTGGTGGGGATGGAGGGACTCGTGGGTCATTTTGGAGAGAACCAAGCTTTGTCTTGTCCTTGCAAGCCATCCTTCCTATATGCCTGCTGTCCTCAGAAGGAAAGGAGGCTTTAGGGAAACAGATGTTGAAGTTTGTCAAGAGCTCAGCAACATCCCCACTGCTTTCTTCCAATCCAAGCAACCTCCAAACATCCCAGTCCCTGCAGACATCCCCTCATCCTCCTGGGAGTGCAGGACATGTGAGCCATGGGGGCTCCTGCAGGGACAAGGACAGAGGTGCAGAGCTCAGGGGGCTCCCCAGGGACAAGGACAGAGGTGCAGAGCTCAGGGGGCTCCCCAGGGACAAGGACAGAGGTGCAGAGCTCAGGGGGCTCCCCAGGGGCTGCCCCGAGGCAAAACCCGGACAGAGATGAGGAACAAGACAGTTAAGGAATTGTGTCAGTATGCAGGGACCAGCCTCTGCCCCAAGGATGGGGAGGTGGCTGTGTAACAGTGCACAGAGCTCGGGGAGCACCTGGGACTGTGCTGGGAGCTGGCTGTGTGTGACTGTGCTCATCAGGGCACTCAGAAAACAGGAGGAATGGAAGGGAGTGAGATTTCCTGGAATGCTTCTTTCCACGTTGTAATCCCTGAAGTGGGCTCATGCTGAGGTTTCTTGTGCCTCTGCACTGGCACAGATCTGTTCCCTGCCTCGGGCATTCCCCAGGGAAAACAGCCTGGGCACAGTCTGGAGGCAGGTTAAGAAATCCCTGCCTCATCACTTACTGTTTATAGCTCTGCCACCCGGGGGGTGTGACCTGCAACGTGCCACTTCCCTGGCACCGTCACCCATCCTGGCATCTGCTGAAACAGCCCTGCTGAGCCCTTGCCAGCATCATCCTGCTGCTGTCCCTGTGTCCTGTCCCAGCTGTCACCAGCACTATGCCATAACCCTGTTTAACTGTGTCTCCATCCCCGGAGGGAATGAAGTTTCATTTCCTCACTCCATAGGAGCAGGCAGCGGCTCTTCTCCTTCTCCCTCCCAGTTTCAGACATTGTTTCCAGTTTGTTGATTTCTTCGCTGGAGTAAAGTCTTATTTACACTCATCTACCCTCCAGGTCTTTGGCTTCAGCAGTTCCTTTCCTCCGGGAGAAAAGAGTTTCCTGAGGAAAGTCAGGGCTCGGGCAGCCATAGACCCTTTGTGCCCTTGGAGTGTTTGCTCTACCAGCTCCCCTCTGCTTGATGCTTTTTTGCTGCAGGGAGCAGAGGTTGGGCAGGTCAGGGCTACCAAGACAGTCCAGGGCTTTGCTGGTCTTGTCCTGTGATCCCTCACCTGCTCTGGAATTTCTTTGGGCAAAGTCAATGAGGAGTGAGTAGTACTGCTCCATCTGCTGTGAGCTCTGGCACCAGGAGGATTGGGCCGTGCAGGACCCCAGGGGCTGTGTCCTGGTGCTGGAGGCCACTAGATCCTGGTGGCTCCTCACATCCTGGCCACAAGCACCACGCTGGGCAGTGCTGTCAGCTGTGCTGGGCTCAGCCCGCGTGGGGCTGGCAGCAGGGCTCTCCTGGTGTCGGAATCTGTGGGTATTGATGATTCCGAGATTGTAGAAAGTCTCTGTCTTTCTGCCCCGCTGCCAAAGAAGAAGCCCCATAATTCATCTGTGCTGGTTTCAAGGTTGTTTATTCTGTTTATCTCTAACATGTTCTGCTGCCCTGCCGCAGCTCTGTCCTGCAGGGCAGCGTGTGGGGCTCTGCCCTCAGTGGGATGTTACAAACATTATATACCAGAAACTACCTGTGCTATATTTACAATAACGTGCCAATATCTATCATCTACATTGAACAGCGTGTCCCCAGCCTAAACCAATAGAAAAATGCCAACACTACAGTGAAACGTGGAGGGCATGAAGAAGGAGGAAAAGGACAAGACACACCCAATTTCCTCCATCTTGTCCCCTCTGAACCCCTAATCTAGAATCCTAAAATTTTACTTTTGCACCCGTGCCACACTTAATTATTACTCATATCAAACACTCAGAGCTTGTAATTCATCCTGTAAGATTGAAAACTCTTTTCCATGGACAGAGATCACAGACAGTGTCTCTCGGAGCTCTGTCCAGGGGGGTTCCTGACCCCCTGCCAGGGTCCCAGGCAATCCAGGGCAGCCAGAGGGAAGCCCTGGATTCCCACATCCTGGCAGGTTTCTCCAGGTTCCTTCTCCAAAATCCCTGTACTGCCTGCTCGAATTCAGCCCTGCTGGGGCTCTTTTAGCTCAGCCTCTGTGCAGGGTGGGACGGTGCTGGGACAGGCAGAAGGAGGTAAATCCGGGGATGACAGAGCCCTTCAAGGTGCCATCCCTGGGGGGACCGGGTCCACCTGCGCTCTGCCACCCTCGGAGGGGATGAAGGGACCGGTGCGTGTCCCTGTGCCCCGTCCCGCGGGTGGCAGTGCACGGAGCGGCGGGAGGATGCGCTGCCCACCCCGCACCCACCGGCGGGGCTGCAGGCGGAGCGGGGCCCGCGGCTTCTCCGGCTCCGGGCGGGTCTCGGACCGGGCCAGCACGTGGAGGAGAGAGGAGCCGCGGGCAGAACCGGGACACGCAGCCTTGACACGAGTCCGTGGAGCTCAGGAACCGCGAGTGGGTCTGTGTGTGCGAGACACATACACGTGGGTGCGCGGGCCTTATGGCAGAGCAGGAGCGTTCCCTGGCACGGGGGTGTCACCGCTGAGGACGGGCGGGAGCGGGGACAGACACACACCGGGCACGGGGAGGGCGCAGAGCCGGACGCGGAGCGCGGGGCGATGCTGCGAGCGCAGCAAATTCCTCTCACCCCGGTGTGACCGGAGCCGGCTGGAGCCACCCACCCGCTTCACCGGGGAGTGATTCGGGTGAGCCGGGGACGGCACATCTGGAAGCGGGAGACCTCGGGAAGCCGCCGGGTCCATCTGCATGGAGAAGCGGGCGCTGCACCGGCTCCCGCGGGCTGAGCGATGCTTTACTCACCGCCGAGGCCACGCAGATGACAAATGCCGGCGCTGCGACGGCTGCCGGGGGGGCAGGAGACGTCTGTGCCGCCCTCCCCTGGGACTCTCAGAGTCGATGGAGTTTATTACCTTAAGGCTATTTCCTCTCTCTGAAGGGCAGCTTTTTGTCGGCGCTGCTTTGCAGATAAGGAGCCAGCCCCTGGCAGGGGCAGGGTCTCGGCACCGCGATTTGTTTGGCCAGCGGTGGGAAGAGAAGCCCCTGGCACAGCCCCCAGCCTCTCAGCTGACAGCGGACACGAGGGAGAAGGTGGATAAGGGCAGGCGGCTTTTCCGAGCTGAGCTCCGAGGGGAAAGCAGCGGCAGGATTTCATTCGCCTGCCTCTTAAGGCAGTGAAGTCTCCATCCCCTCCCTCGCTCCCTCCCCAGCCCTGTCCCTGTCCGGCGCAAGGGTGGTGGGACCTCAGCGTTCATCTGGAGTTTCCCAACAAGCCGTAAGTCCTTATCATGTTGGAAAATCAATTTTCCCTCTGGCTGTTTTATTGGTTGCCCTGCCAGCCCTTCTACATAGCCGGTAGAATTGCTGCCAGGAGAGATTTTTGGGGTTGTATCCTGCTCTGCTTACAGAGCAGGAAAAGAGGGTAGCCCTGCTGACATTCCCCTCATGGGGCAAAGGGGCTGAGGTGGACTGGGGAGCTGCCAGGTTTGTTTGCGGGTGGGAAATGGGGCAGAAAGCACTTGAGAAGCCTGAGAGAGTTTAGGTGGAGGTTTCGTGTGGTTTCACAAAGGAAAGGCTGTGTCTGGGGCAGGATGGGTGCAGGAGAGCAGAGCCCTGGTGATCAGCAGAATCCTGGCATCCTGACACCAGTGGGGAGAGGGACAATGGGAGCAGGAGGAGCAGAGAAGTTGGGAAAGCATCCCACAAACCTCTCCATCTCTCCACAGCCATGAATTCCTATGTCAACTGCTCCAGTTCCGAGTTCCCCCTGCCCCAGCGAGACTTCCCCGTGGAGCCCATCAGCCCTGATCTCAGCAGCAGGACTCACCCAGAGACCTTTTTCGACCCTAAGGATGCCAACCTGACAGAGGAGCAGCTGCGGGATAAGTACCTGGGACCTCGACGGTCCAACTTCTTTGTCCCAGTCTGTGTCATTTACCTGCTGATCTTCTTGGTGGGGGCTGTGGGCAACACGCTCACCTGCATCGTCATCCTCCGGCACCGGTTCATGAGGACGCCCACCAACTACTACCTGTTCAGCCTGGCCGTGTCCGACCTGCTGGTGCTGCTGCTGGGGATGCCTCTGGAGCTTTATGACATGTGGAGCAACTACCCCTTCCTGCTGGGGGCCAGCGGCTGCTATTTCAAGACGCTGCTCTTCGAGGCCGTCTGCTTCGCCTCCATCCTCAACGTCACAGCCCTGAGCGTGGAGCGCTACATCGCTGTGGTGCACCCGCTCAAAGCCAAGTACGTGGTGACCAGGAACCACGCCAAGAGGGTCATTGTCACCATCTGGGTCTTGTCGGTCGTCTGCTCCATCCCCAACACCAGCCTCCATGGGCTGCAGCCTCTCTACGTGCCAGGACGGGGGCGGGTGCCCGATTCGGAGATCTGCACCCTCGTGAAACCACGCTTGACCTACAATCTCATCATCCAGGTCACCACCATCCTCTTCTTCTTCCTGCCCATGGGGACCATCAGTGTCCTCTACCTTCTCATTGGCCTGCAGCTCAAGAAAGAAAAGATGCTGGAAGCCTTGGGAGCCAAGACCGGCAGCAGCCGCAACTGCCACAACCCCCAGGGGCAGAAGAAAGTCAGGAGGAGGCAGGTCACAAAGATGCTGTGTGAGTCGGTGCTGGGCGGGGCAGAGCCAGGGACTATCTCCCCAGGCTGTGTTGGGAGGATGCTGGGGGGAAACTGAGTCATGGACAGTCCAAAGCACCACAGCTGGGTCATCCCAGAGGAAGGCTGTGGGTCTGGCTTGTGAGGTGTTGGGGCAAAGGCACATCTGGTGATTCTAGTCCAGCAGTAAGGATTGCTTGGGCCAGCTCCCTCCAAGCTGTACTATATCCCCTCCTCGAGGGAAGTGCAGGGTGAGAAAGGAGGTGGGTTGGGATGGGGGAACTCACTCCCCATCCCTCCACCCAGACCTCAAATGCTGGTGGCGTGGTGGGGTTTCCCTTCTGCCCAGCCCCACAGCCTCTATAACTCTAACAGGGCAATGACCCAAGGCTGGATTGAAACATCCTCTTTCCCACTGCTCTTCACTCTTGCACCCCTCTCCAGCAGGGTTCCCAGAGCCTCTGGCCCCCTTCCCAGGAGTGGGAGCTGGCTGCCCTTGGGCAGCTGCCTCTCCCTGGCACACTGACCTGCACACACTCCCAGCCCCGTGATGGCACAGCCATGGCAGATTGCCCAGCCCAGCCCAAAGGCACAGCAAGGGCTGCTTCTCTACCACCTCCCAGACAAGTGGTAACTCTGCTTTCCAAGGCACTTGGGCTGGCTTGGGGACAAAGGGGGACCTGCCCTGCATACCACAGAGATGTACTGTGGCATGGGTATGGCAGAGGACCCCAGGATTACCTGTACATATACATACATACCTCCTTTCCATCAGCAGAGCTGGGTTATAAAACAAACAAATAAAAAAAAAATCCCAAAATCAAAATCAAAGCACAAGGAAAGGTCTCAAATAGCTCATGCTCCTTGGACTTTGCTGGTGCAGGTGGCAGGTTTCTGGAGGCTGGATGCTAACTGGGGACTGAGTTCCCCAGCTGTGCTGCATGGCTGTGACAGGGCCAGCTGTCAGTGAGGAGTGGAGAAGTGCAGCACAGAAGTAGCATTGGCAGGAGATGGAGAGAGGAGATCCTGTCCAGACCTCCAGTCCTTCCATGACAAGTCCAGAAGGCACTGAGGGAACCTTTCCCCTCTCCTCCTCCTTCTCTCTCGTGCTTCTCTGCTATGGCCAGAGCTGAAATGGGGCAGTGCTTGGCCAGGGACTGGAGATCTGTGGGGTCAGTAATCCCTATCCCCCCAGTAACACCAGGTCCTTGTCTCCCCACAGTCGTGCTGGTGGTGGTGTTTGGCATCTGCTGGGCTCCTTTCCACACCGACCGCCTTGTCTGGAGTTTTGTATCCACCTGGACCAGCAACATGCTGCACATGTTCCAGTATGTCCACATCATCTCAGGCGTCTTCTTCTACCTGAGCTCGGCCGCCAACCCCATCCTCTACAACCTGATGTCCAGCCGCTTCCGGGAGATGTTCAAGGAGGCGATGTGCCGCCCCGGGCACCGCCCGCCCCGGGCACGGAGGTACTCGCCCAGCGTCACCCGCACCACCACCCGCAGCACCGAGTGCGAGCCCGTGCCCGGCCCCGGCGGGCTGCCCCCCTCGGACGCCGAGGAGTACGAGCTGGAGGACGTGGAGAGGGGCCACCACGCCATGTCCCTCTGCTGAAGAGTGAGAGGAGGGAAAGACTCTGGGACCAGCTTTCCTCACTGCCAGCATCCATGCGACTGTGGCACTCATCCTGTGCTGGGGAGCGGGGCAGGAGCGATGGGGGATCCCTCCTCTCTGTGCTGTCCCACTGGGGTGGAAAGGCTGCTTGTATCAGCAGCACTGCTCCAGGGACATGGTGGCAGTGACCTTGCTGTGCCCTGGATGCGTGGCAATGCATCCCACTGTCCTCATGCCAGGGCATCGCTTGTGGTGTGGGGACAGCTGACTTCTATGTCAGGGATATGTCAGCAATCCCTAAAAATATTCCATCCCTCCTGGCCCAGGGGGGTGATCCCACAGGTACTGGAGCTGGGGGCTTAGGCATCCCAGGCTGTTTTGGGGCACAGGGATGGATGGGTGCCCCAAGAGGAGCTTGCACGTGGGCTGAGATCCAGGGCTGTGTGAGAGGTTTGCATGGGATTGTGGAAAAACCCCATTCATGGCCAGAAAATGGTCTGTGGGTGCCTTCTCCTTTGAGACCTCTTCAGGGCTGTCTGGCACCAGTGTAACCCTGATTTTCTGGCACATCTCTTCAGTGGTGCCAGCTGGTGCCTGGCTGCAGGTGCTGGTACAGCTCCTTGCTCCCAGCCTTTCTCATGCCCTGCATTCCCAGCCCTTTGAGGGCAAGGGAAGGAGCATGGCTGCTCCCTCCAGAGCTGGAGTCCAGGGGGAGAATATGGGACAAAAGGTGCTCCGTGCTGTCTGTAGTGCCAAGGCAGAGTTCCTTAGCTGTCTGTGTCACATGAATATGTTCCCCTCTCCCCTCTCTGACCAGCATGTGCTGGGTGCCAATCTCTTCTTCCTCTGCCCACTGTGGTCACCTGAACTTGAGGGAAATGTGGGGAGCCCTCCTCCATCCCTGCCCTGCATGGGCTGAACCTCACTGAGAATTAAAAAAAGCCACTGGCCTGATTTGTGCCCTGCTTGTGTCCCCTGGCACCCAGCTCTGCTCCCAGCATGGGACTGAGCCCAGGCCATGCTCCCGGGGAGGGTGGTGGATGGGCCACGTGCCAGGGTGATGGACACCAGGGCTGTGTCACCAGATCTTCCCGGGGGCTCTGCTGCTGTGGTGGGTCTGCAGGTCCAGGGACACTGAGGGCACGACAGGGAGGGCACAGGTGGGATGCCTGCACCCTTCCTGGCCTCTCAGGCTGAGCTAGGGCTGGGGCCTTTGCAGGGGGACAGCTGCCTCTGGAGCCATGGCCATCACTCTTTCCCCAGGCACACTGTTTGGAAAATGTCACGAAAATGCCAGGGAACGTGGGCTGGCTGGTCATGCTCTCCCAGGCTGGAAGGACCCATCGATTTCCTGTCTGAGATCAATGCTGCTGCCTTCCCTGTGTACACCAGGTGCTGCAGGATGAAACACTAAGGATCTGAAATGGGAGCTAAGGGACTGCCCAAACAGTTTGAGCTCTTGTTTTGCATTACTTACTCGACACCAACTCCCTCACAGCCAGCTCTGGAGGCTCCCCTGGCTCAGCATCACATGGCCCTGCCTCTGGTCAGCATGGTAGCCTGGGGCTTGCTTGAGCAGAAATACTGGATGAGCAAGCCCCAGGCAGAGCACTGGCAGCTGCTATTCTGCTTCCAGCCTCTCCTAAGCCCATTGCATGGGACCACAGCCAGGCCAGTGACCAAGAAGACGAAGGGTTTGGGGCTTGCACACTCCCTCCTGCCCCCATCTAGCCAATCCCTAGTTCAGAGGCAGTGCAGCTGGCTTCCCCTGCTCCCCATCCCACAGCCAGGTCTGCCATGGGCAAAGCCCTTCCTTGGCCCTTGGGGGGTCCTGGTGGTGCTGCTGGGTGAGGGTGGGCATTGGGCTGCAGTAACTTTGTGTTTTAGGGTCTGGCTGACTGCTTGCAGCCTCTCTCTGGAGGATGTCAGTGTGACCGAGGGCACTGAGATCTATTTCATCCTCTCTCTCCTGTGATGGTCCTGGCAGGGCACAGCACCCTGGCAGCCATGTGGGCCCCTTGTGGCTGCTGTGTGGGTGGATGTGACTGATGCCTCCTTGATGGCCATTATTGCCCCGTCTCACTTCACCCAGCTGCTTCCTCAGCCACAAATCTCCAGGGAATGGCTTTTTAATAGGCAGTCAATAGTATTTTGTAATGTAGTGACAGATGCTCGTGTGGGGTTTTGGGTCCCTCACGCTGCACGAGGGCAAACTTTTCCTTCTGTTCCTGAAAAGCCAGGCTGTGCAGGGATACAGCTGTGGCTGCTGCAGCTCAAGTGCCTTGGTCAGTGTCAGAGTGTATCAGAGTGTGTGTTCCCAGGGTTTTTTTACAGGATCCTTGGTTGCAGCACAGCTGGGATGGAGTCCAGAGCAGCCAGAAGGGTGAGGCACTGGCTTTGCCTTTATCCAGCCTTGTGTTCCCAGCTGCCCAGGCATCTCCTGACCTGGGTCTCCCCATCCTCCTTGGTGTCCCCAAATTCAGACATCTTCTGACCTGGGACTCCCCATCCTCCTTGGTGTCCCCAAATTCAGACATCTCCTGACCTGGGTCTCCCCATCCTCCTTGGTGTCCCCAAATTCAGACATCTCCTGACCTGGGACTCCCCATCCTCCTTGGTGACCCCGAATTCTCCTCTCGCAGATGCACAAAGGGAATATGCAGCTCAAGCCCTGATATATTGGGTGGTGATGCTGGGGCTGCCCCACCACCCACTCCACATGCACAGCTGGGTCAGGATCACCCTGCAAAGCATCCCAAAAGCTTGTGAGAGATGTAGCTGTGGCACAGCTGGTGGCACCTCCTGGGTGGAGATGTATGGGCTGGGTTTTGATGATGTGGAGACTTCCTGGGTACCACATGCCAGCTGGGCTCCCAAGAGATGCTTGAATTAAAGGCTGCTGGGCAAGTCATTTAATCCTATAATTCATGAATACATGAAACCTAATAAAAAAGGAACTGATCTCCTCAGGGAGAATGGTTTCGTGAAGAGCATTTTACACCTCTCCACTACTGGGAAGGTACTGGGATGACTCCTTCCTGCCTCAGGCTCACTGCAGCCCCAGGAAGGGAATTAGGAGCTGTTTGGTCCAAGAATGATGCTCCCCACTGCCCTGAGCTCAGCCTGGCCCCTGCCACCTTCCCAGTATAAATCAGAGGAATTATTTCTTCCAGGGAGGTGATACAGAAGTAAAAGGCCCTGTGGGATGGCACAATGCAGAAGACAAGGATGGGCAATTTTCTCCCACTGCTCTCACCCCTGTAACTGGCCAGGGGGAATGACTGCTGCTTCAGGATGGTTGGGCAGAAGGAGCATTCCAAAACACTCCCTGAGGGTCAAATATTTCAGAGCCCAGAGGACCCCAGATGGGTCAGAGTAGAGGTAAATTGAGGGGCCAGGAGATGCAGGGAGTGTGTGGATGGCATTGCTCTGTGTCTTTGCTCGGAGCTGGGAGAAGCATCTCTCTGTCCCTGCAATATGGAGCACGTGGTCAGGTTGGGCTGCATGCCACCATCTCTTCTCCAAACACTTTGTTTCTGAAGAGCTGTTCCCTAAAACTTGTCCATCTGTCCTCCCAGACTTAGAGCAGCTTCTGTCCAACTGCCAGCCCCTGCCTGATCACTGCTCCTGGCTGCAGGAGAACCCTCCTGTCCCCCGTGCCTGCTCAGCTCCTGGAGCTGTTTCCCCCCACGCTGCTGCATGCCCTGAGTGACACAGTATCTCCAAAGCTTCCAGTGGAAAGATTTATCACCAGAGCTTTGAGGATTAAAAAGCAATTCATCTATGAGGCTGCCCCAGCCTTGTAAGGCTTTTTTTTTTGTGCTGTGATTATTTGCAACAAGCACGGGGTGGAGTTTTTTTCCTTTACAGAGCCAAACTCAAGTTTTACATCAATTGCCTTGCATATTTGTAGCCATGATAAATGGCTCCAGAGTGTGCCAGCGGATTTTTTGCTGCCCCTTTTCAAAGGAAGAGCTGTTTTTCCCTTCCTTCACACAGCCACAGGATGGGGAAAACTCGCACGGTGTGAATTTGGCAAAGCCCTTTTGAGCCTGAGAATGAGCAGTCCCTGTCTAGGGCTGGGAAGGGGGCAGGTTTGGGCTGCCCAGCCATGGATGCAGCACAGCAGCCTTTCCCACCAAGATCCCAGCATTTGTTAGGGGAGGAGGGAAGCAGGAAAATGTAAAATTCAGGAAACTGTGCTGGGTTTGAGCTTAGGCTGCTTTTCAAACCATATTTTTTTTATTCCCCTTATTCCAGGCTAGTGGTGGTAGTGAAAAGACAACACACAGTGCCTACAGATGGTGATGGGCAACACGAGGTAGGCAGCGAGGCAAATAGACAGCAAGAAACCACAGAATCATGGAATGGTTCAGGCTGGAAGGGACCTTTGAATGTTTAGTCCAGCCTCTAGTGTATATATGCAGAATTTGATTCTGCTCCTCAGGGACACCTCTGGGCTCAGTTTTTAGGCAGAGACAGCCCATCTTCCAGCCTGGCTCCTCAGTGGCTTCCCCAAGAGCGAGGATTTTCCCAGAAATCAGCTTCCAGGCAGCCAGGCACTGCGAGGAGGCTGGGATGAGGCAGCATGGGGAGCACAGCCCAGCCAAGGGCCTGGGTGGAGGAGCTCAGGTGCAGCTCTGGATGCTCAGGCTGGCTCAGCAGTGGTGCACTGTGACTGTCACCTGCACCAGGGACAGTCTCCTCTATGTCACAGCAAACCCAACATCCCTGGCTGGATGAGGCCATGTGCAAGGAAGTGATGGGGTCCTTGCAGCCCACCTCTCCTGATCTTAGAGCACACATGGAGGGAAAACACTAGAGCTAGAGGGACAAAGGGCATTTCCAAGAAGTGAAGGACTGCGTGTTGCTCTGTGTCTGAAATCCCACTGTCCTGCTGGCAGGGTGAGGGGAAGGGCACTGTGCATTCCCCTCTGTCCTTCCCCAGTCTAGCAGGGACAATTAAAGCCACTGGGCACCTTCACAGGAGTCACCTGGGGCAGGGTTAAAACCCTGCCACGATGGGTTAGAAGAGAGAGAGAGAGGTTAGCCCATATCTTCTCCTGTAGCAGCTGTGGTTGCTAAAGATGGCAGAATTTATGTCAGAGATGCCTGTGTGATGCTTAATTTGTTCATGGGGACACTTTGATTAAAAAAATGAAAGTGAGAAAAGATAATTAGCACTGCAGTAAGTGGATTAAAGTCGGCTGGACGGCTGAGCTCTGAGGCAAGTGGGGACTGCTAACAGCTGGCTGTGATTGCTGGCAGGACTGGGGGATTGGGCTCAGGGCCCTGAGGCTGACCTGGAGGACAACAGTCTGCAAAGGGCTTTCCTACAGCCCCACAAGCTGTGCTTAGGGTCCCCAGTACACACGTCCCAGAGTCTACCTTGGCCCCTTGGGTGGGATGTGGTGGATGAGGGGACATCAGCCCTTGGGGTCTCATTGGGGTGGAGCAAATTCCAGCATGAAGAGGAGGCTGGGAAGCCCAGACTGGAAAAAGCTAACTTTAATCTAGTGTTATATATATTTAGGACCAGTGAAAGTGGTCCCTGACCAGTCCTTATTGTCCCTGCCCAGGCTTCTAAGAGCGATGGTGTAGTACCTCAAGGGGAAATGCCTCTTTATGAACCATGTGCTTTTCTCTAAGGTCAGCTCCTCTTCAAATATGGTTTTGAGGGTGTTTGCTTCTGCTAAGGACTTCTCTGTGTTACAGCCAGGAAGGGAACAACAGCCCCTGCACTCCACCGTGCCCAAGTGGCATTTCCCCTCCCTCCTGGCACCTGGCAGTGCTTGGGCTGAATCTCTCCAAACTAAGTTTGAATGAAAACAAGTAAAAGCCAAGGTATGGACCCAGGCTCAGGGCTAGACTCCAGCTGTCTCTGCTGCAACATTATTACACTGGCAGACTTTAATTACGTGGGTTTATCACTCTTTGTGCTTATCAGGGCAGCCAGGGCGAGTTTGTCTTCTCAGTTCAGGACTGTTTAATGTGGCACATTGGAAAAAGCTGTCTGAGAGGACTGGGAGGACAAACTCATCTTTCTTGTTATCTTTCCTGGGCGGGTGGAGTGACTGTGTCACATTAATGACCATCTCACATTAAGGATGCTGAGACTGAGCATGAGACATCCCCTCCTGCCTGGAGCTTGCATTAGGCACAGGATGGTTCCAGCTGGCCCTGGGGCTACAAGCCAGGTCAAAAGCTGTATTTCATACAGGAATCAGCCTGGGACTGCCAGGATGGGAGGACACAGGTTCCCAGCAGTTATTTGGCAGTCTGATGGACTGGTTCTCCAAGACCATCTCCATGCCCTGGCAGGGCAGGCAGTGGATCAGGGCAAGAGCTGCCAACAGGCGGCAGAAAATGGAGACACAGACATAGATCTGGTTTCCTCAGTTCCTGTGCCTGGCCTCTTCCAGGACAGCTGATAAAAACTCCTTGCAGAGACCTGCTTGCACTGGCTTGCAAAGAAGCTCAGCAGCACTGTCCTCCTTCATCCCCAGGCAGGGGATGTTCCTTGGAGGGGGGAATCCCTGAGAGGCTCCCATGTGTCCTCTTGCATGGCAGCAGCCTCAGCACACACAGGGCTGTCCCCTCCCCAGACAGACCTCTGCTTTTCAGTGTCCTGCTTGCAGGGAGAAGCAGGAGCCCTAAGCCCATTTCTCCCCTCCTGGCATTTCCTACTACCCCCATGACCCCATCCCATCCCCCTCCTCAGCCCAAAGCACCCCCTCCCCTGCACACCAACCCCTCCAGCACTTGGCTTGTTTAATTCCTTTTAATTTCTCATCCCCTGCTCACAGCAGCTGGGGCCAATTTGCTGCTGCTGTCACCAGAAAGAAATCAAGTTAATGACAAGAAAGACATTATAATTTAGGAGACCCATCAAGCCTCACCGCTGTATTAATGAGGAGAGGGGAGGATATTGCTGCTGCCTGCCCTGCTCTTGTCTCCCACACCTACAGCCCCAAGCCATCCTGGGAGCCAGCTAGCAATGCCAGGCTCGAGCTGACTTTTTTGCATTGTGGTTTGTGAGCTCTTCGTTCCTCTGGTGTTTTCCAGTGATTTCTACTCTGGCTAAAGGAAGATCCACATCTCTCTACAGCTCTTCACTTCTCCAAACTTATTCTGGCATCAGCTCCAAACCTCTCTGCCGGCGCTGATTTCAACAACCTCCTTGCACAGATGGAAAAGCAAATGGTTTGAGCTGGGTTTCATTCCTATTTTTCTGTGGCAATCCCGACCAACTGGCGGTGAGTCCATCTGGCAGGAACCTGAAACACAGCAGCAAGTGCTGTGCTCAAGCACCATCTGCAAGATGAGGGCTGGGTGAGGACTCCTTCAGGCCCTTCCCATGAAAGAAGGGAGATAGATAAGATGCATTTCTACAGATTCAGTTAAGGATGGTTGAATTAGATGTACAGCAGCAAAAAGCCAAAAGAGAGAAAACACAGTAAATGGTAATAATTGGGCTGAAAAGCACCCATTTGCACCCAGTGGGGTGGGGTGAGTGTGACAGTAGAAGCATTTAAAGGTTTTTCTTCCTAGTACAATTTTTGTCTCTGGGCAGATGTAGCTGGAAGATATAACAGTTTAACCCTATTCCAAAAGCCAGTGGTTGCAGTAGGAAACCACCTACCCTTGGAGCTGAGATTGGTCTGAAGGGCGAGCATCTCCTATCTTACCCTGTGAGCATCTCCTCAGTTGTTGGGAGGAATCCTCTGTGTCTTCTTGCTGTTCCTCCCAGCTCCTGGCCTGTTTCCTCGCCCCAGAAGTTCAACATCTCCCCAGCCCAGCAGCTACAGAGTTGAACAAGTCCTTTGGCTAACACTGGTACAATTTTATTCTGCAGGTGTGTGTTGGGAGAGTCTGGGGTCAGCAGTGAGGCATCCTCTGCATTGTCCATTATTTCCTCTCCAAGCCTACTAGAAACAGGTTTGGGGATCTTCAGCCCCATTCAGGATGTCCCAAAACTCAGTTTTTCTGTCACAGTGATGATTTTGGTCACTGTACTGGAGCCAGGAATTGGGAGAACAATTTAAAACAACAGGAAAGACCAGGCCAAGCAATCTGGTATCCTTTTGATTTAATACCCAGAGGGAGCCAGAGCATCTCCAAGCACAGACACGGTCCCACTGCAGTCCAGCACAGTCCTGCTCTGCCAAAGGACTCACTTCAGCTGTGTCCCCTCCTTGCTGGTGAGGGCAGGTCCCCCCCTGAATTCCCAGAGGTGTGAATTCACAGGTCACCCCACAGCAACTGCTTTTGGTGGCTGGGACACTCATGAGTGTGATGTGGCCAGATCCCTTGCTGGCATCTTCAGGAGCTTCTGCTCTAATTTTCCCTCCTCCAAGAGGCTGCTCTGTGCCCCACAAAACCAGGCTTATCCCACAAGAGAAGGATTTAACTTTTTTTCTAGAAAACAACCAGGCAGGTTGCTGCTGTACCTCTGAACCCCTGTTCACTGCCTTTGCTCCAGACTCAGCGGTGGCAGGATCTCCTTTCTGCAGGTCAGAGCAAAGGCAGCAGAGGTAGAAAAATGGGTCCTGATTTTGCTGATTTTGTGCCCCTTTGGTCTGAGGTACTGGGCAAAAGAGAAATGGCTCAATATGAGTAAGCAAAGTGTGACTGTTCCTGCTTGGTGCATTTCTGCACCCTGCAGTCATTTCTGTGCTAAATGCATCCTTCAATACCAAGAGGGTGCAGCTCAGGCTGTGAAGCACTGCAGTAACCCTGCAGTCATGGCAGTGCAAGCACAGCTCTGTGCTCTTTTAGACTTGCCAAGGTTTGCCTTTAGCTGCTTTTCCAGCAAAGCTGGTGTCAGGACAGGGACCTGGGGATGCACTTGTCTCCTCTTTCTGTGTTAGAAGTGGGAACAACTCTTGATCCCCCCACACCTGGCCAGTCTTCGGGACCTTTTCAATTTCCCTAGCCTGTTTTTTTGGCCAAAGCTTTGTCAGGAGATGGTTGGTGAGACCAAATTCTGTGTTAACCACTGCACTGCTGCAGGTGTTCATGAGAGCCCAGGGCAGCCCTGGACAGAAACTGCCTTTCTTCTCTCTGCACAGGTGGCCTTCACCCACAGTGTGATGGGGCCAAAGAAAACCATTCCAATAGAGAAATCTGGCACCATTGTGGCTAGAAATGTTTGGACTTTCCCTTAAATTTCTCATTTTTCTTCTGGACTTTTCTCCCAGTGATATCTCCTTTTGCAAACAGGTTTGCTCCCTCCCAAGCTGTGGCTCATCCACTGGGGATCTTTGATGATCTTCAAGGTCTGGAGGATGCTGGCCCTGCAGCAGGAAGCACTTTGTGTGCAGGAGCTCAGCTTCCCTGGGGGTGATACCTGGAGCCAGGTGAGGATCAGGCACAGGATGAGCCCCAGCACGGCAGCAGGACCAGTTCGTGCACTCCTCAGCCCAAAGGCACAGGGTGATGCCACCTGCACCGATTTCAGCAAGTTTAGGCACGAGGCTGTGAGGCTCCCAGCCCGGAGGGTGCAGGGTTTGGCACCCATAGTGGTGATGATTCATTCTGCTCCTAAAAAAGGGTGCAGAGCAAGCACTGCTCCTCAGCACAGCCCCCAACCTCTGCCCATCGCTGCACGGGCACATCCCAAAGCCTCAGAGCAAAGGAGTGTGGAGACACAGCAATGTGCTCCCTTACCCTCACAGCATCCTCAGGAAAATGTTTCTTTCCTAATAACCCCACAAACCCCAACTGAGGCTGTTGTACACACAAATGTACCAACATAGGTGTGTATTCTCAGTCTCAGAAAGGCCTTTCTAAAGTAAATGCAGCAGCTCATGCAGTCAGGGCTGCCTTACCTGGGGAGGTGGGACACTGGGAGCATCAGTGCTGCTTCTCTCTGGGCTCAGTGTTCCCCTTCAGATATATCCAAAGCACCAGAGGCACCTTCTTCCTCATCCCTGGGGCTGTAATATAGCACCTTCCCTTCTTTCCAGACTTATTTTTTTTACGACTCTGTAAAGAAATATACTTAGAGAGGTTCAATTTCAAAGCATGAATCAAATGTTTGGGAGAATTGCAACCTCACGAAGATAAATCAAGCTACAAACAGTGCTCAGAGGTTATTTACCCCACTGAGAATGACTGTAAAATCCACTTTTTCCAACTGGCAGTGTACCCAGGGAGCCTGCCCTCCTGGACAAGGCAGAAGGTGCCAACTACTTGTAAATTATATTCATGGACCTTTTATTGGGCAGATGCTGCATTATTGGACTATGGCACAGGGCAGAGAAAGTAATGAAGGCAAACGGAGCAGAGCCACCAGAAAAACAAATCAAATAAGGGTTTGACAGCATGATCTGTACTTGGATTTGCTCAGAGAAAATTACAAGTGCTTTTGGTTTCCATGCTGGAGGTCAGGAAGGGCTTTGTGGGCTGCCCTTATCCTTGGGCAGGGGGTTGTTGACATCAATTTGAGAGCTTAGGTGGAAATTTTGCCTCTGGTGGATTTTTGGGCCATGTCTGCTGTCCCTGAAATGGCTTCAGGTGGGGTAACCCAGAGTGCCATGGCTGGAGGGACAATGCCTCAATCCTGGGAGGTGGAAAAGAACTCAACAGAGGATGGTCTTGAAAAGCATTGCTCTCCCTGTGATGCTGCAGGTCCTTCCTTCCTCCATCTATAAATGGCCCTTAAGCATTCCCCCTGTCCACAGGCCATGGGATCCCTGCCATGTGCTGGGCTCTGAGGTCCCTGCAGGTGGGAGCAGTGCAGCCTCCATCCTTCCCTGGGTGAGACATCCCCTCGGGAGGTGCACAGTGCCACCAGCACAGCAGTTCTGGGGGTTGGCTGCTTCTCCCAGCAAGCAAATCAGCCTCTCCAGCTTGGAGCAGTGCTCACTCAGCTCATTTTATGTGCTTAATCCCAGGCAGTGTGTAGGCTCTGCCCTGCGCTCCACATCCTGTGCATAATAAATACACTAAAGCAGACGGCTAATTATGGGGAATGTAGGGCCCAGCAGGAGGTGGGCAGATGTTCTTGTGCCTTTGCCATGGCTTTTATAAAAGGGTTGTACTGCTCAGATTCATCTTCCTGATGCCATGGCTGACAACATCCTGGAGCTGTGCTGGGGGCAGCACTGATGCTCAGAGCTCAGACTCTCCTCCCCCTGCCATGGCCAGGGGGATTTCTTTGGGGCAGGGGCTGCCTCCTCCTCCATGGTCCTTCTAGCCCTTCCCTGTTCTCCTGTTCCCTGGGAGGGGCTCTCACTCCTGCAGGCTGGCACGGCACTAATTCAGCCCCTGAGGTTTTTCACTGTGTGTTCCCACGCCACGTAACTCTCGTGCTCCTCAGGAGCAGCTCGTGCCCCTTCCTTGCCATGATATAAGCGATTATTAATGCATTAGTGTTGGGTTGCTGAACCATAATGTCTTTATAGTCAATAGCATTAAGCATTTAATTACCCAGCAGGATGAATCGATGGGCTTCTTTCTTTGCTCTACAATTAAAACTGAGCAGGAGAGATGCAGTGTCATTTTCAGTGTCATTTTCAGTCTGCTTTAAGCTTCCTCTGCCATTTCGTACACAGGGAGATGAGTTGATGGCTTGTACAGGATGGGAAGAAGAGGACTTTTCCCCAAGAAACCATGTTCTTGCCTCCCTCCCAGGATACAGACATTGTGATCACAGCTTGCCCAGCTAAATGAGGCACCACTGGGTCGTTCAGGACTAGGTTTTTCAGGTCTGAGGCACCAACAGCGGGGAAATTATTGCTCTAAGTCTTATTTTTAACTACGGTCATAGGAAGTTTCAAAGCAATGGTTTCATCTCTCATCCTGCAAGTGGGAATTTCTGTGGTGAGAGTTGGAAGTGAAACAGCCTAGTGTGCTGCTGGGATGAGGCACAAACAGTCTGAGAGTGGTCTGGGCTGGAAAAGCACTTTCAGCTCTTACTTTTGACCTCCTTTTGATGGAGCTTGCTGCAGGGGGGCAGATGGATGGTGAAATCTGTGTGGGCTCTGTCTCCCCAGTTCCCAAGCTCTGACCTCTCCCAGGCTCACAGGTGCTCTGTACACCTTGACACCTGCCCAGGTCACTTCAGCTCTGCAGGCACAGTCAAATTCAAGGAAACCCTTTCCAAAAAGCTCAGCCCACGGCTGGACCATGCAACCATGAGAGCCCTTGGGGTGGCTGTTCCTTCACAGCAGCCAGCTGGGACAGGGGCTTTGCAAACTGCATGGATGGACTCAGTGGGCAGCTTTAGCTGGGAGAGCACAGGACAAGGAGCTCTCAGGGGGAGTAATAGAACATTTCCCACTGAGCTTCAGAAGCCAGCCAGCACTTCCCACTGGCACTGATGCCTGTTTCCTAGAGCAGTTTTGGCTCTTGCTCCCTGGCAGAGGCTGGGATATGCTATACTGGGGACATGTGTGTTTGTGTGTGTGTGGCTCTGCTCTCCCTGGTGTTATTTGGCTCTGTTCTGGTGCTAGAGGTGAGCACACGGGGCAGCCCCAAGTTCACCATGTCCTGCTGCCCACTGCCTTTGCTGAGTGATGGGTGGTGGGTGCATGTGGCTCCCAAGCAGGGATGAGCTCACCCCCTCACTCAGATTCAAACACAAAAATAAATTTATATCACAGAATCTTCTGAGTCGGAAAGGACCCACAAGGAGCATTGAGTTCAATTTTAAGTGAATGGTCCATTTGGGGATAAACTGCTGACCTTATAAGAGGAGTGAAGAGAGACTCCTGCTTTTCCAGTTTAAACTCAACAAAGAATTTTTTTTTTTTTTTTTTTTTTTTTTTTAACTGAGAAGGGAGAAAAAAAAGAAAAATCCTCTGGTTTGGGTTTGTTCCAGGCAGAGCGTCTGCCTTCCACTGGCCTTGTGCCCGGGAGCTGCCATGAAATGGAAATAGCCCAACACAGGCCTGGGAGCAGTAGGAGCTTCCAGCAGGTAAAATGGGAACAAACTGAGACAAAGCCCCAGGTCACTGCTCCGTGGTGCTGTACCAAGGGGAAGATGTGCTGAGCCACAAGAATGTGCAGATGTTTTACTTGAATGTCATCCCTGGAGACCCAGTGCTTGTCCGGATTCTATTCCCTATTGCCCCAGCTCTGGGAGATGAATGGGATGCACAGAAACGCCCATGCAAAGAGCAGCTTCCTCCTCTGGCTGTCTCCACAAAGGTCCTGGAAAGCCTTCCCAAATGCTGCAGGGCAATGCAGGAAAAAGTGCAGTTGCATGGAACTGTGACATGCTCTGGCTGCTGGCCTGGCATTGCTGAACTGGGATCACCTGTAGCTTTGCTTCAGATTGACTTCCCCTGGGTTATAAAGGATTTGTATGCATTGTTTCAACATGCCTGCCTATTCCCATCTCACTGACTTGTCCACTTGGAGTTCCTCTACTCCAGTCTCCTCTCACCACCCAAATTGCTCCACATCTCCCAATCCTGGTTTGTCTTCTTTATCTCACACCTACTGCAAGTCCTCTTTTGGCCCCACTTTTTTCTCACATATCCTTTTTTCCAGGGCTGCACATGTTCTCTTGCTGAGCAGATCCAGAGGGGAGTCCACCTGGCTGGGAGGCTCTGGGTGGCTGTGTGGGCTTGCTGGGGGCTCACAGACACACTACAAGATCCTGCTGCCAGCTCCAGGCAAGGCGTGTTGGGGAGACGAATTGGCCTTCCAGAAGGGACATTTAAGGGGAATTGGCTCCTTCTGGAAATAAAAATCCCCTTTTTGTCTGCAGTGTACCAGAAATTATCACCACAAGGAATACTTGGAGGGCATGTGGAGACTAAATTTGCATGTACAAAACTCTCTGTGGGAGTCACCTGTAGGTTTCCTTGTCCATGAACGCCAGGAAATGATACAGGGATGTGCTGGGTTAACACCCAACATCTGCCGGAGTGACAATGGGTATTCCTGTCTCCAGGGGCCGTGCCAATTCCTGCAGCATCCTTCCTCAAGAAAGGATACTTCTCAGAGAAGAAATCCCATACTCTGCCAGACACTGCTGACTTTCATCCCTGCAGGCTAGTGTGTCCCAAGCTGCCCATGTGCACTTGTCTGTGACTATTTGAATTAAGTGCCATTTGTCACAGCAAGCTCTGCACCCACTTCATGCGCATCATCCTTGAGGACTCTCCTCTTGGCACAGACAGGGGGATAATGAAAAAAAACTTAATTAGGCTACCACACAGTCCCATCTAATTTTCTGTCCTGCATTAATCAGGGCTTGGGGAACTGTGCAGTTGGGAAGAGAGAGGACAATCCCTGAGTGCCTGGTGCTGCTGGGTCACCATCCATCAGGTGTGGTACCTGCTGGCATAGCAGCACCATGACGGGGTGAGGTGGGCACCAAGAGGAGATAAGGATTTGCCAGCGGAACATGGGGTTGTTCAAGAGGTTTTGAGCAGCACCTAGACCTAGGATTAGTAAATTTGCTTTAATAGTGGTTTTTTGGTGGGTTTTTTTTTATTTTTAAATTTTTTTTCTGCACCTTTGCCATGCTCTACACATCAGGGCACTGCTCAGACCACACAGCAGGTGATGTCAGGTTGGGGTGCTCAGGGACACATTTCATTGCTTTTCTAGCTCGTTTCCCCTTCTCTGAGCACCCACTGGATGTTTGCTGGAGATCCCTGACAAATTTTTTGGCAGCAGACGCCTGCACCACCCACAGGTAAAACTTTTCCTGTCCCGAATGCAGCGGCGAGTATCAAATGTGTCCTGGGAGGAGGCAGGGAGGGATGTCCCGCTCAGCTGTGCCCAGCAGGGCTTTGGGTGAGCCGCAGTCCCAGCCGGGACACGCAGCCTTCTGTCACCATCTAGTGGAAACACACGGCCACAGGCTGAACAGGGGTTTGGGAGCGCTCCCTCACTCACCTCAGCCCGGATTCCTGCGGGGTTCCTCTGGGAATCCAGAGCTTCCCTCTGGCTGCCCCCCTGGCAGGGGTCAGGAACCCCCCTGGACAGAGCCCCCAGAGACACTGTCTGTGATCTCTGTCCATGGACAAGAGTTTTCAATCTTACAGGATGAATCACAAGCTCTGAGTGTTTGATAAGAGTAATAATTAAGTGTGGCACGGGTGCAAAAGTAAAATTTTAGGTTTCTAGATGAGGGGTCCAAAGGGGACAAGATGGAGGAAATTGGGTGTGTCTTGTCCTTTTCCTCCTTCTTCATGCCCTCCATGTTTCACTGTAGTGTTGGCATTTTTCTATTGGTTTAGGCTGGGGACACGCTGTTCAACGTAGGTAACAGATATTGGCACATTATTGTAAATATAACACAGGTAGTTTCTGGTATATAATGTTTGTAACATCCCACTGAGGGCAGAGCCCCACACGCTGCCCTGCAGGACAGAGCTGCGGCAGGGCAGCAGAACATGTTAGATATAAACAGAATAAACAACCTGGAAACCAGCACAGATGAATTATGGCTTCTTCTTTGGCAGCGGGGCAGAAAGACAGAGACTTTCTACAATCTCAGAATCATCAATACCGCAGATTCCGACAGGTTCCCCTCGAGCTGCCCCCCAGTTTTCCTGGGTTTGGGTGGCCGCGTTTGCCTCACAGCCCAGTTCCCCCGCCAGGCCCTGGCAGCCACAGCCGGGTAGGGAAAAGCACAGGGTGAGCGTCTGCTATGCCAGAAACTGAGAATCCACAGCAAACCCCTCCTGGGGTCTCCACTGAACCAGCTAAATTCCCTTTAACTGTGGAATTATATCAACGCTCCCAAGCCACAGACATGCTACAACAAGAGACAGCCATAAAAGGACCTAAAGTGTATTTATTGCACAAATAGAGCTGTCAAACCTGCTCTTTTGGCCAAATTACCCTTCTCACTGATGCTTCTCTGTGAGACTTCCCTCGGCATTGAAATTCCTGGAGCTGCCTGCAGAGGAGCTGGGCTGTGCTGAGCCACAGCAGGGACAGCCCTGCAATATGGTGTGTCCCAGAAAAAGGTTGGCCTTGCTCCACTCTGGCATCGTCCTGCCCAGTGCTAGGGCTGAAAAATCTTGGCCACACATGGGATACAGGGAACAGTGCAGCCTAAACACTGGCATCTGCAATGTCCTGGCTACTTTCCTCCCTGCAGTATCCTGGGCCCTTTTTGGCCATAACAGCAGCTGGCAGGGTTGGGCCATATCCAGACCTGCTCAATGGTGCATGGATAACAGTGCATGGATTGACACGGAGCATGGATTAGCACAGTGCATGGATTGATACGGAGCATGGATTGATGTGGGGCATGGATTGACATGGAGCATGGATTGACATGGAGCATGGATTAGCACAATGCATGGACTGACACAGAGGATGGATTGATATGGAGCATGGATTGATGTGGGGCATGGATTGACATGGAGCATGGATTAGCACAATGCATGGACTGACACAGAGGATGGATTGATATGGAGCATGGATTGGCACAAACATGGATTAGCACAGTGCATGGACTGACACAAAGCATGGATTGATATGGAGGATGGATTAGCACAGTGAATGGATTGATACACAGCATGGATTGATATGGAGCATGGATTGAGGATTGACATGGAGCATGGATTGATATGGAGGATGGATTAGCACAATGCATGGACTGACACAGAGCATGGATTAGCACAGCCCCATGGGCAGTGCTGGTTCTCACTCCTCTGCACAGGGTGCTGTGCTTCTTCCCCAAACACTGGGCTCTGCTGCAGCCTCAGAGATGCCAGAGGCAAGGAGAACCTTCCAACACACTGCTGGGGAATGGGACTGAACACAGGCCATACTGAGAACTCCCCTGCCAGGGTTGGGAACCAAGACTAGCCAGCTGCCAGCCCAGCCCTTTGCAGATCCCACTGCTGGCACTGTTATTGGACACATGCAGTGTCCCAGCTGCCAAAACTGCCCCTGGCTAAAGCAACAGTTGTACCTTTCTCATGACAAACCAGCCTCCCACAGCACGTGGAGGAACCAAGGCCAGCCCCAGCACAGGCAGCAGAGCTGTTCAGGCAGTCATGGTACACAATTTTGTTGCACCACATGCGTGGTGAGGAGAGTGCAATCAGCTCTTGCTTCAGACAGTTAAAAATCACTTTCAGGTCTGTCTTCCATTCCATCACTTTGCATCCCCTTGGGCCACACTTGGTCTGTGTCACTGCTTCCCCCATGCAGTGTCCCCACTTGGGGACAGCTCCTGCAGCACACAGTGAGACATGAGCCAGACATTGCTATTTCACAGGCAGGGTCCAGCTGCCCTACACAAGGGGTTTTCCCAGCTGGGATCCCCATCTGCCTGCACGTGTGTGACCACGGCTGGAACATGGGCAGTATCCCGCTCTGTTCCAGCTCCTTCCCTCCCCGTCCTAGCTGATGGTGGCAGGCTCTGCACAGGCTTGGATTCCTCCTGGAGAGGCTGATTGACCCCATCACCTCTCAGTGAGCAGGTGCCCTTAGCTCAGCTTGCCTGGAAACTGCCTCTTCTTACCCAGCAGAGAAAGAGGCACTAGGACAGCCTAAGAGCCGGGTATATTGCCTCAGCCACAGTGTGTCCCTTGCTTCAGGTGGCACTGAACAATCCTGGGGTGCCCCCTCGAAGGCACCAGGGCCGTGCAGGATGGCATTCATTGAGAGTCTGCATTTTTATTCTGGGGCTCACTAGGATCTCATGTTCCCCAAGTCATCTCAAGTAGGCCATGGATGAGCAAACTGCTACAGTCACCCATGCTTGAGTCAGGAGCCCCCAGGAGCCGGCTGGATGCCCAGTTTGAAGGGGTAGGGGAGGTAAGGCAGTAGGGAAACCCAACAAAGGAGGCCACTCTGTGTCAGGTAGGCACAAAGGCAGCACCCAGCCCTGCCAGCAGAGTGACAAGTTAAACAGGAGTACCGGGTCTGCCCTGAGGTAATTTCTGCCGCGAATTTACAGCCACCGGGGAAAAATTCCACAGGGAGAAAGGTGGTGTCTTCTTGCAGTGACTGAATTCAAGCACAGGCTTATTCTTTTCTTTCATTTTGGGCCTTTTCTCCCAGCTGAAGGAGTGAAGGCTGGCAGCTGCAGAGTGCAACAACAACCTGGGGCAGAGACAGCGCTGGGGCGAACCCAGCTCTAAAGCGGGAGGCAAAAGCGTGTTCGGGCAGAGCGGCACGGCGGGCGCCGAGCTGCCGCCGGGGCGGTGGGGCAGCCGTGAGCGCCGGGCACGGCAGCGGCTCCCCGGACCCGCCCGGGCACGGCAGCGCCTCCCCGGACCGCCGGACCCGCCCGGGCCCGAACGGGGCCGAACGGGGCCGCGGCCGCCACGTGCGGCCCTGGGCCCGGCCGGTGCGCATGCGCCGCGCTGCCGCCGTCCCGGGCCGAGGCCTCCCGGGCGGGCGGCCCCGCGGTTGTAACGCGCCCTGCGGTTGGCCGATCGCAGAGCGCCGCCGATTGGCGCGGCGGCTCGAGGGGCGAGCGCGGCGATTGGTCGGAGCGGGGGCGGAGGGGGCGGGGCGTGGCGCGGGGCTAGCAAAGGGGGCGGAAGGGGCGCGCGCTCGCTCTTTCGTGTCAGTGCCCGGCCCGGCCGCCCGCGCGTCCCCGTCGCTCCCACAGCCCGCCCGCGGCCCGATCCCCGCCGCGCCGCCGCCCCGCCGGACGCGCCCGCTCCGCTCCCGACACAACTCGGCCGCCGCCCCTGCGCCGCCAGGCACCGCCGCCATCATGGTGAAGATCACCAAGGTGAGGGAGTGGGGGAGCGCAGCCGCCGGGCGGGAAGCGGTCGAACGCCGCCATGATGGGGCGGGCGGGTGCGGATGGCGGCGTATCGAGGAGGGAGCCGGGCCGCCTTCTCGCCGCCGTGCGCTCGGGCCGCGCGGCGGCTGCAGGCCTGTTCTCCCGAGCCGTGAAGATGGCGGCGAGGGGCGGGGTCGCGGGCCCGGAGGCAGTGGATTCAGGCCCCGATTGTCCCGCTCTGCTCCGTGCGGCGGCGGCGGGCGGGGGCGCGGGGCGGGAGGGGAGCGGGCGGCGGGGTGGGGGATCCGCGCGTGTGTGAGGGACGCGGGTGGGCCCCGCGTGCGGGCGCGCGCGGGATGGGGGGGGCGGGGCTACGTCACAGTGCGGCCACGTGGGGCGCGCGGCCGGCGAGCACGTGGGGGCGCGCGGAGCTCCCGGGAAGGCCCCCGCGGCCCCGGGAATACCCCGGGAATACCCCGGGAATACCCCGCACACCGGCGGGCGCGTCCCCGCCGCCCCCGGGCGGCCCCTGGAGCACCGCGGCGGCCGCAGGGCGGCCACGTGGTGGGGACAATTGCCCCGCCGGAGCCGGCGGCGCTCGCAGGCGGCCCGGGTGAGCGCGGCAGCTGAACGTGCTGCTCCCGCTCTCTTTCAGACCCCGAAGAATCAGATCAAACAGAAAAAAATGGTTCCTCCCCCGAAAAAGTTCGAGGAAAGTGAAGAAGAGGAGTCCTCTGATCTAGACGAAAGCAGCGGAGAAGAGGTGATTGATCTAAAGATGGAGTCAAAAGGATGCACGTGTTACAGAAGTGTTGTGGGTTACAGCGTAACAGGCGTTTAATCAACAGTCGGTGTTCCTCTATAAACTGTGGCTAAAGAATAAACTGGATTTTGTAAGACTAAAGCACTATGGGGAAAAATGGCTCAGCTGCTAAGTGTGTTTCCAAGCTTTTGGAAGTGCTGCTGGCGTTTTAGAGCTATACTAAACTTGATAAGCAAGTGGGTACCTAATCACTCTAGTAATAAACAGTATGACATTTGTCCACATGTGGTTTATGTGCAAGTGTAAAAATTTCAAGGTATAGAATGCTAATAGACATGACTGGTCTTGGTTCAGGACAAGGGAGTTTAGAGGTGCTTTGATGTTTCATAAGTAGGCTTCTGAAAGCATGAAAAAGCTGTGTTTGACCTTTATTCATCTGGGTGGGCATTTAAGGTAACTTTACAGAAACTGTCAGAAGGATACTCTGTAGATTTCAGTTGCTGTATGTTTGATAGTGAAGTAATGGTAGGTTAAACAGGCCAGCATGAATCTTACACTAATGTGTCTTTCAGATGATCCCCCAGAAGAAAGCACAAAAGGTTGCTGTTACCCCAGCCAAGAAGGCTGCAACTCCTGCAAAAAAAGTTGCTACTCCTGCAAAAAAGGCAGTTACACCTGCAAAGAAGGTTGTGGCTACTCCACAGCCAAAAAAGGCTGTTACTCCAACTCCTAAAAAGGCTGCTGTCCTAACCAAAGGAGCAAAAAATGGAAAGAATGCCAAGAAGGAGGAGAGTGAAGATGATGAAGATGACGAAGATGATGATGAGGAGGATGAAGAAGATTCTGGTAAGTTACTTTTGAAATAGGCATTGACTAAAGCTGGTTCAATCAAGTAATTAAATATGAGTCCCTTTGGAATTGGAAGCATTTGTATGATTAATACTTGGGGGAGTTCATTGATTAATGAGGGGTTATGAAAGAGAGGTGGGCAATGGGTGAAGTTTGCAGGAGAGCTTGGGCTGCAGCTGCCTTACACACGGCCTGTAAAAGATCTCCTAGTTTCTTGATTGCCCTTTCCTGAACTTTTGGACAAAATTTTGGGAAGCTCTAATGACTTTTTACCTATACCACTGAACCTTAGAAGTAAAGACTTGTACTGTTGGTGCAGATGAGGAAGAGGAGCCACCAATGCCCGTGAAGCCTGCAGCCAAAAAGCCTGCAGCAGTACCAGCCAAAAAGCCTGCAGCTGTGCCAGCCAAGCAGGAATCTGAGGAGGATGAGGATGAAGATGATGATGAAGAGGACGAGGAAGAAGAAGATGGTATAAGATGTTTATTATTAAACACTTTCTGGGACCTGGGGGAGGGAGGTTACTTAAAGGATAATGGGATTGATGCAGTGTGTGCTCAGCTGGTTTTAGCTGGTTGCTGTTGTCCATGTTGCTGAATGGGTGTTAATTTCCCTTTTGTCAGTAAAACTTCTTATTGTTGGTGAACAGGTTTAGGGTTTTTTTTTTAATGCAGTAAAACACAAGGCAGAGAGACAATTTTTGTAAAAATTAAGTGTATTAAACCTTTTTCCTGGAAACATACAAATTTTAGGAGGCATGAGAAACATTTTGCTTAAAAGTATTTTGTTTTCCTAGTTTCAAAATATGCTTAATGTGGAACTGTCTGAATACTGTGCTCATCTTGTTTCAGAGTCTGAAGATGAAGCCATGGACACAGCCCCTATTCCAGTGAAGAAAACCACTCCAGCCAAGGCTACACCAGTGAAAGCCAAGGCAGCAGAATCTGAAGATGAGGAAGATGAGGATGACGATGAGGATGATGATGAAGAGGAGGATGAAGAGGATGCTGAAGAGGAAAGTGAAGATGAAAGTGAGTTTAAGTGGCTTTGAGACTATTTAATAACAGGTATGGTGCCTGAGCAGAAATGTGCTACAGTGGCCTTTTGTACTGAGGAGCAGCTTCTTAGTAACAGGAGATCTTGTGTATGAATGGTGTAAGGATTAATGTTCATGTGCTGATTCAATTTAGGAAAGGTTCTGTATTTTTCAATGTTGTTCTGTTTTCTGGCACAGAACCTGCTGTCAAGGAAGCACCTGGAAAGAGAAAGAAAGAAATGGCCAATAAAAGTGCACCAGAGCCCAAGAAAAAGAAAACAGATGGTAAGTGGTGTGGGATCCTCATGTGATGCTTGTTTAATGGACTGTGATTGAACGCTGTTGCATGAGGAACGTAACTGAAGTCCAGGATGTCAGGGGTGGGGTTTTCCAGCACAAATGATGATTATAAGGGACTTAATACTGAAATATGATGTCACTTTTGAGCAAAACCTGATGTGCTAAAGCTGGCTGGATTCTGGCTCCCAGTTATAAAAGCTGCCTTAAAAAAAACCAGTTTATTGTCTTTTCATTTAAAGGGCCTGCATCAGCTTTCACTATGTTTGTTGGAAATTTGGTCTCTGCCAAAGACTTTGAGGAGCTGAAGACTGGCCTCAGAGAATTCTTTGGGAAGAAGAATATTGAAGTTTTAGATGTCAGAATCAGTGCTACCAGGTGAGTTCATCAGTAGAATTTTGCTGCTCATTTCTTTTATTTGGCACTAATTTTTTCGGGGGGTCCAAATTGTGCTGCTGCTGGTGGTTCCCCTCAAGATGCTGGGGTGGTCTCTTGGTAGAGATGAGGGTTTAACTTTGCCTGGAACTTGACCAGCCAGGACCTCTCTGGTGTTAGGTTTCTGTTTGTGGTGTCTGCTGCCAGAGATGGATCAGCTGAGACCTCAAGGATGCTGTTCTTTCAGGCGGTTCGGCTATGTGGACTTCTCATCTGCTGAGGATTTGGATAAAGCTCTCCAGATGAATGGAAAGAAGTTAATGGGTGTGGAAGTCAAACTGGAAAAAGCAAAGAGCAAGGAAACTATGAAAGAAAACAAGAAAGGTACGACACAATTAAGAATTTCTAAAATGCTTACGTACAGATATACAAGTTCAGACTGGAGTATCTGCTGCACACGTGATCTCAAGAAATGGTTCATATTGGGAGGGCTGAGGAAGAAACGTGTTTCTTTCTGAAACGTAAGGACCTGGTTTTCTAACTTGATGCCCTTGAAAGAAGTACTGTATTTTCATTTACTTTGGTTACAGTTGCTTTTGTAGCTTCTGAAAATGGGAATGCTTGCCGTTAATTTCTGCTGGATCAACTTGCTAAGTCATACTGAACTGGCATTGTAGATGAGGAGAGATTTTTAGCTGGTAACCTGAAAGTAACTTGTCTTTGCAGAGAGAGATGCCAGAACGCTGTTTTTGAAGAACCTGCCGTACCGCATAACCGAGGATGACATCAGGGAGGTGTTTGAAAATGCACTGGAAGTCCGGATAGTGATGAACAAGGATGGGAACAGCAGAGGGTGTGTAGCTGAGAGGACTGTTGTGTGTTTGCTGTTCTTTTAGCTCTTGGCATATTCTGATAAGCTTACCTTAGGGAACCTGCTGCATTAGTTGTCCTACTTTTTGCAGCATTTTTCTTTTATATATTTCCCCCCCTCATTCACAAAACTTTGCTGTTTCTGGAAGGCGGCGTTTGCTTACATTCTTTTCTGTGGTGTAGGATGGCCTACGTTGAATTTAAAACAGAAGCTGAGGCAGACAAAGCTCTGGAGGAAAAGCAGGGCACAGAAATTGAGGGTCGTGCCGTGGTCATTGACTTCACTGGTGAAAAGAGCCAGCAAGAAAATCAGAAAGGTACTTTCCATACTGATAACATGCATACAGATGACATTCAGGATTCATTTCCACTTGCTTCAAAAGTTCCTGAGGGTATGGCAACTTGAAATACTGCAAGAAAATTAAGATACCAGACCTTTTGCCTGACTTGTGCTCTGCATCCTATGCACTCTACTGCATGTTTCAGACAAGGGGCAACTGGTCTTCTTGATTAAAACAGGGTTGGATTTGGCCTTGTGCCTCACCTTGAGGTGAGGAATGGGCAGCAAGTATTCTTGCCTCTTGGCACAGTCTGGTTACTAGAGGACAAGAGCTGCTCTCTCCTTCTCTTAAAGCCTGCACTTTAACAGCACTGACTTTTCCCCGTAGGAGAGTCGACCACCCTAATTGTCAACAACCTCTCGTATGCTGCTACAGAAGAGACTCTCCAAGAAGTGTTCAAGAAAGCTTCTTCCATCAGGGTGCCACAGAACAACCAGGGCAGGCCTAAAGGGTAGGTTGTGCCTTTCACTTGACCCCCAGGCTGGCATTAAACTGACTTGCCTCCAGGTATCCCTTGTTCCCAGGCTGACTGGAATCTTCCTCTCCACATAGGTATGCATTTGTAGATTTTGCCACAGCTGAGGATGCCAAAGAAGCACTGAATTCTTTGAACAACACAGAGATTGAAGGCAGAACAATCAGACTGGAATTCAGTTCACCATCATGGCAGAAAGGAAATACAAACGCACGAGGAGGAGGAGGAGGATTCGGTCGTAAGTGTTTCATGTTAGATCTCCAGCTGTGGCAGGAAGGCACCATCCAGGCAAATCTGGGGCTGCTTAAAAAAAAAAAAAGAAAAAACCAAACCAAAAGCATCATAAGCAAGTGTGCTGGATATGATGACTGATTATCTGAAATGCTGATGAAACTGTTGTCAAATTCCTCTAGATAGTCAAGTGCTGATCCAGCAGTGTCTGCACAATTAGTTATTATTGTTGATAAGGTGGAAGCATCTATTTTTCAAAAGGAAGTTGAGCAAGTTTAATTTGGCAGTATCCAGTTGGCTGATTGAAATCATTTGATGTCAGGCTCTAACTGCAGTCCTGAAAAAGTTTCCATGGACTTCAGGTGCTTGAGCTGTTCCTTGAAAACAACCCCTTTATCCTTCAGAGCTGTTCTGAGAGCTGGTAATGCAAGCTGGATGTAATGTTATGAAGCTGGAGGTTTCTTTGCTCAGGCTGAATAACTTCTGAATGTGCTCCCTTTTCACAGAGCAGAGCAAAACATTGTTTGTCAGAGGCCTTTCTGAGGACACCACAGAGGAGACGTTAAGAGAATCATTTGAAGGATCAATAAGCGCAAGAATAGTCACAGACAGAGACACTGGATCATCTAAAGGGTGGGTTAAACATCACCTGGGCTAGGTTCAGGTGCTACAGAGCACCTTGCTTTAGCTGACCTCTGCAGTGCAGGGTGGTTTTGTGAAACTGGTAAATAGGGGTGGGAGCAGAGAACACGCTGCTTTGGGTCCTCTGGTGGAGGGCGGCACATGCTCACTTCTCACCTCTTCTCAATGAGCTCCTTCCTGCCAACAAATCTCCATGGCAGCTGATGGATTCGCACGAGAAGAAAATTAACTGTACAGTACTGGCAGATTCACAGTGGGCTCCATCGATTGTGATTAGCCACTGCTGTCCTACAAGTAACACATCTGTGGGATGCAGAAGTGCTGCTGTTGGATTCCAAAAGGATTTCTGTCAGGAACCTGTAGGTGGTGCTGCAGGTCATGAAATGTGACTGACTGTCACTCTTGTAACCTGTTCCCTCCCTAGGTTTGGGTTTGTGGACTTCAGCTCTCCAGAAGATGCCAAAGCAGCTAAAGAAGCCATGGAAGATGGAGAGATAGATGGAAACAAAGTGACTCTTGATTTTGCCAAGCCAAAGGGTGACTTTCAGCGTGGCGGTGGATTTGGTGGTCGTGGTGGCAGAGGAGGAGGTGGCCGAGGAGGAAGAGGTGGATTTGGTGGCAGAGGTGGTGGCAGAGGTGGATTTGGAGGTAAGAGGAATAGGTTCAGAGGGGGGTGTGCTCCAAAATGAATCCAAAGCCATTTTTGGGGTTATGGTGTAGAGCTACCAGAGACCATTCTGTCCTGTGCTAGGATGGGTTGGGAAGGGCAGTGCTATAGATATACCACTGGAATATATTTGTGTGTGTGTGTGTACATATATATAAAATACTATAGTGATAACTCTGCTTTTTGCAATAATTCCCTTTCTAGGCAGAGGAGGTGGCTTCCGAGGAGGCAGAGGAGGCAGAGGAGGAGGCGGAGATCACAAGCCGCAAGGGAAGAAGATCAAGTTTGAATAAACTTCCCCTTTCCTTTCCCTTTTCCTGCTCTCCAAGACTATCTGAAAGGACTCCGGGGGTTTTTATTCTCCTTTGATCTTGGCGGAGCCTTCGGAGGACATTCCAAGAAGCGCAGCAGTACTGTGAGCCACTTGGAAGATAACATTTTCATTTCAAGGAAGAGAGAGCAAGCCATTTTGACTGCTTGCCTGTTCAAATGAACTTCTTAAAACAAAGAGTGATAGATGTGGGAATTTACCCCTTGTCTGTGAGTTGTCTTGAATTTATAATGTTTTACCCATGTACAAAAAAAAAATTTTTTTCCTATAAACTTCTGTAGCATTTTTGCTGTAAAAATGCAGAATGTTTTATCATTTGTGCTTTAGCACCTTGTCTTGGACAGATTAAAGGACCTAAACTGGTTCGTGTTACTTCTGTGCCACTAAATTAAGCAGGCTGTGAGAAACAGGCTGTCTGGAGCCTTCCCTCTTTGGGTTAAGGTCACTGGTATCACAGCAGCAGCTTCTGTCCTCTGCTCCAGCCTGTGTCAGCTCCCAGCAGTGTATGTGTGCTGTGTTAGCAGGAGGTAGGGGAAAAGATGATGGTGGCCACGGTAAGCTCTGTAACCACAACCTTTTGTGTTGTTTTAACTGAAGATGGTGTGGTGGTGCTTGCTAGCCAATTGCTTTTCTACTTTCTTTTTAAACAAAGTAAATCAGATCTTGTACTAAAGCCCTGCAGTTCAGTTGCTCTCTCCTACAGGTATTCTATCTTGTGTTTTATTCCAAATTGTCTCCTCTTGCCCCCAAGTGTGAAGCAAGTACATAAACAGAGTTTGGGCTAAGGGGCTTCTTGTTTGTAACCAAACTCAGGCCTCCTGCTGTCCTTTCTCACACAAGGTCAGGCACCAACCAGCCTGGGGATGAAGAGCCTCAGTCCTGGCCGGTCCTGTGGCAGTGGTCACTGGCCGGTTTTTCTGGCTGCAGTGGCAGCTGTTGGAGTACATGGCTTTCCCAGACTGATGGGTGCAGGAAACAAGCACAGAAAGTGGGGCTGTGTAGCTGAGCCCTCCTGGGCACAGGGTCCCTTAGTGTCATCACCCCTGCCCTGCTGAAAGATGGTGCCCTGGTGCTGGCCTGTGCCAGTGCCCTCCGGCCGTGGTCAGACTGTTCTGCCCTCATGGCCAATGCTGGGACCTCCCCTGCCCTGCTGAGCCTCTGCTGTGGCCATTTCTCCCTGGCTTCCCAACATGGAGCCTTGCCGAAGGCCATTCCCCTGTGGCTAGAGCTAAAGCAGTGGTGTGTGGGGTCCTTTCGGGTGGAGAGCTGTGGGGTTTGTGTGCCGTGTGTCCGGCCCGGGCTCTCCGGGCCCGTCGCCATCGGCCATTTTGGAGCCGCGCGCGCGGGCCGGCGGCAAATGGTCGGGGCGGTTGTGGCCGCCAGGGGGCAGCACCGCCCGCGCGCCGCTTCCTTCCCGCCGTGCGCGGCGGGGCCGCTCCTGAGGGGCTGCGGGACCCCGGCCCGACCCTTCCGTGCCGGCACACGGGGCACACGTATGACAGTGTAGGGTCACACTGGAGTATCCGTGACGGCATCCGCTGAGCACTTGTGTTTTGTCTATGCGTATTAAATTTTCGGTGCCCAGGGGAAGCCAGCCCCAGTGACATGGCCCAGCGTGACAACCACAGCATGGCCTGGTCCCCTTTGCTGACCTCTTTGCTCTGCAGCACCAGGAGTGTCCGAGCTGAGTGCCAGCCCGTGAAACAGCCCCTTGGTGCCCAAATGCCAAGGTCAGACCTAGGGGTTCACCTGAGTCTTTCCTCTTTACCCCAGCCAGGTTTGAACCTCACCACCAGGGGTTGTGTTACCCCACGGTGCTGCTTTGGCTGTGGAAGTGAGCCAGGTCCTGCTGTGGGGAGGTAACAGGGACAGGAGGTGCCCATCTCCTCCTGCTCAACAAAACCATGAGTTTCCAGCCCTGCTGAGGTGGCTTTTGCCACAGAGGTCGACATGAGAAGCTCCTTCCCACAGGGTACCAGGAGGATCTGAAGTTTAGTTTGAGATTAAGGTGGAGGAGTACATGAAAGAGAGAAAATACCCACCAGCCTGGTTACCATGCCAGGCTCCACAAGGAAGCTGTGCCAAAATGGAACAGGGCAGCTACAGTCTCCAGATGCCCATTCTAGAGAGTTAATTTAGTCACTGTAGCACATTGCCAGGTTTTGTTCCCAGCAGAAACTCATAGTAATGACACAAGGTAAAGGCTTGTAGGATTTTTTTTTTCTTCTTCTTTTGTCCTTTATTTAGAAACTAGAATAGTCACCAAACTCTACAAGGTTTCTCTGTCCAGGTCCCACCAGGTGAAGAACAACACTGAGAGATGTCTGTATACAGCCCTGGCTCACCATACACATTGCTACAGAGAGCGAGAGCTGACCCTGCATCCAGGATAAATGTACAGCCTAAAGTACTGTACCTGACATAAATTATGGAGGTATCAATTTGGAAAGTGTTTCTGAACTCACTCCTGTTGGAAGGAGGGAAGGGAGGGTAAAAGGAAAGAGTCGTGTGCTGCCTAAGCCCAGTGGGTACCAAAAATGCTTTCAGGATTCTGCTCTGCTACTCCAGGGACCTGGTGCATTGTACATCCAGTTTCACAGTATTACCACCAGCTGAGCCCTGGGCAGCACCGACTCTTTCTCTTACTTCTCTTCAAATCTGCATCTAATCTGAGCAGGAGCATTTTAAGAGTGGTGTGGCTTGGCGTGTGGGTGCCCTTTTTGACTGGTTTATGCTCTTTTTTAGTTTGTTTTCTAACCTGGGAAATGTACTTGGAGTAAATAAAACAGGCCTGTTTCCAAAACGCATTAAGAAAATAAGAGAAAAGGAAAAAAAAAAAGGCACTGCACAGGGGGACCTTTGAGGTAGTAAAATTTTTCTCCTTTCAATGTCTGGCACCAGAGAGGGAGAGGGAGTAAGGGCATCTGTGCCTGTGCTCTGCTGTGCGTGTTCAGGGCCATGGATGTGGCTGTGTGTGTCCACCCCTGCAGGGATATCTGGGCATGCCAGCCCTACACACAGGGACATCTGTGTGTGTAGACCCTGTGCCTGGGAGCACGTGTGTGAGCATGTGTGGCTTTGCACATTCCTGTGGCCTTTGCTCATGCCTGCAGTCAGTGGCTGGAGAGCATCCGTGGCCCTTGTGCGGCCACATGTCTCTGTTGGGTGGTTTCCACCAAAGCAGCCAGCCCAGGGCTCCCCTTGAGAGCTCGTGGCCCTTGCAGCCCAAAGAAAAAAGGCCATGTCTTGTGACACCATTCCCTGTCATGCTCCTGCATCTCAGCCTGTAGAATAAATACTGCAACAACCCTGAGAGGAGCAGGTGTGTGAAACACCAGCTTTCCTTCACTTTGTCCCCTTGGGCTCTGCTTCTCATGCCAGAGCAGGACCAACATCTCCAACCTACCCTGGAGCATCACAGTTGCTGAAAACCAGGGCTGAACCAGAAGCAGCCACACACAGAGCCTTTGGGGCCGTTGTCCCCCTGCAAGGCAAAGCCATGAAGGCAGTTGTGCAGCACAGAGAGGGTCTCCCCACTGCACCCCCTGGGATGCCCAGGAATTAGAGTCCCAGAAGTGAAAAATCCCTGGAGCACTCTAAGGAGGGCCACCAGTTTTCTCCACCTCTTCCTTGGCCACAGGCAAGGACAGCTGGCCTAGTCTCTTTCCTGCCAGGAGGAACAAATCCCTGAGGAATTTCAGCTGGGTGCATTCCTCTGAGGGCAGATGCAGTAAGGCTGCAGAGGGGCTGGGGAGCCAGGCAGAGCCCAGGCTGGTGCAGGGAGCCACCATTGCCTGGGATCCTCTAACAGGGACAAGGACCCCAGTTCCCGAACTGCCAGGCTCAAACCCTAATGGGCACTCAGGGCTGTTGAGGGCCAGCCTCGGAGAAGAGCCCCTTTCCCCAGCTGCATAGGGGGGCACAGAGGACTTTGGTGGGGGTGAACCCAATGCACACAGATCAACGTTACCAAAACCTTGCATGGAGGAGAAATTTGAGATAACACATAAAATCCCATGAGTTTTGAGTCAGGAGGGGCTGATGCACTTGTAATTGGCTGAACACCCTTGGAGCAGCTTCCCTGGATAGCCAGACCCTTAACATCTCCAAAAAATGCCAGTGCCCTGCCTTCCTCCGCTCCTCCACTCATCATGCTGCTGTGGAGGATGTACCTAAAGCAGAGCACAAACCTCTTTACCCTCTCTCCATTTTGTGCTAGACTTGTCATGTTTTGTTGGTTTTTTTTTTTTCTCTTTTTCAGCAACCCCCAACCCAGCTGGAGATACGTGAACCACAATACAGTAGAGGAACAACCCCTGCCTGTGAGCGCAGTGTCTCTGCCCTCCTCACCCCGGAGGGCAGTGCCCCTGAAGGATTTGTGTGCCACCAGTGGAGGCTCACCCCACCCCAGAGCAGGGATCAGTTGTCCCAGCTCCTGCCAGTCCCAGGTCTCCTGAGCTAAAGGACATTCAGTTTTCTTGAGCATGTCAAGTTACTGTGGACCAAGTCCCACATTTGGAGCAACTCTGGAGGCAGCAGTTTATGAACCACCAACATACTCCGGTAAAAACACGGCTCCTTGTTCATCTTGCTGTTCTTGTTTTTCACAATGCCAAAAGTTTTGAAGCCCTCATGCCCAACAGGTGACACTTTAAGGACCTCCAAGCACATCCCTAGGAAGACATCATCGATGGGGTACAGCTCCAGTGTCTCTGAGGCCTTATGCAGCCTCTTGGCCAGAGCTCCATCCATGATGAAGCCCCCACCCCCTGCATAGGGTGGGTAGATGTTTTTGTTGTAGAGGGCACTGGGGATGTAGTACTTGTTCTCCTTCTTACGGATTGGCCTGGCCCTGTGGAGGACATCCCCCACAAAGAGGTCCTCTCCCTCCTTCTTGTCCTCCAGGAACTCCAGGATATTGCTGGGACTCACAAACACATCGTCATCACCTTTGAAGATGAAGTGGACGTTGTCACAGTAGATGTCAACCCACTTCAGGAAATGGACCTCTTTGAGGGTGAGGTTGAAGAAGCTGTCCAGGAAATCCCACTGCAAGATGTCCCCATAGATGTGGTTCTCATAATCTAGTAGTTTCTGGTGGTTGGCTCTCTCCTCCTCCTTGGAGGCAGTGCCCAGCAAGAACAGCGTCCTGATCCTCTTGCCCTCCACGTCCTTCTCTTGGCCCCAGGTCCTCCGGATGGCCTCGCGGCGGTCGTGCTGGGTGATGATGGACTTGACCACGATGAGCAGGTAGACATCCCCGCTGCACTTCTCTGGGTGGTTGATCAGCATGGGGAAGTAGCGGCAGTGCCGATAGAGCAGGAACTGCTGGAAGTTGGGCTCCAGCCCTTTGAACCAATCCACCTTGCTGAAGTTCTGGTTGGCTGAGCAGTTGGTAGTGGTGACATCCCAGGATTTTGTTTGCTCTGCTGTCACGCTCTCCTCCTTCACAGGAGCTTTCTCCTTCTTGGTCTTCCAGAAAGTGTTGCTGATGGAGAAGGTGTTGTCTCTCTTCTGTGACTTCAAGGGATCTGAAGGGGGCAGTTCTTTCTGCTGCTGGCCCTGCATGAACTGGTTTGGGGCCATTCCACGCTGTAGCACCGTTACTGTAATAACTAGCAAGAAGGAGAGACAGACTGTTTTGTAGATGGTCTTCTTCCTAAAGGGAAAAGACAAGGGGTTAAGGAGAAGAATATATGGGCTTAAAGAGGCTTGTCTGCAAAACCACTTCCTTCAGAGGTCATGGGATGCTCATAATCTGTGTTCCATCACCTTTTGAGGAGGAGAAACCTTGTGGGAAGAGCTGCAGGACACATCAATGCATACTCTTGCCAGCTTCATCCTTCTTGTGGGGTGGCTCTGGGGCCACACTTAACTGTAGGGACTGGCACAAGGTATGTGGTTGCAGTGTCACCTGGTAACCCCAGTGCTAAGATCAGGGAAGGGGTCACAGGAAAGATGAAAATGGGGGAGAATTTCAGCAAAGCAGCTGTTTCAGAAGAAAGTCCCAAGGGAAACCACTGTTTCAGCCATCTGAAAATTGTAGTTTAGGACAAGAGCAGGAGGGAATTATCTTTTCCAAGGAAGCCTTAGCTCCAGGATAGACATACTGTCCATGGCCTAGACTGGTATCACAGGTTGCAGAGCACTGAGAAACCAGACCTGGGAAGACCACAAGAGTTAACATGAAACTCACACTGCTGTTTTGTATAAAGATGGCACATCAAGAAAAAAAAAAAAAAAAAAAAAAAAAGAAAAAAAAGAAAGCCATTTGAGTGAAATTTCGTGGTTCAGTGGGAAAAAGACATCCCTAAACCTACAACCACCTTGGGAACCAGTATTTCAGGGGGCACTCCTGGGCTTTTTGGCAGCTCTTGGGTCCCATTGCTTCCTTGTGGTGATGAGGAGCAGCGGATACAGGGCAGACTGGGTGGGCAGATTTTCCCAGCCTGTGACAAAACAGGTGTCTGCATGTCCAGGGTGTGCAGGGCATGAGTAGATCAAACCCAGTTCTTGCTGGGACCATCCTGCTGCTCTCCTCTGCTGCAGGCCTATAGCCCTGGGAAGCTGCTGCTCATGGGACAAACCCTGGATGAAGTTCATGGGGAGCTTGAGTGGGATCCTTCTGAGTCCTTGGGACTCCAGGAAAGCTGCACTTGGAGATTATTGATGCACAATTCCTCCCCAGCTTGCTTTTCCACTCGGCTAAAGGTGGATTTCTCATCTCACTGCCACAGAGGAGGGGAACTGCCCTCTCTGCCCAGCTGCACAATGTAGCTCCTGAGCACTCAGCTTCCCTCCACAGCTTGCACATCTGCACCAACTTCCTCCTGCCTCAGTCCTGCATGTTCCAGCCACCTTGGGCCATCTCCCTGTGCAGATGAGCACTGGGTATGGGAGCATGGCAGTTGAGTTCCTTGTCTCCACTCCTAACAGCTTCCCAAGGGCAGCCCCATCTCTGTCTGCTCTGACACAAGGTGTTTGGTAGTCCCTGGACCCCTTTTTCCTGCCACTGGGTTGTGGAGCTGATGGAGACAGATGTGGCACTGGTCTTGGGATGCCCTTGTACCTGTCCTCTTCATGTCAGAAGCACATCCCAGCCTGGGTGCCACCCACGGGGACAGCCCTCGGCTCCCTGCTCCTGTCAGAGACAGAAAAATCTAGAATCATCTCTAGCAGGCAGATGTCTTCACTTCAGGACAGTCTAAAGAAGGAGCTTGGGGCTGAAATCTGAAACATTTAACCCAAGTATTTTCCAGATAGATAAGAAACCCCCAAAAAGCCATGAAACTCTCCTAGACCTGGGGACTGGATTGTGATCAGAACCACCGTGAACTGGGGGAGTTTTGGGCGTCAGGCTGCACCAAAACACCTGCTTGGTGGGACACCCTATAAGTCATCAAACTCCCCAGGGCAGGAGACAACACTGTGCTAGGGGATTTCGCTCATCCTGAAATGCAGCAGTCCCAGATGGGAACCAGGAGCTTTCAGGAGCTCCTGTCTCTTGCTTTGCTCTGAAGCACAAAGAACTTTTGAGCTCAACGTTGTCGTGGGAAAACTGTGATCACTAGTGTGAACTGTGGGAGCGAGCGTGGAAATAAGTAATTAAGGATAAATGGATAGATATTCCTCATCCGGTTTTATATGTGGCCACTCATCTGAGACTGATGAGAGAGCAGTTCTGATTAGATCTCACCATTCCCTTAACCCTCTCCAGCCCTGTCTGCACAGTTTTGAGCTTATTCTTACATTTTTCAGTTCCAGTACAACTTTACTCCAAGTACAGCCAAGCAATGTTTAAAATTTCTCATCCATACCCAGCACTGCTGCAGAAATAACCCCTGTCAGCCCTGTATAGTAATTTCATTTGTATCAAACCCATCCCATCCTGTCCTGTCCCACCACATTCTTACACTCCCCGCCACCCAAGAACAACAAGCAATAAAATACTCAGCCATCGCCAGAGGTTCCCCAGAAGCCAAAGGTCAGGGAATTACGGATACAAATTTCAACAATTTGCATATGTAGGGCTGTCACATACTGGCACAGATGGTCCCAGCCTTGGCAGACTCTGCCTAACAGTGCATGGGTGCACTGACCCCCACTACTCTCCTTGGGACAGCAAGTTCTGATCAGGGCTGAGGGGACAACTCCAGCTTTTATTAAGAGGTGGAGCGTCAAGTGGCCTGGGTATGTTTCTAGGTGAGGTGTTGCACAACAGCACAGAAACTTATTCCTCCTTCCTTCAGTGGACCCTGTTTCCCGGTTCTCACCAGTGCAATTCCTGCTTTGTTGCAAGAACCTATTTGGGAATTTTCCTACTGGTCTGACTGCAAACCATGGGGTCCCACCAGGTCCAGCCGAAACCAGGAGACCCATAGCCAGCTCTGCCCTGCAGGAAGCCTGTCCCTGCACTGCCAGGAAAGCAGCGGGGACTGGGAGGACCCTGAGCCAGAATCGTAGGCAATTCCCATATCAAATGAAGGATTTGGGGGCCAAAAGAGCGACAGTTGTTTGTGCATCTTTTCAAGTCATGAGTCTTTCTGCTCTGTGGTCTCCTCAGCCGGGAAGTACTTTAGGTATGGCTGAAAAAGTATCTCCTGCTTTCTGGGGACGGAGGTGCTTTGGGTTTGTTGCCATCACAGAGAAGTCACCCTGCCAAGCCCCAGGACCCTTTTTTGGGGCACAGACCCCAGCCAGTCCCCATAGTGTCCCCAGGAGTTGGGGACACCCAGCACCGCAGAGTCCAAGGTGGCACCCACCGGGTGGGGGGTGCGGAGGGACTGCCATCGGTTCCAGTCAGGTCTGCCCCAGCTGCTGGTGTTGGTGCCATCAAGAGAGCTTTGAAAAAGTCTTAACACACTCCTCCTCTTCCCTTTTACCCACCAAGGAAACTTCAAAAGCCTCCCTGTGAGGTGGCTGTGCCACCAGGCAGTTAAACATAAACTCCAAATTAGAGGTGGGCAGTATCCCTTTCAGGTGTTGATGCTCGAGGGCAGATGAGGCCCCGAGAACCCCTGTCTCTCTATCCCTACCCCATTCACTTTGGATTCAGGTGAAAATCTCTTTGATCCACCAGCGCTATCTATTTATGTGATAGGGGCTTTTGCTGGCCCCTCAATTAGACTCAGTCACTGGAGACACCGCCAGTATAGAGTCCTGTCTGTTGGCAGTGCCAAGGATTTGGAGAGGGGATCTTCTAAAGGGACAGATGCTGGGCAGAAGGAACCCAAATGTCCCCAGGAGTAGCCTGTGCAATAGCTGGATGCAAGCACCAAGTGGGGCCGCAGCTCGCCATGGGGGTGCCCGGGGACACGTCCCCTCCTCATAAAAGCCGTCTGGTTTAAATACAAGGCCGTAAAAACCTGCTTCTGGGGAAAGGGCAAGAGCCGAACCCCTGGGTATCGCCTCCACGAGGGCATCTGCCCCCAGGCTGGTGCTGCCGTGGGACGGGACCCCACCGGGCAAGGCTGGAGGCCCCTGCTGTCCCCAGCACCTCCACACAAGCCAGCTTTTATTCAGGGAAAAGCTGGGAAAGGCATCCCCATGGACTGGAGGGCACCGACCGGCTGCCCCTGCACATTGCCCCCATCCTGCCTCCCGCCGGGCAGGAGCTCCGGTGCCCCGGGATGAAGAGAAATTTGTGTCGGGAGCGGAGCCCCAGAGAGCCTTCTCGGGGTACCGCGGCAGCGAGACCCGCCTGGAGCCCCGCAGAGCCGCGGCGGCGGGAGGGTCGCTCCCGGGATGGGGACAAATGACAAACTCCGTCCTTAGTCGCTTCCGCATGCCCCCCGTCCCCGGCAGAGCTGCCCTGCCCCGGCCGGCCACCCCCGGGGCGACTCCCGAGGGGAACCCGCCGGGGACGGATCCTCGCAGTCCCCCGGCTCCGGACGGGCAGCGGGAACGGAGGGCACGGCACGGCGGAGGCAGGGGTAGGGATACCGGGATTCGGTGCGGGACGGGAGCGGGGCTGGGCTCCGCGCTCCCCGGAGATCACTCACCACTGGAACATGCTGGGAGTGGGACGGGGCGGCCGCTCTGCTGCTGGCCGGGCTGCCCGCGGTCCGGGCGCTTCTCTCTGCACTCTTCCTCCTCCTCCTCCTCTTCTTTTTTCTTCTTTTTCCCCTACTTTTTCCCTTTTCCCTCCCCTCTCTCTCTCTGAGGTGGAGCCTAGAGATGGATGGCAGAGCAGGTAGGTTAACTCTTGCCCTGCCCCTCTGACCCGTCCCCCCGCCCGCCCCAGCAGACAGACACCTCCCCAGTGCTCCCAGGGACACGGAGTTTAAGGGTGACACCCCACACGTCCCCCTGAGGACCCTCCCCGCTGCTGATGGCACACTCACCATGATCTGGGAACGCGGGGGCGTCCTAGTCCGGCTTCTCGTGTACTGTGCCCTCTCTGGGGCGCATTAGCTCTGCCCCAGAGCCTTTAATGTGCCTCCTGGGATACCCACCTCTCCGGAGACCCACCCTTCCCCCACGACCCACATCTCACTCAGGGCCCGCACCTTGTCGAGGACCAGTACTCTGCCCAGGACTCCAGTCTCACCCAGGCATCCATGCTCTGCCCACACACATTTCCTGGGATCCACAGCACACCTGGGGGTGTAGAGAGTTGATGGAGAGTTGCTGCAGCAGGAAGGTCCCTGCTCAGCATGCTGGGACCTCTCATGGGTCAAATTTCTAATAGCATCACAGACAGGTGAGAGGTCCTTTCAAACTGTTCCTTCAGCCCAGTTCCGACAGCCATATCAGCATGGGACATTATATTGCCCATTGAGAAGCAGATTAAAGACCTTCCTTTTCTTTTAAACGTAACATTTCAGTTGCAGGTGTTTTTCAGCCATAAAAATCAGTCCTTGTAATATCTCCATTTTTGTCACTCTCCCAATCCCACCAGCTGCTCATGTCTGCCATGAAGCCAGGCTGGGAAGCCTGCAGGAAATTTGCAGTATTTCCTTTCCTGTCCAGCAGACTGTCCCAGCCCCTTTCTGAACAGTTCCTCTGCATTTTTCATTATGAGGGTCAGGGTGTCCTATAGCTCTCACAACCCCCTGGACACGCTGAGCTTCTCATGGGAAAGGCTCTTCTTTCAAAGACTGGACATGTAGAGGGACCCACAAAACCTCTGCTACTAAAACAGCACCAAGGAAACTCCACATCCAGCTCAGTTTGGGGATGAAGATTGCATTGCTTTCCCCAGATCTGTTTCTCTCTCCTTATCTCAGCTTATCGCTTTCCCAGGTGCCCTGCAGCTCTGTGTCCTGGGGCCTGTGAAAGCTCCCCAGGAAACATTGCCCAAACAAGCTGCACCAGCTCTACAGCATCCTATGTCCTTATCATCACCAAAAGTCCATACATACCTCTCCTGATTCCTTTTTAGCCTGTTCCCAGTGCCTATAGGAAGGTTTGTATTTGCTGCACTCATGTCCCCAAGAAAATCACGGCCATGAGATTCACTGAGCATCAGCTTGACCCAAACAGGCTGTGAGAAGGACCCCCTCATCCCTGCAGCACAAGGGATGGTTAGATGCATGTCCCTGTCTGGGAATTCACCCCACTCTGCCAAGAGGGGCTCACAGTGGAGGAGGACCCCAGTGGAGAATGGCCCTTGCACAAACAGGCACGAAGGGATGTGAACAGGAAAGCCCTGAGAGCGCAACAACCATTTCATCCCTGCAATTTGCCCTGGGACCATGATGGGGACAGGGATGGCAACACCCACTCCTGAGGAGCTGCAGTAAATCCCAAACCACGTCCCCGGGTGACTGCTGCCATTCCAGGGCGCCCAGCAGCCGTGGGTGTGTGACAGGCTCGCGGGGTGCCGTGGATGCCCCAGCAGCAGCTGGCAGGAGCAGGGCTGGCCTGCTGCAGCCTGAGGGCTGTGCTGCTCCGGTGGGATTGGCAATTGGCACTGCTGCAGCGTGAGGAGGGTTCCTGGCAGCATGGGGCAGGGAGCTGTGCCAGCCCTGCTCCCAGTGTCCCGCCTCTCTGACGGCTGTTTCCGTGCTGTAGGGCCAGGAGCATAGGACTTCCCGGATGATTCCATGCTGCTGTGCAGGGTTTTGGCTCAAATAACCCCCTACTTTCCCCCTGTGTGGGAAAAAGATGCACATCCCGCTGCATGAGAGCACTGCAGGCCTGGTGTGTGAGGGCTGCACAAAGCTTTAGCTCTGATAATCATTAAAGGCTCAATGCCTGTCAGGTCTGAGGCTTCTGATGTGTGGGATAAACACAGTCCTGGGCATCCCTGGCACCACCAATTCCTGTTTCAAGGATGAACCTGGAAATGAAGCAGAATTGTTTATGATTTTTTTTCATCATTACATAGAAAAGTTTAGGACAAAACCAAGTCTTTAGTTCTTCAGATTCACCCTGGAAAAACAGAAAAACAGCAGGAAGAACAAAATACAACTGAAAGCATGTTTCTTTTAAAAAATTTCATTCCACACACATTTGCCTCTTTCCAGCACCCAGAAAGAATGGGTTTCACATAAGCAGCCACAACTACTCTGCTGAGAACGAAACACAAAAAAGAGAAACATGAATATCACCCTAGTAGACTCTGCCAGCAGCATATCCCTGCCATTCCTGCCTAGCCCTGCCTTCAGCAGAGCATCTGAATCTGTAGCCTTGCCCCTCCTTCTCTGCAGCACCCATCGCCTGTATTTCTTAGGTCTGAGCCATTAGACTGAAGTTTGGAGGCACCAGGTGCCTTTTTGGCACTGTGGGCAGAGCTGCAGATTTCTGGGTAAGTGCTCTTGGGTGGCAGGTGCTGCTTGAGCATGGAAAAGCCAAGTTCCTCTGCTTTGCACAACTGCAGAGACATTTGAGGTGTGCCAAGCCACTGCAGCCCTGGGAGAGCTGGCAGGGCACCTGTGAGGAGCAGCATTTGGACACGCTGTCGTTGCATTGGACAGGGATGTAGAGGGGAAGGCAAGGCATGGATCTTCCTGCGTGACACCTCAGTGACAGCCAGGGTGACACCAGCTCCTGCTGGCAGCAGCCATCTACACATCTGGTGGCTCCTGTGACCCATTTGGAGAGAGCCAGTCCCAGGGCCACACGCTCATCCCCCACCCAAGCATTATCCCAATTGGTGGCACTGCTGGAGATGGGGAGGGGCAACCTGTGAGGACAACAAGGCTTTGGTACTGGCATCCAACAGAGCTCCAATACATTGTCTGGGTTAAGGGAAAGGATGAGGACTGGGGTGATGCCCAAGTGGCTCATTTAAATGTTCTCAAAGCTAACCACAATGCTTTTTTTGTTTCAAGAATCCTCTTATAATTTCAAAGTGGACCTGAACTAAAATGTTTTATTAAAAAAAAAAATAGTACAAAGAAATAAGTGAGCTTTTTTTATAAAGTTTATGTAATCCCAGAAGACTGGCTAGTGGCAGATTGACCTAGCCAGTGTTTTCCCACTGATGGTTTGGAATTTGTTTCACTGGGGAAAGCTGCACTGGTTTCTTTGATATGGTTTTTTTGTGTGTGTGTGTGTGAGTGTTGTTTTCTGATTTATTTTCATTCCAGCAAATTATACATACACAGAAAAAACTCTCACTTCTTCTTCCAGGAACTCTCACACCTCATGACCACTTGTGCCTACACTGTGGTCCCTGGGCTGGGTTTCCCACACAAGCCAAGGTCCCGTTGCCCTGTGGAGACACACAAACCAGCCCTCTCCTCCCCAAACCTCCGAGTGCCTGGAGCAGGACCAACGGCTCAGCCTGACCCAAGATCAGCTGCACAGGGTGGTCACACTTTTAGGTTTTTCTTTGCTAAACCACTCACCTGTGGTATACCCTGGAGCAGGGAGGGAGGTCAAAGCTGCAATTTGTTTGGCTGAGCCAGACTCGCACCACATCAAGACTTTGCACACACTCAGGAGCAAACATCCTGGATGTGATAGGACAGGGAATGTTCCTTTCTCCTTCCATATTTGTTTTCTAAGCACCTTTCATGATGCTGTGGTAAAGAGCAGCCCTGTGAGACTCGCCCATCACTGCGGTTCTCACGTGGGATACTGAGAGCTGTGAGCGGGGCCAGCTCTGCCTTCGTCCCAGGGAAGGTTCCCCAGGCAGTTGGGATTAATTATTAACCTGATTTATTGCTGCGTCTTGGAAGGTGGAGCAGACGTCATGGACTAACCAGTCTGACGTGGGACACCAGGAAAGACATCCACCCCCACAGAAAGCTCCCTCTGCTTGCCCATGCTAAAAGAGCCATAAACCAGACCCCCATAAACCAGGTTTATGAGTAAAATAATGACTTGTTTTACTCATTAACCCCAGTGCCCCATGGTTGTTTCCATCCCAGCATCTCTGCTAGAGCAGGACCTACCCAGGATGTAGGAGGAGGTTTTGTGCCTTCCCACAGCCAGCTGCTCCATCCCACTCCATTGGCCTTGGCATTTCACACACTGAAACAGCACAGGGGGCTGCTGAAACACCTTGAGCCACAGCCACACCCTCTGTCCTGCCTGGAAGCAAACACTCTGGGATTTGCATGATTGCTTCCAAAAATCGGGGAGGAGTGTAAGTTGCTTTGCAGGGTGATGGCTGGGCCAGCCCCGTTGCTCTGGGGTCCCCAAGCTGCTGTTGCCCTTTGCAGACCCAACCATGGGATGCAGTTGGGGCTGGCAGGGAAGTGCTCTCCTGGTCATTGTGCCAGGAGCCACAGGAGCAGGGCAGGGGAAGCACTCTGCAACCCTGGGTGAGCAAATCCCAGGTCCAGACCCACCTAAGGGTTTCTGTCCTTCGGCTTCCCCTTCCTCATTTTCCCCAGTGAAAAGGCTCCCTCCAGCCTCATGGCTGCTGCCCAGTGAGGATGCTGCCTTCTCTTCCCATGGGATTTAAACCCCTGGGACACCTGGGTGTCCTGGGGAGCCTTGTGTGGCTGTGCTGTTGCTTTAAAGCAGCAGCTGGATCCAGCTGTGACTCTGAGTAACCCTCACCGCAGCCTTGCCCAGCCTTTTATGCATTTTCCAGTGGTTCCAGAGGCGCTTGGCGGCAGCGTGCAGGGGAAACCGGACTCACTGGCTGCTGGCGAGCAGAACGGGAGGGGAGAGGGAAAACATTTCCCTTCCCAGAGGAGCAGGGGGAGCCCAGTGCTGCAGCTTGGGCAGCGGGCACAGAGGGGGCAGGCTCTGGGGTGTGATGCAAACAGCCTGAGGCTGGGCACAGTGAGCCACAGGCCCCAGCAAGAGGTGCTGACCCCAGCATGCTTCAGTTTCCCTTGTGCAGAAAGCCCCAGGGTCTGGGTTTTTCCTCATAACCTATGGTAGGATGGCATCCAGGCACTGAAAAAAACAAGTCCATGAGGACATAAGATGGGGGACGTGAATGTGGGGTTTGAGGTGGGTGACACTCTCACGCTGCCCAAACCCAGAAAGGAAGGAGGATGGGGTGCTTGGCCTTGGGAAGGGAAAGACCTGTCCTGGTGCTGAAGAACTGTTATTTCCATCCTGGACCCTCCAAAAAGATGGAGAAGAGGAAATCAGCAGTGTTAGGAAAGCAATGTAATGCCAGCAGTGAAATCAGGAGCCCGGCCTGTAGAGATGCTCCTGCCCATTGCAGGGACCACGGGCCTGTCCTGCCCAGCCTTTGCCACCCTGACTGTTCTGCCACACCAGCTATGGGCACAGCCTGAAGGTAAAGCCCTGATTGGGCATCATCCCACGGAGCCGCTCTCCCAGCTCCATTCTGGGAAGAGCTGGGCTCCAGGTGCCAGCACAGCCCTGGGAAGCTGTGCTGCCTGGGGACTGGCATGGGCCCAGAAGCCATGAGCTGCAGGGAGACGTGTTTTCCGCTGGGCAGGAGAGCACTTGCGACGTCTCTCATGAGTCAGATGGAAAGGACGGCTCAGGAGTCACCTGAGCCCGGCGGCTGCCTGCCCACGGCCCCTCTCCAGCCCAAGTGGAAAAACATACAGCCCCATACATGCCTGCTGAGACCCTGAGCTCTGGCCGAGCCCCCTCCTAGGCTGGCAGATGCAGAAATGCTCACATTAGCCTTTTTTGGCCAAATTGGTTTAGGAGAGAGGCAGAGACAACTCAGACGTCCCTGGCTCTGTGGCTCTGCTCAGCATTAATCATCACTCTGCTGCTTCTTGGCGCCAAAAGCTGGGCTCTGCTACAGCCACTGGTGGATCTGTCTCCAGCAAGAGACAGGGAGAGGGAGAAGGAGGGCATGTGGAGTGCAGACTTCCCCTCTTTGGATTGAAGCCATGGCAAAGCTCCCTGCATGCACACGAAGGGAGGGCAGCACCCGCAGTGCCAGCCCTGGGCAGGCACCCTCTGGGCACAGGGGATGACCCTTGTATGGGCACTGCTCCCCAGCCCAGCTCAGGGAGCTGGTGGGAGAGGTGACAACAGCAATTTGCTAGCCTGGGAGTAGCTGAGACATAAGAGAGCCCTCTGGAGAGGAGAAGAGAGTCGGCACACCCAGACGCATTCCTGAGGTTTGGTTTCCATGGTGGGATGTTCACCCGACGGTGAAGTCATTCTATGCCGTGAGCTGAGGTGGCCAGTGAGTTAATGCATGGATCCAGCTCCTTCCCTGATTCACAGCAGGCGCAGCCACAGCCCCGTGCCATCCCTTGGGCTGAGGCTCTCACGTGGCTCCGGCACTTCCAGTGACTTGGTGCAGGGAGGCTCCAGACACCACTGCTGGGCTGATCCCTGCCTCACCATGGGAAACCAGCTCCTGCTCAGGGTAGAGGACAAACTGATGGCCCTCCTGGGTCCTTCCAGCCCATTTGTATCATCACACTGTGCTCCCCGTTGTGGTTTACTTTCCCTTCATCCTCCTGCTGTCACTGGTGACAACAGGACAGAAATGCACCACCCTAAGAGGTTATTCCTGCAGGGCCAAAACTTTGAGGATCTGCCCAACACTAGAGAGAGGCTGGGAAGGACAGAGAACTGGAAAGGAGCAGGATGGAAAGCCCATCAGTCCTCAGGGTGAGGTGGCAGGGACACTCCCCGGCACAAGCAGCTCATGGTGCCAACACCGAGCATGTGGCTGCAGAGTTCAGCAACGGGGCTCTGCAGATCAACAAACCAGAGGTGTGGTGGGTGAAGTAGCCCTGAAATGTCAGCCAGCAAGTTGATAGGATTGTCTCCAGCCTCTGGGGTGTTTTTTTTTCCAGGTCTGGAGGCACAGGGATGTCACCAGGCTGCCCAGAGCCATCAGCTGCCATTTACTCACTCGCTCTCCTTTTGGGCCATGGCTATTTGTTCTAAAGAGAAATACCTAAGTGTGACTTTTCATCAAAGTTCAACTCCCTCACAGTCCAGTCAGCTGAATTCCCATTAAAAAGCACATCCCTTCAAGATGCATCTCCTGATCAACCACCACTACAGGGGCTTTCTGCACACTCTCTGCACCAGTGGTCCCCTCCTGCTCTCCCCAGCAGATGTGGGTCCCAGGACAAGCTGAAGCCCAAGGGGCCTCTACTCGTCTCTTGCTGGTGTCTTACATGCGCACATGATGCCTCTGGAAGACAGTAGGACATGCCTCATGCCTAATCCTCTGATATATCATGGGGGACCTCTCTGGGTGGTAGCACCACCATGTGCAGAGCTCTTTGATTTTGAGATAAAACCAGATCTTCCCATACATGCTTGCATCTAATCTAAACCAGAAATCCCTCCCTGCTTCTCATCCCACATGCAGCCAGGCATAGAGGTCCTAACTGGGACCACCAGGAAGCCACTCTCCCTTTGGGACTGCCCAGAGCTATGAGCTATGTTGCCTGCTCCAGGAAGTGACAAGCCACCTCCTGGCTCTGCCACGGCAGGTGCCATCCCTGGGGCCCAGGAGTTGATGCTGGGGATGTGTAAGGTGCTGGCACAGCCCAGCAGCCGCCTGGGTGTGTGTCGCCAGACTGGGAAGTGCACAGCCACACTGAGCCAAAGAAAACCAGCAGCTCCAGGGATGTTTTACACCAGCCAGGATGGAGCCCCAGACCTGCAAGCCAGTGCTTGAGGCACCAAAATGTGACACAAGACAGCTCCCTATCTCAAGGACCCCAAGGATCCTTCCAGGGCTTTTCCAGCCCTTCCCCAGGTTTTATTTGACACGCAAAGCCACATGAAAGTCCAGTGATGGGTGCAGACAGACCCAGCCTCCACTCCACAGACCCTGACCCCACGCAGACACCCAGCTGTGACACAAGGCTCCCTCAAATCTCTCCAGCCCTGGAAACCTCCTTCAGCTCCCTCCTTGCTCGGGCCCTTCTGCCTGCACTCCAGGCTGATGAGATCCATGCCGGCCCCTCCTGCGGCAGCTCTGGGCTGCGCTCCTGCCGGCTCCCAGCTGCCCTCCGGCCCCGTGACTCACGCTCGGCACACACTGGGCCCTTTCAGCCGCCCTCGCCTCCTCGAACACTGGCCCAGTCTTCAGCGCCGGGCGAGCCCCCCCAGCCCGCCGAGGCACAGGCTCCTGGCCAAGGGGAGACATCCACGCCCTCCCTGAGAGAGCGGCTTTCATGGCCGGGAAGCCAAAGAGCTTCCCGGAGTAATCGGGGCCAGGCGAGGCACAGGCAAGAGCTCAGCCGAATGGGATGGACACACAGACCAGGTGGCTTTGAGCAACGGCCAGCAGTTAAAAAAATAAATACATGTATTTGAGAAGAAAAAGGTTTACAAGCTTCTAATGTGACCATTCTTGGCTTGGATAGATGAAACCTGTCAGGAGTCTTTTCCTCCTTTCTGCCTTCACCAAACTTCCTCTGACCAACAGCGGGGCTCTGTCTGTGCGGGGATGGGGCCACAGAAGGGGCTCCTCTGTTGCCCAGCTCCCAAACCAGCGGGGCCATGGGCTCCACCATCCAAACCGCCCCCTCACCTGAAAACTTTGCAGACTCCTCCATCAGAGTAGCTGCTGGAAAAGACACTTGCACTTTCTCAGGGCTGGGGCTGTGCAGAGAGCGGGCTGGAGCCACACTGTCTGCAGGGCAGTACCAACCCCTGCCCTGCACTGGGCCCTGTTTGTGCAAGGGGACGTGCTGGCTGTCCCCAGAGTCTTGTGTCTAATGGCCAGGGGTGAAGTGCTGGAAACTGGGAAAGTCCATACATGGAGTTGTAGGGAAGGGTGGTGCTCAGGTGTACCCCAAAAGGAGACTTACCAACCTGTCACAGCCTAATATGAGGTCTTTTCAGCTGTCAGGGCCTCTCCAGCAAGGTGTGCATGTCAGGGGACACAAAAGAGCAAGGTGAACTCTTGTGACCCTGGGTGACACAGTGGGGATGTGCACGAACACAGGAGCAATCTTAGGGCACGAGACTGCAGGAATATCTTCTGCCTCTTTCCTTCCTGCCTCTTGCTGTTTTCCACGTGTCATTTTCTGCTCAGTTTGCCAGAATGCCCAAAATACCTGACAAAAGATTCCCCTGTCTGTCTAGGGAGATCATCTTTACCACAGCTCTCAGCACAGACTGGACAAAGGGGTGTCACTCACCCTCGCTCCGTGGGCAGTGTGGCAGGGTCACCAGTGTAGCTGAAGCTGTGCTGATTTACACCTGTAGAGCATTTGAACCTGCACCAAGCTCAGCTCTGGGCTTGGGAACAGGGTTAATGGGAAAAACCTACAACCCTGACTGTGCTACACTGCAAGAGGCAGCTGAACAGGCTCAAGGGGAATCTCCACCAGGAGTTTGCAACTGGCTGCCTCACAAACCTCTGCTCTTGCCCAGGCATTTCTCCTTGGAGGGTTTGTTTGTCCTCTCCCACAAGTAGGGCCAGAGAGGAGAAATCTCAAAATCTTGGTGGGAGGAATGTGGTAGCTGAAGGGCAGAGATGTGCATCACAGCCACCCTCCCCTCTGGGCATTCGCCAGGTTTCGGTAGCAGTGAAGTCCCTCTTCAGCTCCTGAAATGAAACTGCAAATGAAACCACCACAACAAATGAGTGAGTTTTATAAGCCTGGAAAGAGGCATGAGGTTTTGCAAGCTGTGCTTAACCTGTGAAAGGTCGCCTGGAAACTGCACTCCTGGCTGTGTGGACACCAGCAGCAGTTGCCCCAGGGAAAGGACTTGTCTTGTCACCAGATACTGCACAACTGTGGTGAGCACAGCCCTGACTCAAACTGCCTTAGGACAGAGAGCAAGTGCTGCTGCACCAGGCTGCAGAAACCCTTTCCACTCCTTCTCTCCTCAGTTATCCTTCCAACATTGCCTGGTTTTGTCAGGGAGGAGGGAATGGATCCTATGAAACCCTCAGCACAGCCCAAGGTGTGTGTGGGGAGGACAAGACCCAGCTTTCAGGGCAGCGGTAGCTGTGCCAGATATTATGATGCTGAAGGAGGGTGGTGGTAGCCACGGGGGACAGTTCATGGATGAGGTTTAAATATATACAGAGCCCTGAGATTCCTAGAACCCAGAGGGACCTTATTTCCCAGGTCTAGTGCTGCTGAAGTGGAGGAAGGGTCAGTGAGCATTTCCCACACCCAAGCCCTGCAGGGCACTTGAGCTGGAGTCAGCAGGGAAGGAGGGGAGCAGCTCTGTTTTGGGCTGGTCCTGAATCCCGGGTGGGTCGCAGTGAATAATCTGCTCACAGGGTTGACACAAATATCTCCACTGCTCCTGCTGGCCTTGGCATCACCCATCCAGCGGCAGAGCCTCGGGCCGAGCCGTTGCTCTGCCAGCAGCATTATCTCCACTGCTTGCAAAGGGAGAACCAACACATTTCACACCCAGGGAACACAGAGATTCTTTTCTCAATAATCCGGAAAAGCAATTGATATTTGTGTGGAGGAAGGGGAGAGGCAGAATAACATATTTATGGAGCTTTATTCGTCACTGGTTCCTGCACGGCCAGGCTGGACAGCTCTAACCTGCTCCAACCTGCTCCTTTGTGGCAGAACACATTGTTTGAGTAAAACCCAATACCAGCAAACTCACTGATGCAACAGAAACCTGACCAGATGCTGCCTATGAAAAACAATGCAACAGGAAAAAGAAATATTCAGGCTTAGAGCAAAAGTAACAGTGCATGAGGAGATGTGTAGCATTGGTACTTTGCACCCCATTAACTGGGGGTGGCAGAGCAAAAGAAAACCTGGGCTGGGCGTGCACAACCCCAGTCTTTGCCTTTGGTGTGGGTTGCATGTTCAGTGGATGTGGAGGAAAAGTCAGATGCCACATAACAGCTTTTGGCTGATGTGGGCAGAGCATGGGCTGAATCTATGTAGAAGCAGAATCAAAACTGTTTCAACTTCACTTTGTGAAGTGAATAGTATGTAGGAGCTTCCCTCCTGAACCACACCAGTGGGGGAGACATGTGGTTGTCCAGACAAACACCATCTATTTCTCACCCTCAGGGTCATGCACGTTCGCTTCAAACTGTGCCTGGAAAAGAAAATAAGAAACTAGTACTGATCATGTTGACATTTTAAGTCTCCAGGCAATCTCAGCAGCCCCCATAAGCCAACACTGCTGCTGTTCCCCCAGCTGCACCCTCCCTATGCACAGAGCCGTTCTTGCACCCTCACCCTGCCTAAATAATTTAACTTTGCTGCAAGAGCACGGGACACAGCACTAAGGGACCATAAGAATCACCCCTACCAACATGAAATGGGACCCTCAGATTAAACAATAAGGATTAAAATAGGACCCTGTCTAAAACTCACCCTCTACCTTTTTGGGGTGCTGGTCCCCAGCAGCCTCCCAGCCCTGCTGCCCACACTCCATCGAGGCTCAGGGGGAGTCCCCATATTTCCCCTGCTTTTCTCTTGCAATCTCCAAATCTCCCCTGAGGCAGCTGCAAAGCTCTGTCTTGCTTGAAGGAGTTAAAATAAGGAGACACTTTACAACTATTACATTTGCATTTGAGACAATCACCCACCACAAAGGTATTCCTCAACTTCTTTGTGATGTGCAAGTTCTGAAGGTAGGTGTGGTGGTGGTGGTGGTAAAGTTTCCATTCCCGGAATCTTTACAGGAACAACCTCAATTTCATATTGATTCAGCCTTTCCTGCACTAAGCCTATTGTATGACCTTCTCCATGGTTAAGCCTAATACAAACTACCTGGTATATACACACCTGAACGCAGGTCAAACTCCAGGTTTGAGCTGCTCTAAGAGAATCCTGAATACAAATGGCTCTAAATAATAATCCAGGCTGAAATGAAGCTGCCTTGTTGATTTGGTGCTACTTTAGCTAACCATAGTTTTTTGCTTAATTTCTTTCCCCATCCTTTTGTTTCAGAGCCCATGTCTGCACAGAAAGCCAGGCACAGCAGCAGCCATGTGGGGCAGTTACAGATCTATTGCATCAGTTCGTGATGAGACACAGAAGAAAAACTCTTCGTGATTAAAAAACTGATATCCTGATCCATAGGGCTGAAAAGGAGCCTGCAACAGCTCTGGCACAGTCAGGCAGTGACAGCCTGACTTGGAAGAGCTGCTGCAGAAGCATGAGCCTTTCCTGAAGTGGTGAAAAGCTAGCACCAGCTCCCAGTGCAGTATTGATTTCTTCCATGCTGTTCAGCTGGGGGTTTAAAGGCCCCTGCCAGCAACTCCCTGGAGATGGAGCAGATGACCAAGAGTCTTCTTTCAGGGTTGTATGCCACATCCTCTCAGATCTCCCCAAAACTGTTGAGGAGAACCCACAGTTTCTATTCTCTAACTGGCCTAACTGGTGTCCAGAAACTGGGTGCCAGCCCTACACCAGCCCCTGCTGCCCCCCACCCAGTTCCTCTGGTGCCCAGCCGGGCCCAGAGGAACTTTTTCCTCTTGTACTGTGCTTCCACTCCTCGCATGCTGTGGCCAGTGCCATGCAAAGCACAACAAGAAGACCCAGCTGCCCTGGCTGGGGCCAGGACAGAGCTTGTTTTCCCTCTAGTAGCTGCTGTGGTGCTGTGTTTTGGATCTGGGACCAAAACAGAGCTGATAAGGCAGGGATGTTTTAGCTGTTGCTTACACAGCACAAGGTCAGCTCTGCTTCTCATGCTGCCCCACCAGTGAGCAGGCTGGGGGTGCACAAGATAATGTGAGGGGACGGAGCACAGACCCCAGCTGATCAAAGGGTGCCAAAGTGCTCAGCAATAAAAACTGGGAGAAAGAAGGAGTTACAATGTCTGTCTTCCCAAATAAGAGTTATGCATTTCCCAGAAATGGCTGAACACCTGCCTGCCCGTGGGAAGCAGGAATGAATTCCTTATTTTGCTTTGCTGGTGCACACAGCTTTTGCTGTTCCTATTGAATTATCTTTATCTCAGTCCACAAATTTTCTTGCTTTTGCTCTTCTGCTTCTGTCCCCCATTGCTCTGGGAGGGGGGAGCAGACGAGGGCTGTGTGGGGCTGAGCTGTCCCCCAGGGTTAACTCACCACACACCCCAAAGGTTGGGCTGATAGCACCCCCTCCATCATCTCCCACATGCCTAAGCAAGAACATATTTCCCCAGGAGCTGATTTTCTAGCAAGGACAGGGTATTCCCGGTACAAACCACACTCATAGCCCAGAGAAAATTAATTCCAGGCAGCACGTGGGTCACACCAGAACCTGTGCCAAGCTGCAGGACCAGTCAGCTCTGCAGAAGATAAGGCAGCTTGAGAGCTTACTTCTCTGCCCAGGACAACTGTCTGTGTTGGGAGAAAGAAGTAAAATATGCCAGCTCATCTGTCATCACACTGTCCCGTTCCTACTGCCAGAAATGGTTTGAGGGGTGTCTAAGGAAGAGGAGAGGTCTCACCTCTGGGCAGGTGACACTTCAGGGCTGAGTTGCCCTGAACTTTTCTTACTAGGAAGTGGCTTTGCGTAAAGTACTGACGTTAGAAGGTAAAGGTAATGAGAGATTGTAATCAGCCCTGGCACAAAAGGAAGGGAATTCCTGCTAATACCAGAGACCCTAATCTGGGATCTTTTTGGGATAGGGTCTGTTTGCAGGAAGAGGCTGTGCTACAGCCAAAGGGGCTACCACCAGCAAGCACCAAACACTCAGCCAGTTTTCACAGAATTACAGCTTGGGACAAGCATCTTTCAAAGCCTCCTTTGCCTCTGTAATGCATGAACATGATCCAGCTCTATGGAATAATTCCATTGCAGGAAAAAATAAGTCAACCCCCCCCACTCCAAACAAAACAAAAAGTTAGAGAGCGGGAAGGAAGCAGAGACAGGAAAGTACAAGGACGCTCTGCAGAGAGGCCACTGCAGCAGGATAAAGGGACAGATTTTTATGAATGTACTGAACGTACTGAGGTTCCCTCTGAAACTTATTTTAGGCACCTGAACAAAACTTACCAGCTTTGTGTAAGAGTTTAAACAACCCCTTGCTGCCAGCAAGGAGCAAGTGTTTGTAGAAAAGCAGCTGCCTCCTCAGAGCTGCTTGGGGGAAGCTGGACTGGGCTGAAACACTGGAGATATTTACATCTCACTAGGAACAAATAATGAAAAAATTAGATGTAGAGCAAGGAAATATCATTTTCAGATTGGGCTTTCCAGATACAAACGTGTTACTGCCACCAGAAAGATGTCAGATCACCTGGACTGGTTTTGATTAAGAAGCCTTGATCTCTGCCCTGTTCATGGACATGACCCAGGAGCCAAATCACTCGAGATTAAATTGGTTCTCACTGCTGTCATTTCTTTTAGTTGCTGTAAATGAGGTTTCAGAGAACCTTAGGAGCCCCAAAATGGTCTGAGAAGTTCACAGTGGCTCACACCCACATTTCTGCAATGCTGGAATGGAGCTTTTGGTACAGTTAGGATGGAAATTCTGGCTGTTTCAAACAGCCCAGTTTCCACAGGCCTTGAGGGTGGAAGGGGCTTAATCGAAACAGAACTGTTTTCCTCAAGTCCCAGAGCTGCCACATTTCATTGCCCAGCTGCTCACTTGGATGAGGAAGAAACAGAAAGGAGCCAGTTTCATGGAAAATCATGGTAGGCCACAATTTGCAGAATTAACAAAAAAAAGTTATCTGCTTATCAGGAGCCAGTCGCCTACAATACTGCAAATTTGATCCTGGGGGAAGGCTGCTGGAGAAAAGAGTAAAAATTTCAGGGAGACTGTGCTGCTTGACAAAGAATTCATTTGGTGCTAATGGTTCTGCTTCTTGCTACAACATGAACCACGCTCCCAAAAGGCAGTGCATGAGCAGGCACGAACAATAAAGTGATTTGTTCTCAGGGAGGATTCAACCTCTGCCAACAGTCAGCCGGATCCAGGCAAGGGCTCGGACACAGACCGGCACACGGCAGCCCAAATGAGGAACTCTATCACTTGGCACACAGCTGCTATTTCCAGCACTTTCATCCCATCCTCACTCCAGCTCAACTTTTTCACCCTTCAGAGGAGAACTAAATCTGGATCTACAAAGGCCAGAATTTTTTCTTGAGATCAGTAGAAGGAGTTGTCCTTGAACTCTTAAAATCCCTCTGCAGGTGGTCTGATTGTCAAACGGCCTCAGCGTTTGTCGCTGTCACATACAGCCCACTATAAAAGACACCTTAAACATCTACAGAATAAACCTTATTGTTTCAGGTATCTGCTACTTTTCATTTGTCCTGTTTATTTGGTTGCTCAGAAGAATTAACTCTCAGCATTATTAAAAGAAAAACAAGTAAAATGAAATAACACTTTAAAATTCTTTAAAGTTGAAAGCTAGCAAGGCATATCAAAAACAATTTTTGAAATTAAAAGCAGTCCTACGTCACTGGTATGCAGAGTAAACAAAAAAACTGACACTCCCAAAACTGTTGCCTTAATATTATATCAGAATAGCATTTCACATACTTGAAGAAGACAAGAACAAAACATTAAAGTTGTTCAGGTGACAACTTTAATGAAAAAAGATTTCTTACTGCTTATGTGAAGCATTCTCGCTTTCACTGCCATCAATTACTGCCCTAGTTTCTTGGAAACTTGGACCATATGCCAATGACTGCTGACAGAACTTGTACAAAAAGAAGGACATGTTCCAGAAAGTTATTAGATGTCCTAGGATGTGCCACTGAGCCTGTTGTTTGGAGAGCTCCAGGTCCTCAAAAAGTGGAAATTTGGATCATGATGCTGTTACTGAATACAAAATGTCACTGCAGGGCAGAGAGCAGCCTGGAGTTGGGAGGAAACTTTCTCTGAAATATCGGATCCCAACTCCTGACAAGACATCAGGCTACAGAATTACTGGTCTGATAACATAGTAGGAAAATGTTCTATGCTCTGCACCCAGAAGTCGTTTTCTTTTTCAAATCCATTAGCAGCAGATTGCCATAGCTTGGCCAGAACAGTCTGGTCTTAGTCTGCTTCGTTTGTCTTGAAACCTCTTGCTATTTCTCACCTGTCAATAAACTCTCAAGAGTCTCCCTCCTTTCACAATTTTTATGAATAGGTTGGGAAAGTGCAGCCTAGCCCAGAGAAAGCCATGTGGCTCAGTCACAGAGGTATTCTGGCACAGGGTTCCCACAGGATCAGTGAGGTTTGCACGGCTATAATTATATATATCCTCTCTGCTTGCCATGCCCACACAACTCCTGGAGCTCAGGGGCCCACACAGCACAGGAGGTGTCCGGGGTGCCTGGCAGGGCTCACACACTCCTTCCTTAGACTCAAGCAAGGAGCACCCCCCAACTCTCACAGGAAAGTGACTGCAAGCATGAGGATGATCCAAACAGCCAGGATGTTCTGTCTCAAAGAGAAATTTGTAGCCCCCAGCTCCACAGTAAGTCTGGATACACTTAAACACCTGCAAGGAAGGCAGTGTGTTGGCTTTCTGGCTACCACCACGCCAAGATGTGCGTGAACACCATGCAGAGCTCCTTATCTCTGCACTGCCATCTCCACCATTATTTATAAAGATTAGTAAAACTTTGTTTAAAGGGACAACTCAAAGCCAAACCAAGCAACCACTGTCCCTCCCCACCACAACAATATTTTCCCTCCAGAGAACTTCCTTGCTTGTCTTCCCTAACATACTTAAATTGCACAACAAATAATATCTCTGATAGCAACCCAGTGTCACTGGTGGCGTCCTACATGCCTGGGCTCTCCTCATGAGAGACCACAAACAATGAGTGGTTCGTGCCTTCTTTGCAACACTTCTGAGTAAACAGCATCACCTCTGCAGAGGCAGGCCAGGCTGAACTGAAGGGAGCTGTGTTTTCCATTTGGAGATAAAAATTGTTTGGGACAGAATTTGTCAATAATAAACTGGAGTGAAATGTAAAGAAATGCATACAGAAAAGCTGCATGACCTCCAAACCAAATATATCAAAAAGAGAAAGAAGGAAAAAAAAAACCTTTAAGAGCATATTTATCTAGTCATGGAAAGATAACATTAAAGCACTTGTACAGAATGAGCCCTCTGTGCAAACTACAGTAGACTTACAGTCTCAAATAACACTCTGCATAAACAAAATGACACTGAATATACAGTAGTTGCATCCAAAAGGCACAGTAGCACCATTAGGACTTTGGTCCCGGAAAAACTTTCCTTGCAGATCCGTGTGTCGTTTGCAAAAATTTTATTTGCTCTTTGTGAAAGAAATTACAACCATTCTAAGTGCAATCACACCCCTCCCACCGGGGCAGCAATTTCCACTGCTCCTGTAATGAGTTCCCCAGGAGGGTGTTGAATCTAGTAGCTGTCTCTTTATGGCACAAGCAAAAGACACCCATCAACTTTTCAGAGTGAGGTGCTGAATTTGCTGTGTGTGTGCTACTGACCTCCATTCAGGGACCTTTCCACTCCAAAGAGCGAAGTTCTATGAACAAAGGCAGAATTGACCTTTTTCATTAGCTTCAAATCTTCTGACTGCCATCACAGGGGCTTTTTTGTGAAGACAGAGGAAAGGACATGTTACTTCCTCAGCCTCTCAAATCACTGTTCAGCTGATAACTTATTTCTAAGCACATCCATAGTTTCTCTCAGGCATTTGGAAAATTACGATTCTCATGTACTAATATAGTCTTGGACTTCATACTCACACAGCTAAGAGAACATGGGAAAATATAGAGTTCTGCACTGCAAGAGGCCTGAGCAAGAAACACACAACCACACACTCTTCAGTTTGTTCCTTTCAGTCCAACTCAGCAAGATGCATTTTGGTTTTCATGAATCTTGATCTGCTGGAGCAGCTGCCACACCTACCAACCACCTTGGGGTGTCTGGCAAGGGGTGGTGAAGTTTTACCTCAACTCATAAAATCAGTGAGGTTTTGGGGTTGTTGTTCCTCACTCCACTCCCCGCAAAAAAAAAAAAAAAAAAAAAAAAAAAAAAAAAAAAAAAAAAAAATTCGTCTGCTCTAATCACTTTTCAAAAGCTGCTCTCCATTTTACACAATCTGATCTAGCATGAACATAGCACAGATCCAACATGAAACAAAGCACTGCTGTAAGATAAAGAAAACTCAGCTACTGGAGCACTCAATACATACATGGTGTTATTCATGTATGCAAATGAACTGCTTAGCACTTCATTCACAGCTTGGTTGTTGATGTTACAGTGCTGGAAAAACCCCAGAATTTCAGAGGAAATTCTGCCTACCCTGGAAAGCCATGAGGTGAACTTTTATGGCTGTTTTCCATTACTGCCTTTTTGTGAACCAGAGGACATTTTCCCATTAGTTGTGTATCAGCTCTGAGCGGAGGCAGATGATTCTAAGCACAAGTCAGAGATTTTCTGTGACTCCTTTGTCTGGTATGGGGATCTGTGTGACAGAGGCCAGCAAGTGCCTGTAGTCACTTCATGTCCCGTGTAGTTTGGGAGCTAAAGCAACACCCATACTCTGGCTGCTTGGTGTTAGGTCAGTGTTACTGAGTAGTAAATTGTAACTTCCACATGAATTGATTGGATTTTAAACTACAGGAGGTCTTCTCCTACAAAACACCCCCATTCTGATTTAAAGTCTATCCAAAGGGGTTTCCTGAACTTGTGTGTGGGAGCCCTTTCTGCAAACATTTGACACAGCATCACTAATCTCAGTGGGTGTGAAGCAACAACATCAGTGAGCTGGCACCACAGAGCAAGAGGCCCAATTCAATGTCTTGTCAGAAGCACAAAGCTTTCTTCTGGCTCTACGGAAATGGCTTTACAACTCTTTACTTTAGGGGAAGGCAGTGTCACTATAGAAGCTGCTTTACCTTTCAGGCTGTGTTCCACTTGTTTGCTCTCCAAAACCAAAGCCTCACCTTCCCTGTTTTCATATTCATTCAAACATTTGTTTCTCAAGTCTCACTAAGGCAAATACACTGTTTGCTTTTTGTACATCTCTGCCTCAGCAGCAGCCAAGTTCCAATGCAAACTGCATTTATGTGTCCTAGCAGCTGTCACATGAAGGGGTGTTACTGAAAAGCCAACCCCCAGTGAAGACTTCACTGTTTCCTGGTTGCTGTTACTGTCGAGAGAAAGAACAAACAGCACTAGCTTTGTAATTCACTGGCAGAACTAACTGCTGCTTTTTATTTAGTGGAAGGATTCCTGATATCTCTTGCCTAGCCAGCACTTCACATGCACCAAACACCGGCACAAATTCCATAAAGACATAAACACTCATTGCTCTGAAGTGAAGAGCATTAAAAAAACAACAAACACCAAAGATGGAGCACAGTTACATGAAAAGAGAAAGCTGCTTCTGATCTGTTCACATTCTCATGGTTTCTTCTATGAATGAAGAAGCAAAGCTCTTCATTCCAGGGAAAAAAAGAGATTTTCCACTCCACAAATGTTAAACAGTAGAATTAACAAAAAAAAAAAAAAATGCAGAAAGAAGGATTAGGAATAATTGCTGCAGATGAAGACCTCAGAGGTGAGCATGGATGGTGCCTTGGGCACTGTAACAGTGTTTTTCATCGGCTACAGGTCAACCAGAAGCTGATAAAATACCTCCTTTTCAGGGTCTGGGGGCCATGCAGATCTCACTCGACACAGGACTGCTCCGGGCTGGAAGGCTCTGCACATGTGGCAGACAGTGTCCCTCTTCAGGCAGATCCTTTGAACACAGACACCTCCCAAACCAGTCACACAGGCAAAATTTTTAAAGAAGCAATTGGCAGGCTGCTTCAGCAAGCAATAAGTAAAAAATACAGTTTCTTGGTAAAACTCCTGGGCTGAGCCTGCATTCTGTTTCCAATGCCATTTACACTGACACAGAAGGCAGAGAGCAAGAGTTTCTTCTCAAGGTGGCAATGTCATTTTAGAGTAAACTATCAGAAAATATCCATCTCCCATGACAGTCCTGAGCTGCTGCTCAGACCTCGAGTTCTAATAACAAGGCCCTTGTCTTAGCCAGTTTTAGAGCCCACAGACACATCCCATCAGATAATCCCAAATCCCTGTGCAAGGCCTGCAGTGTCAACAGCCTCACTCTCCTCTGCAGGTCACCAGTAGAGTTCATTACAGGAAGCTCGCTCTGTCCTTCGACAATGTGACAGGTGATTCTCGAGGAAAGGAACTGTTCTCACTTCTTGTAGGACTGGCTGCCTGCAGAAAAACATCGAGAAAGGGTCTGTCAGCTGAAAGCAGGATTTATTACAAGACAGGAGCTGCCCGAGGGCAACACTTGTACAGGGACACAAACATTGCAAAAAACATGCAGAAAGGCACTTTAACTTGTGATGCTGCAACTCAAAACTGCAGAATGCATTTATGGCAACCCCTTTTCAGGGGATATTGAGAGAACTGAAAGGGCATAACCAGGGCCCAGTTGCACTCCTGACAAAAAAATTCCCCAAGGATCAGAGTGGATTAAACCACACAACCGTGTCCACATGGAACACAGTTGAAAAGGTCTAAATTTGGAGGTGCCTATGCTCCCTGTGGAATTCTGTGTTTCATCCATGCTGCCAGTGTCATCCATGTGCCAGTTTGGAAGTGGAAATCACAGAGGATCCCAGCATGGCTGATTTTATTTGGAGGAGCTTGCTTTTGCTCTAGAGTTCAGTTAACAGCAGGGGCTGCATCTTGGGCAGGATTCTGGCCCCAGGCCTGTAGCTACACTAAGTACCTGGGCTTCCTCTACATTCCTCAGGCATTCCACATATTCCATGCTCCAAAAGGAGCAGTCCAGCTAGTTCAGGCAGGTTTACATAAAATCAACTTGTTTCCAGAAAATACACCTGTAATAAATACTAAAATCAAGCTAAAAATGTGCCTCTAAAATAAGTATATGCAGCAAGTAAAATCAGAACGTCATCTTTTTCTCATTGCGTCCAGCAGCTATAAAAACTTGCATTTCTCCAGAAGTATTAAGAAATGCACAAATTAGTCTTCCACTGGAACAGTCTCTTGATATGTAAAGTCCTACATACCTATGCAGCAGGCAAATGGGAGGCAGCAACTGCTGGAATCTACTGATTACTGGTATCTGTGCATCTGATACCATTTTTGACCTGCAGATGAGTCAGCTAGAAAATTAAAGGAGCAGTAACAACAGAGCTTCACTAGGGAAACGTTAGGGGCTCACTTGCTTCAGAACTCTTCCCTGCATCTTTAAGTAACAGCTGAGAATTACCTTTGAGAACCTCAAGTTTCAGTGTAGGTGATTAAAATCCTTTTTAGTCCTTCAAAAACCTGGTCCTTACAACCTTCATGTAACTCTTCCCACCTATAAACACCTGTGTGAAAGTCCCTGCAGGATGGACAAGAACTAATTGGTGCTCTGTGACAGCAGACAACAAGGCTGGATACATGTACACAGAGTGAGTGGAAGATTAGCTGTTTGCAAAATAATTTATTTGCTATTTTTAGCAGGAAGATGTCAGTCTCAGATTCAATAAAAGAGAGAAACGGAGAATTTCTAACCAGGCAGAAGCCAGGGAAAGAGTTGGAGAAGAATGCAAATAATCTTTTATCTCTCTGTGCGTCATGCACTCTGCACCAATGATGTGGGTTCTTTTCACTTCAGGACCAATGGAATTGGCCTGGAAGAAGCTCTGTATAAAGAGCAATGCATTTCGAAAAAAATTTGAGTTTTTCTCTCAACAGCCTTCTGAGCAGAGTCTGTTCATTCCCATCCTGCCTCAAAAGCATCAGGAAGAAGTTCACATTTAATTGCTGACACTGTCTCGTGGCAGATGTGGACAGAGAGAAAATGATAACCTGGAATCCCAAGTAAAAAATTGGGAGAAATGGTAAATGGACACACAGCAAGTTTGGATGCCTGCTATACATTCAGCATACATTCCTAGCAAAGAGAAGAGGTATAGTGTAAAACAAATAAAACAATAAAAGTTAGAAGAGCTCAAGTATCTGGACTAACAGATCACATATACTGAATCCACCGAGAACCCAAAGTGATCTACTTTAGAGCAATTTAAAAATAAAATGCATTTAACACTGTGCCACTGGAGAAGGATCTCGCTCCAGAGCCTCCTGAAAGCAAAACTGGTCTGTCACATCTTTCCTAGGACACTCTGCCCAGGAGTGTAAAGCTGCCCTGGAGAAATTAGAACATGCAGATTTTTTTGTGCACACAGACACACACACACACACACACACACACACACACACACACACACACTCTGTACTTTTCCTTCCTTCACTAGGGCTTCTTTTCAATGGCCAATGCTTTTGGAAATGAACTGAAACAGGAACCAGGGGCAGACTCTTGGGTGTTAACACCAATTCCAGTCAGGGCAGAACAGTGCTGCTGCCACAGGAAACAGAGAGCACTGATGTCAGAGGTAAAACTCGGGGCACATGCAGCAAAGGTAAAGCTGAAAGAGCTGCATTACCTCAGCACAGGAGTGTTGAAGCAAGGAGCCTCCAGGTCAAAACCTCCTTTTGCCACCAAGAACATTCCCTTCCAATGCCTCACCTGTACTCCCTGAAGAAACCATACCACTTCTCTGCACATGCAACTGTGTGGAACAATGAATGAACAACACAGGAGGCTCAGAATGCTCTTTCCAGCTCTGTTACTGGTTTACTGGGTTATTTAAATTCTCTTCATTTCATTTCCTGTATCTGTAATGAGTAGCTAATGATATACAACATTTTGAGTTTCTTGGGAAGGTATTGACTTACTATGTTTTTGTCAAATGTCTCAAGGTAATAGTTACAGCTGAAGAATAGAGCTAAACATTGCACTGTGATCAAATAATCATCACTAAACTTGTTATGATGCCATGCTCCTACCATTTTCACTGGTGATGGACACAGAGTTGTATTTGAATCCAGCTGTTCCTATCCACACACCTGGGAAAAAGTTTGTTCATTACTGAAGAATGTACATTTCTTCCCCCTCCACTCCAAAAAACTCCACAGTTGACACACCACATGTGTTTACTGAGCATCCAAGATCAATTTTTCCTCTGTACTGAGCTTGTGTTGCCTGGCTCAAAGCAAGTGTCCATCATCTTCCTCCATCCTCAAGTCAAAGCCACCCTCTCTTCTGAACCCCCCAGAGATGAAGTACTTTTTATAAACTTTTGCAGGCCACAGCATGGCCATGTGGCACTTGAGTATCAGTCTCCAGCAGAAAGGAGACTGCCATAAGCAGTACACTGTGCTTGGCTCTCTGCTTACCAAGCTGCCCTGAGCCATCTCCTGAGCTCAGGAGCTGTGAGCTCTACATTGAGGTGGGGTACAAATGTAGAGCACATGACACGTGCTACATTCAGCTGCAGTGCAGACACACCCAGGGATCTGACTTCAAGTTACACAGTGGGATGAACAAATGTCTAAAGAAAAGGAAAAACACTGATGACATCTAGAGAAGGTCTAATCTGAGACTCATAAGCTTCCCCAAAAACTTTTGAGCATTTGGGTCACTTTTCTCCACCCAGAGACAGGACAAAGCATGTCTTTTAACTGCTCACATGACAGCCTGGAAATAGGAGCAGTGCTCAGCAGGATATAATTACATGGTTGTACATCCTGCAGATGACAAATACAATGTCATATACTCCTGGCACATTTGCAGCTTACCACTTCATTCCTGAAGAGTTTCTACAATGCTCCCTACTTTCCCACCCAAGGAATGACAAACAGAACAATGACATTTTCCACTTACTCTGTCTACTCCTTGTAGATCCTGAGGAGCTTGGATGGCTTGATTGTTGGGGTCCAGACTGAGAGAACTGGGGGGCAATGCCTGGGACCTTTCCCTTTCTAGGGCTGGTGCCCTGCCCGTCAGGAGTGCGAGGGATCTTAGGTTTGCTGGTGAAGGCTTGGGTAAACTCACTGGAGCAGGAGAGGGAAAGGGTTAGCAATGCATGGAGAAATATTTATGCATAGTAAGTCTGCAACCAAGTGAAACCTGCAGTACGTGCTGTGACAGCCTGGCAGGTGCTCAAACCTCAGGGAGGCTGCAAATGGAAAGGAACATGGCACCACAGGCACTACCTGGGCCTGAGCTCACTGCACTGCCTCCAACCTGGCTCTATCGACCTGTCCATCCTACCCAAACCTCACTCTGCACAACAGGAGTGAACAGGGTCAGCTAAATTCCCTGCAAACCAGTAACTGATCTTTAGCTTGTTTTCTGTTGTGTTTATCCAGTGACTCGTTCTGGGGTGCAAAAAATACACAGATATGCTACAGCACAGGAACACATCCTTTTAGAGCACAGACACCACAATTTCTTCCAGGTATAGGTCAATCTTGGCAGACATAGGCAGCCTCCCTGGCTCATGTCTGGGATAAGATCTGTAGAATTCCCTGAAGGCTTTGTCAAGAGAGCAAAAAGCTGTGACGGCATCTCTAAAATAAATTCCCTAAACAAACGGGTTCCTTGCTCACACTGAGAACATAAAGCAGGTGCTGCTATTTCACAGTCTGCAAAAATACCATTCTTTAAAATTTAATCAGTAAATGTGTGAGGATACACTGTCTTTCCTTGCCCCCAGCATAAATATAGTTTTCCCCAGTTACAAAAATGGAGGCTACCAGGAAATAGAAAGTCTTTAAAATAATTCTGAATCTAAATTAATGTTTGCACTAGAGTAGATTTTCTCTTGAAATAAGAAAAGGCTAAACTGAAGTAACAGCTACATGAAAACATCATATTTTAAAAGTGAAATGAAAGAGCAAAGGCAGGACATCGAAAAAATAGGTGCTATAAAAAAAAAAAAAATCAGTGATTCAAATAGAAAGTTCCCGTGTTATTAGCTCCATCAAAAGAACCCTTTGTGATCATCAGAAGGGGGTGATTAGGGGGATTTTCAAGACATTTAATCTCTCCTCCTCCCCTGGGAATGCTGCTGAGTCAGTACTGATTAGCCCTCCGAAGGCCCTGCTTCCACCTTGCAGGGAGATTTGAGCAAGTGTTCCTTTTGTATTTTAAATAGCATTATTGTCTGTATTTTGCATATGTATATGCTAAATGTTAAGGGCAGAGACCTGCTAATTGTTCTGCTAAGAACCATCTCTGCAGCCTTCTACCTATGACTATTGCAAGTGCTAAAACTTGTCTCAGCTTCAAATGAGGAGGTGACAGATGGCAGCAGAAACAGATTGGTAAAGCAACACGGAAAAATGAGACTGGCTAGATAAAACCTCAAGGCGTGGACCACAGAGATATTTAAACATCCTTATATCTGCGTAGCAGTGTCATTGTTATTGATTATTTTGTCATTTAACTCAGTCTGACCTGCATCAGCTGGAACAATCATTTGCTCCTGTGGAAATAAAACAGCTGTAGCAGAAATGTCACTACTAAGGTCTCATTCTTCTCTCCAATTTATTTTGCATCCTTTCACTCATCTCTGTTCAGTTAAGTTCTCAATTTATACTGCTAAGGAAGAGGGGAAAGAGAAGTCACCACTTCCACAGCCCAGCTCAGCCCTCCTTTTCTCATACATACATCTTCTAGAAAGGTCTTGGCATTTGCCAAATAGGTATTTGCCTCCAGGAAGGAGACAATTCTTACAGCGGACAAAACTACGAGCAGTGATTTATTAGTCCTGTTTGTTTGGCAAACAAATTATAGTCTGCATCCAGGAGTGAAAGAATGAAAAGGCAGGTCTAGGTATTGCAACACAAACATATTAACAAAAGACCCTTGACACAGAAAACCCTGAGCTCTCTTTGACTGCGAATGGCTGCATTCCTGTATCTGTAACTAAAGGCTGCATTTGGAAATCCAAATTACTGCATGCATGCTGAGGAAACAGAGGGTGAAAAGATATGATCTTCCTCTGCAGGATACTGCACCTGTGCAGTAGACATATGTTTGTGAACAAATACTAAAAATGACTGGGAACACACCTTTTAAATAATAGGTTATGTAGAGAAGAAGCAAAGCATCTCACTAGGGTGGGGGACAAGATGTTGCCAATTTGACTTGCTTCCTGGAAGCAAAGCCTGAAAGATTAATATCCGTATCTCCATCACAAAGCAAACAATTTGGCCATAAATTTGTATGGTCTATTTGTATTTCTATTATGTGCTTAGCTACTGTTACAACAGACAACAGAAATAAAACCAGCAATGCTGGCCCAGAGGTATGACTGCTAAGCACCTCAGTTGAAACCAGTGACAATTTATTGACAATGTGTAATTTCTCAGATCTCACCATGGAAACAGTACAACTGGGGGAAAAAAAAAAACCAAACAAACAACCAAAGCCACATCAACCCCACAAAAAAATCAAAACCACACACTGGCATCTGTAGGCACGAAGGAAACAAAGTTCTAGACACAGAATCTTTCAGAAGTGCTAGAGCTGTAATTGACACAAATAACTAAACACTTCTGAAAAATCAGGTGCATAAAGAGCTTGTAAAAGCTTTCCTTTAACACATCTCCACCCATTCTGCATTTTGTTCTGAACATATTTGCTTTTAAAATTTGTCTACACTGTTTAAAACTTGGCCCAATATAACTAGCCATAGGAAAAAGCTGTTAATGTCTGAAGGACACATGCAGGCCCTGAAAACTTTGGTAGACTTTAGTCCAATTGCTAATTAATTCCCAGTTCTCATCCAAGATATAACATCACAGTTGTACACATCACATATCAAGTAACTTCACAGATTGTCTTTACAGCAGCATGGAATTAGCTGGAAAATCCTGTCAGACTCCTATTACAATTTTAGGTATCCTCTGGATAGATCATACCTGTGTGATTGACCATTTACTTTGTCCTCAGTGAAGTCAGCAGATTGAGAAGATAGGGTATCACCAGCTGGGATGTGTTGGTCCATTCTATGGCCTGATGCAAATACTTCAGATGACTTCATTTCAATTGCTGCTTAAAAAGGAAACATAGTGCAGTGAGGAGTTGTCTCCTTACAGTTTTATTAGAAATACAATCAAGTTGCAGATCTGCTGTATGAAGGAAACTTTGAGGTTTTGGCAGGCTACTGAGTTTGTGTGGCAGAGTGTATTAAGGCTCATCACCTAAGCAAAACAGCTGCAAGTGTGATAATTTAAGCCCTTTGAAGTTGGAAAATAAAACTGGCTACACTATGCACTTGCAATGGGAGAGGAGCATGCAGACCCGCAATCAACACACTTCAGCTATGTCCAACAGCTCATTAAAGCCACAGGAACCCAACCCCTTGCAGTTGTCTGTACATATCCACAGTAACAGGGCCACTGCAGACAAAAAGAAGCGTTTCACACTTCTGTCAGATTCAATTTCTGCCTTACACTAATGGAGAAGTGAAGACACTCAGTTTGCTTAGAACCACAAGGCTACCAAGATGTACAAGTTCAATGAAAGTTTAGGGAAAATCCCTAGCTCCATTCCTGCCATGCTCAGGACAGGCTGCTGTCCTGGTTTGCTCTCTCATGCTGATAAGAATGCATACCAGGGCACTCTCAGACAGGCATTTTGCTGCCCAGCACATGTTCTGTCTGGCATTCAGCATAGTAAGTGTAGGAAGATGACCAGGGTTCATATTTGGGCCACAAGTTTTCTGCCCACAGGAGACAAAAAATAAAAGAGGGCAAGAATTATTGATTCTTAAGCAAAGGATAAAGGGGGAGAGGATGGACCCAGACAAAATCAGACCAGTCCAAGAACAACCAAATATTTCCAGGAGGACATTAAAGAACTAGGCTCATTTTTGGAAAATAAAAAAGGATCAAGTTTCCTTGAGGCTAAACTTAGCCTCCTTGAGATAGCCCCTTGAGGAGACTAATTGTTCACATGAAACTTTTATTCTGTTTTTTTCACTCTTTGTCTCTTACTATTCATTTTGTGACTTGGCTGCATCAAACTCTGAGTCCCAAGGTACTCATGTGATGTTGGGAAACAAATATTCTGAAATAAGCAGGTTCCTGGTACTGCAGAATGACCATTAGACCAAGATCAGAAGTCAATAAAGCATATTTATTGCACAGCAAAGATATTTGGCAGAGTATCATGAAAGCCTCTAGAAGCAGTACCATTATTTTTATACATTTCTGTTCCCTACTTTATCTTAGAAGGCAACAGAAGAGAAATAGCTTATTTTCCATTGCCTTAAAGCCTTTTCAATTTAAATATTACAATCCCTATTGCCTTTTGGAAAAATGGAGATGTTCAAAGACCAAGCTCAATTATAATTCTGCAGAATAAAGTCTTGTCACTGACATAACAACCAGGGGGTCCAGCAGTGCAGTCTCTCTTTTCTCTTCCCTTCCACTTCATTTCTAATTCCCTCATTTCTAAATGTAATTCAAAAGATAAGACAGACAAGCACATATGTCACTGCTACTTGCAAAAACCCAAAACAAACCTCAGGCCATCTTTCAAGCAGCTCAATGTTATTTATACCTTGGATTAATGCTAAGAAAAATTTCCTCACAAATTATTTGTGTTTTTACATGTATAATTCATATAAACTAGCAATATGTTGTATGCTCTGACCGCAAAGATTTTTCTATAGGAAAATAATATAATCCAGTAGTCTTATTAGTAGCCACCTGCATATAATTTTGATTGAAAGCAGATAACAGACTGTTTTAAACAGAGGCTACAAGCAAAGTTCTGACAAAACTAAACATTTAAGCTGGCAGGAATATCTTCAGTATGAAGGCTTTAAATCCATCAAAATCCATCAAAAAATATCCATCAAAAACTAACAACATTTACTTTGCTGACTGACTCGGGCTGCTTGTTTAAACCTCTTCACAAATCCTACAAAACAAACTATCAGACAGCATCAGCAGCACAGCAAAAGTGACAGAGGAGTGAATGCATTTCACTGGAAAGATATCAAAATCTGTTCGCTTGGGCTCGATTGCTGCACAATGCCTTAGGAATTGCATCCAGTTACACTTTAAAACACCAAATAGGAACACCCTTGATAACTACTTGGCTTAATTTTGTTTATGAAGCACAGATATGTAAAAATATGTTCTTTTTTTCCTTCTCTCTGCAGGAAAACTGCCAAGTCAGGATGCTTTTACTTGGTTTACAACCTTTGCTGGTGTGATTGCTGCCCTTGGTTGGCCAAACCCCCAAGCTGTACTCAAGGTGTTGCTGTGCAGTGAGGCTGAGAACAGCAGCTCTCATTGCTACCCAACAGCAAGAACCCAAGTGCCCATTGTGGTCAGGAGCTTCTCCTGCTCCTATCCTCCTCTCCTTCAGCATGTTACATTTTTCAGCTCTAGGCATTACGAAAGCGAATTCCTGTCTGCAAGACCTCAGTTACTTTTCTCAGAATCCTTTTCATTTCCTTTAGGAAATTTAAAAAAATAGAAGAGAAAGTAAAAAGTATGCTATTCCCTTACTGCTTCAAAGCATATTTTTCAGAAAAGAAAAGGCACACTTTGCCTGAACTTATTAATAATTCTGTCCCGGATATGCTGCAAGATCCTTTATCTATGCTGCTGAACATTTTGCCTTAGATCTGTAATTGGAAATGTTAATGAGTCCCTCTAGGAAGGTTAAAACTCCAATGTCCAGTGTTCCATGATCTCGTGGATATCAGAAGTTCAGCAATTGAGTATTTCAGAAGGCTATAACCTTTTAAATTTCATCACATATTTCTGAGCTCTCAGGCCCAGCTGAGTTTGCATTAATTTCAGCTGAAGCTGCAAGGGCAGAATCTTTAGCAGCATCACCCACAATGCAGCCACACATCACGAGGCTGCCCATCCTCCACAGCCCTGGATGGTCTGAATGCAGTTGCAAATCTCAGCAGATAACTGCAGCTGCCTTCCTCTCTAACACTGAGATACAGCCAACAGAGCCTGCAGGTGCCAACAGACAGTGATTCATTTAGATCCAAACAAGGGATATTTGACCAAGCAAGGGGCTTTGCCTGTTGGGAAGTGCACTGTCTCTGACTGCAGCTCCTTCCCTGGGCAGGGGACATTGCAGAGTACCCTTCACACACCGGAAGCCCTGGGTTTGATCCTTGGCACTTCCACAGGAAGCAAGATGGAGCGAGGCAAGTGAGACCATTGGTGTCTGCTGGCCACACGTTCCCCTCTGTGGCCATTCATTCAGCTGGAGCTGAAGTCTCCCGTGTGCCCCAAGGTCCTGCACACTGACCCAGGCTCTATAAACAGAGGGCCATTTCCACACTACACTAAAAGAATCCCCAATCAACAACACACAGACCAGGCCCCCTACACCTGCCCCAGTCAAGGAAGACATCAGCAATTAAGAACAGCACCCAGAGGCAATCCTTACATGAGGGGGAAATGCAGAAGTCAGAAATGCTGGACTGTCTCCCACCACAAATGGAAGAAGAACCACTTGGTGGAGACTGCAGCTTCTCATCCCTATCGTGACAGGAACTGGTACTGTTTTCTGGCCTGGAGGAGAAAGGAGAATGCAAAGTGAATGCTTACAGTATAAAAAGTTTAATCAGAGTAAATTCTAATTTCTTCTAATTGCCTGTAATGACATAGTACACATTGAAATTATTTTATACTTCATATTGCAAACCAGTACTAAGGATGTAATTTTACTACTTGACTATAGCTCCCCCAAACCAGCTGACATCAAACATATTTGAAATTAGCATTTTTTTCCTACTGCAATAAAAAAGGCAAGAAAAGGAAACTGTAACTCCCTGCAGTCTGAAGACCCAAAATACCACCATGATACTTAAAGAAAAAGACTGTAGAAGTGGGTCTCAGAGGTCTTCAATACTTAGATTTTTCAAGGATTTAACATTTGCTTCTGAACATTACAAGGATTTCACAAAAAATAATATACAATTATATAATATACAAAAATAATATACAAATTCACAAAAAGCAATATACAACACAGACTTAAAACAAAGTAGGCAACAAATAAACTCTTGATTTCACAAGTGAAGTAGATCAGTGGGAAACTGAAGCAGCTGAAGGACAGAACAGGGACACAATTGCTTACTAGTAAGCAATAAAACACAGTACAAGTGTGAGGGTGCGAAAAGTGTGTGAAAAGAAGTTGGTAGACATGGAAAGTTTCCCTGCCCAATATCAGGTTAAGGTAACTAAACTACATTTCTAGTAAAAAGGATGCAGGCCAAGAAGGCAGTTAATGATTTCACAGCTAAATCAGTTTCTAAGGAAATAGCTAGCAGAATATTAAGTAGTTCAGGCCCCCTTGAGTGATCTCAGCCAGTGAGTCTTTAAAGAAGGAGGGGAAAATGAAAAAAAGAAAAAGAAGGCAGCTTTCCAGTATTTCCTGACTCCCTCAGCTCCATACAGCAAGAGCTTGTCCATACAGGGATCCCATGACAATTCATCTGAAGTAACTAGAGCCTTGTCTGCACTGGGAAGTCATAGAAAAATTAGCATGAAATGGCTGCTTCATGTGCAGTGGCTATTCTGCATTAATTTTTGGTGTGAATACTTCTATTCAGCACTAAAAATCTTCACTCCCCTCCTGTTTGGACGTATGAACCAACAACTCAGACATGTTATAGTATCTCCTCAACTGCTTGCTCTTTCATGATGTTTTTAAATGCAATATATTACATGAAGTCTCACATAAAGAACTTCAAACAAGTTATGTCCACTTCAATTTTGAATGGAAGCATTTACAAAAATTTTTTATGTAGTTTAACCACTCTGTTGAATACGAGACTTCAGATCATTCAGATGAACTGTCCTGGATTGTATTTGGTAGACAAGCTGTATCCAGGGCAAAAGTGTCTAACATTTTTCATGAGAATTCATATGATACAAGCCACTTCAATTATTTAAACTACAAAATATATCCAGTTCAGATACTGCTTTCAAATTAAGGCAGCTAAGTTTTTATTGTCTTTCTCCAGCAATAATTTCCAAGCGAGTATTTCCTTATTTTAGTAAATGAATTTATACTAAAATTAGAACAGCATAAAATCTATCAAAGCTTGTCCTTTTCTGCTGCAAAATGTAGTTAGAGAATGTCTTAATCTACTCACTGCAGTTTCCTGCACACAAAATAGTTAGGTACAAAGGACAAACTTCTCATTCAGGGTGGTACTCCTTGTTTCCTGCTTAAAACATGGGAGCATCAAACACTCATAGTATTTCTACCATTTGGGCAGAGCAGGAGGGAAATTAATTTTCACATATTTTCACAGTGTTAGATTTCTGCTGTTTACATTTCTCCTCTGTAGTTTGCATAGTGAGGCAATCTGTAAAGGCTGCTTCACACCATCAAACTAACACTTCTCTTAGACCAAGAGCTACCAGAACCAGCATGATAGAAATGTGTTTTTAATTTGTATCCAGCAGTGACCTGAAGTTGTCTTGCAGAGGCACAAGCTGCACAACTGAGAAGATTCAAGTTGTGCAAATACAAAAGTCGCATCACTCCAGGATCCCAGGACATTTAAGTAAACACCCTGCCTGGGTAGATGGTGCTAAAGATAGGCAGCAATCACTTCCAGAGATTATTTCTGATGCAAAAATTGCAGTGCAGTACACGACACTGGGAAATAAAAGGCACTCCCACGGGTTTGACACCATTCTTTTTACTTCCCAGAGGAAAGTAATTTCATTTCCACAAGCTTGGTTTTCCCTCCACTTATAAAGCAAGAATGTAATGCTTAGACACTCCAGTGATAATGATGATTTATTCCTGAAAATATACTTTCTATATGCTGTAAGGCTGCCTGGCAGAGACTGAAATAGTTAATGCCTTAAACATTGTTAGGAAGGAGTTTTGCCCATTATAACACAAACAGTATAAAGAAGCTACAACCACAGAAGCTCCCCCTCCTTGAACATGCCTGGCTGGAACTTTGAACTGTGAGTTAAGCTGCCTAGATAAGATAAATAGGTCATTATGTTCAATCATCTCAGGTCTAGGAAGAAGCAAACAAGGCTGAGAGCAAGGAATGCACCCACAAGAAAGCCAAATGCAGCAGAGACTCATCCCTGGCTGGGTCTGGGGCGAGGGAGACCACAGCCCACAGAGGCCAGGTTGACACAGACTCCCACCATGAAATGAGCGGGGGAGACAGTTTTGGTGCAGCCTCTGGTCAGAGGCACTGAACACCCATCCTGCCTGACACAAACTGGCCCAGCTGTGTAACCCCCAACCCCACAGGCCATATCCACAGGACACTGATGTGACAGCACAAACTGATGCAACACAGAGCCTGCTGCACAGACTTCTCAAACTGCCCCCACCCCAGGCATTCCCACCTGGCCTGAGCATGTACTCATCCATTGGAGTCTGTGCATTTGGAGCACCCTCACCACCAAGAAGACCAGAGCTGGAGAGGATCAATGGAGCATCCTTGGGATCCACAGAGTGGTGAGACTTTCTTTACTCTGTCTCTGACACTCTCTTTCTGTACCCCCACCTCTTTTCTGTTTCTTTCTCCTCCTTCTTCTCCCTCTCTCTATTTGTTATCAAATAAAATGCACAATATTGACTTTAGCATATGGTCTTGTTAGCACCTTAATTTCGGCAGAGGAATTTCTAGTAACTTGAAAAACTGGACTGTAACACTGCCCAAACAGACAATTCCACAGAATCAGTCCAGGTCTCCAAGCCCACCATGGGGCACAACTGAGAAGATTCAAGTTGTGCCATACTTGAATGTAAATACTGTGCAGGGGAAGTGGGACCTTGAACTCTTAACACTGACTCCACAGAAAAGTGGCAATGTATATTTAGGCACAGATAACCAGTATGTGTATATTTAGGCATAGATTAACCAGTCTAGATTTTCAAGACCTGCAGTTCTTTTGGAGGACTGCATGAAAATTATTAGATAATCACTATTTTACTAATATATTAATTAATTGCTGCTTTCTTCTGACACAAACACATACATTTAATATACATGGGGAGAGATCTTGCAAAAACTGTGGATGTTGTGATGGTGCAAAAAGTTGGCCACTGTAAGAAAGGACACAAAGTCAGAACTCCAAATCCACATTTAGGCTCTACCAGGCAGACAAATTAGGGCCATGTTCAAACAAATGCCATTTTATCCAGGCCAGTACTTGGAAGAAAAATTAGGATTTTAAGGCAAATTCTGTCATGGGGTAGCTAAAAATTCTTCTGCTTTGGAAGTGTGTATTTCTTTCATCTTGCTTTTTTTAAAAAAATAAATGTCTTCTGGGGTTTTGTCCATGCCCAGATCTGGTATGTTACACTTGTCTGTTCCAAAGCCCTGGTAACCTAATACATATAATCCCATAAGAATGGTACACATTCCTACAAGCAGGAATGCTAATTCCAGCATGAGACAGTGGGAGGCAAGATAAAGCTGCAATCACTCCTTGTCCAAAACAACAGACTTCACTCAGAGTCACCTACACCTGTGAAACTACATCAGTCCTCACCGTCTTCTGTACCCATTTTCCACACTAAAACAAGGAGGAAAAGTACTTTAAGAAATAGAAAATATGAACAGGAAAGCAAAGAGTGGCAGAGGGATGACATGGGACAATCTTCAGGACTGATGTGTTTGAAGAACCACCTGTAATTTCATTACATTGTGCTTTTCAGGTTACCCATTCATTTTAACATACTTACCTATAGCAATCCTGTGAGTTTTGAGTACTCTTATCATACTTTGTTAGTCTTGTAGTCTCTCAGCTTAAGTATTCATAGAAATGAAAATATTAAATCCTCACAATAAATATGCCTGTATCATAGCTACCTGGACTTCATCAAATCCAAAACTATGCAACTGAAAGTTAAAAAATCATTTTAATTTGTGATCTCATTGGTATTTTACTTCCTCAGTTGGGACAGTGAACAGGACAAATCTTGTCTCAGAAATTAAGATATATTTGTTCTAACTGAAGGCAGAGAATAATCAAGGAGCTCTGCATGGTAAGACTCCTTTATTCCATTTACAATAAGCCTTCTACTGTGACCCAAATCACACCAAGAGTAAAGTACCACACACACTTCTGATGGAAAATGTATTTCTTCCAAAACAGAGAAACACAACATAAGATTTTTATCCTCTCCATTTTCTTTTTCATCTGTCTTCTAACAAACCTCCCCAGAGCAAATACACTTTGTTGCTTGTGAAGTGGAAGATCCCAGGCATTGTAGATGTTTGATGCAACTTTCCAATGGAATATTTTATAAGAAGATGCAAGAACATGTGGGACAGAATGCAAATTTAAATAAATCTGATCAGTAAATATTTATTCAACTATTTTAAGAATGTGACCTCAGCCAGTGGCCCTTTCTTTGCCTGCAATGTTCTGCTCCTTTTTTTGAAATTATCCACAACGAAAGACAATGGCAATACACTTTTAGATAGGGAAAGTTTAGATATTAGGCATTGCTATGGGATTATTTTCTTTGTTATATTTTTAAAAGAGCTTTAAAAATCCATCTAGGTCTCATTTGTTTGGACTTACATTAGATATGCAGTTCTGTGATAACCTGGTGTCACAGGTCTCTGGAGAGGCTCATCTATACTCTGCTGGACACCAGCAAATTGCTTCTTCTTAGTTTTTGGAGTGTGAGTCATTATCTGATACACAAGAGAACATGAAGAAAAAAAATAATGCAGTGGATAAACAGGTACTTGAAGCCATAGAGAAAATTCTATAGAAATATTGCAGCAGAAGCTAAATTGCATTCTGGTGTCACTGGATAAAACTGCGTGGTATCACTGAAGGCTCTTTCATGACATCTTCTCTCAGGTCACTTTTCTATCATCAGGATTCTGGACTCTCCAATCCAGAAAGTGCACATTTATAATAGACTGGCTGGGGTTGGAAAGGTTCATAAAGACCATCCAGTTCCAACCCCCCTGCCATGGGACAGCTTTCACTACATCAGGTTCTTAAAGCCTCATCCAACCTGTCCTCATACAGTTCCAGGGATGGGGCTGCCACAGCTTCTCTGGCAACTAGTGCCAGAGCCTCACCATCCTCATAGGGAAGAATTTTTTCCTTATATCTAATCTAACCTACTTTCAGTCTGAAGCCATTCCCCCTTGTCCTATCACTACATGTTCTTTTGAAAGAGTTCCTCTCCAGCTTTCTTGTAGGCCCTTTTAGGACTGAAAGCCCACAATAAGGTCTCCCTGGAGCCTTCTCCTCTCCACGCTGAATAACGCCACTCTCTAAGCCTGTTTTCACAGGAGAGGTGCTCCAGCCCTCTGTGTATCTCAAATTAGTCACAGCACACTAAATGGCATTCATACAAACTTCATGCTTTTTTACTTAAGAGCTTTTTGCTGCTTGAAGTAAGACAGACAATACTTGATCCAGCACAATGCCTGCAGGAGCAGTTGACTTTTCAACTTTTCTTTTTTCTAAAATAATTTCAGACCAGCAGAATGTTCCAGTATTAACCTGCTCAGCACTGTGCTTTGTGTGCTCAGAGTCACTGGTGTAGCACAAGAGCCCTAAGGCTGCCTGTAGCTTATTATTAAGCCACAGCCTGACCACCCCTGTGAAAGGGTAGCTCCCTTCTCACACTGGTTCTGCTTCTCCTGAGCAGCAGTTCATACACAGACTGTGAAAGATTCAGACTGCTCTGCAGGTAGCACCTGCCTCTTCAAGCAATAAATTGAATAAAGTGGTGAAACTACTGAAACAAAACAACCCAGGAAATTAATTTATTTTAAGATTCTAAGGAGTGGTACTCACTCCCAAGTACTCGGTTGTTAGCAGCTTCTCTCCTGAAAGCTCCCCCAGCTGAGGCAGCAAAACTTCATCTTTGTCCAGATCAGGTTCCAGGATGTCACTGTCCTCCTGCAAAGCAACAAAAAACTCAGGGGTGCAAGGAAGCTTTAAAGCTGGTAATAAAAAAAAAAAAAAAAAAAAAAGCAAAAAAAAAAAAAAGCTGGAAAGCTGGTACAAGAAGTATTTCAGGGTGGAGGGGGAAATTGCAAAGATTCGCTCTATAAATAGGTCTGGGGGGATTTTCTTTTTAACAAGGTTTGTTAATGCAGCCAATCCCGTTCCCTGGCATTATTTAACCTGCCAGGTAACCGAGCCTGAAAGTGTCCCCCCCTTTGCCTCCTTGTACAAAATAAGGACTTTGCCCATGTGCCATCACTACACTGCTGAAATAACACAATTGGTGCCCTGTTCCCCACTGCTCACAGGCTGCAGCAGATGTTGGAAGCCAAGCCCGTTAAGGTAATGGCTGGAAGCCCTGTGATTAAGCTGTTTCTTTTGATGTACTCTGTGGCTGAAGTGGATTTTCACACGGCAGCTCTCTGATTTTATTGCCAGGTGCCGAGTGACAGCAGATCAGAGGGTGTCTGATAAAGCGTCACTGTACAGTCACCTCACGCAGCTCCAGCTTGTAACTAAACATTGAAAAGAGAGCTACAATATCACATATGCACTTTAACCAGCAGCTTTTCAAGATGGTCCAAGTCAAATAAAAAACGAATGCAAAGATCAAATACTGAAGATAAATTAAGTTAGTATTTAACAGACCAGCTTAGAGAATACTGAGCAGCAGGAAATACACACAGTGACTGTGGGTGTCAACACACCCCAGAAGGATGACATCTCAAGGCTGGGTATGTACTCCAGGAGCCAGTGTATCCTAAGCTCTACACTAGTTAATTTAAAGCTTACCAGACAAACACAAAAGCCAATTTATTCTGAATAACAGCACATACAGACATTTTTTGTAAGGTTATATGCTCCAGCATTACACAGTACTGAACCTTAAATTTCTGAACGTATGATGCCCTTAGAAATCCCAGAATTTTTCTCCAACAGGCTCAACTGCGTCTTAGCCACAGTGTTTAGAAGAAAGTTGTTACCACAAGATCTGCTCAAAGCCAGGAGAGAATTCATCAACTCTAAATTAAACACAGATAAAAGCAAAAAACCCCAAAAAAACCCATGAAAGGCAATAGTAACAGCCTTGGGAACATTTGCATGTTCGTGTAAACAATTAAAGCTGGAGCAAAACCTGCAAATTAAACCTGCATGAGAGGCTTTCTGTTTTTTCCTAAGTTGTAAAGGTATAAATAGAGATATTGAGCTACAAATTCTAATATCAGTAAGCAGTCTGAAAGCAAGTCACTAAATTGGCAAAATAGGCAATATATGGACATATCCTGAAATGTATTCAGTCTGTAGTAGTTTAAAAGTTACGTAAAAGCAACACTTTTGATAAAATGTTCCAAAGCTTTCTGTTGCCAGATCACAACATTAGATGTTATCACAGAACACCATTGAGAATAACTCACTGCAATTCCAAATTACAAAAGAGTTCCAGTCATTGAGGTAGTGAGTCAACAAATCTTTGTCTATTTAACAAAGTAACGTCATCATGCATTACTGCCATGATATTTGTAAACTGTATTTTCTAAACTGAGGGACTAAGAAACCAGATGTCCTTGCAGCAGAACAGAATTATAGTTCCCAGCAGCAATAAGGATTCAGAATGTGTTGCAATTAATGTTACACTAAAAACAGTTTCAAACTTGGCTTTTCTTTTTCATATAATGGCAAAGATAATGAAAAACTGCAATTGGACACAAAAGCCTACTGTTATTTTCTGAGTCAAATAATAAGAAATACCAGAAGTCCATTTTAACCACATGATGGTCCAGTGGCAAAAATACATTTCAATATTATTTGACCTAGAGCCTTTTCTGGGATTGTAAGCAGCAGCAACTCATCTAGGGAGCAGGACTGAATAGGAGAATTCACCTTCCTTTAATTTCCAGGATCAGGTAAAATGATGGAAGTGTTGAACATTAACATGCAATTCAATGCCACACCTTTCAGGAAGGAGTTGCTTATCATGTGTTTTCACAACAAAACACAGTATCCTTTAAAAAAGTATACTGAAGTTCAAGCAAAGGTATTATCACCTTAGACTTTCACCACATAATCAAGACACTCAAAGCCTTGAAACGTCAGTTAAAAGGTGTTAAGTAGCATTTTAAGCAAAGGGAAGTTTTCATTATTCATTTCCAGGAAGCCCATCTTGCACCACAAGCACTGATTTTCGGTTGGAGGAGTGGAAAGATTATAAAAAATAGGCTTCAGGACTGAAGGAGGTGAAACAATTACAATAATCTAATCCTACAAGAAAAGTTTACTGTATTCCCTTAGAATTCACTTAGAACTCTCCCCTTAGAATAAAAAGGGGTGAATTGATTGTTAAATAAAACTTATTTTCTAGCTCTAAACTTAGAATTTCCACATTGCTCTAACTTTAGACAAAGGAGTTATTAGTTCACCACCTACTGTGTCACAACACAAAATGTATACAATACACAACACAACATAAAAACTGGATAAATAATGCAACCAATGCAAGGCTTCCCTGGATGCTGCCAGGCAAAGGCTGGATCCTGCACGATGCTGCACCCATAGCTGCTGAGAGCACACCACACCTGTTGCAGTCAGGATATTTGCATTTTTATCTGCTCTCAAAACAGAAAAAGCTCAATGTGCACTAGAAGATGCATTCTGTCACGCTGCAGGAACGGGACAAATTTTAGACTTGGTTTTCCCCAGTCATCGTCATTCCCATTCATGTGCAATGAGCTATTAGAATGTGGACACAACTAAGTTTTATCTGTCTTATTCTTTGATGGTTCAGAACAAAAAACTTATATATTTAGTCTAAACGCATGGTTTTCAGTCAATCTGTTCTGCAGTAACACTTCTAACACAAGATCAGTTTGCAGTTCACTCACTCTACGTGTCACTGATTCTTCAGGGCCAAACACAAGCTATAAATGTATTTATACACACATATACACACCTAAGTATGCACAAATACTCTTTCCAGGACATTACCATAGCCTTTCTCAAGCAAGGCTTCTCAATAAAATAAAAATGCAGTGGGGTAGATTTCCTTAAGATAAAACTCCCATGTAACTGCTGACACTGTATTTTCAAGCCTCCATTGTGTACTTATGGCAATGCAGAAATGGCAACACCTCCAGTGAAGACTGGGTATAACATTTCCCTTACACGATTTACATCTTGCTTTGGTTGCTAATTTAGGTGATCCAGTATGCTGTGTTGTCTACATCCATGGCTCTATGAAGACAGCTTCTTAAAAGATGTTGAAATACTGGTATAGAATGCATTTATCAGCAGAGAAGGAAATACAAAGCAAATCAGCTTATATGTATTATGATATAGTTTCTCATGCTTATTTTATTTTCCCATAGAATTTATTCTTTATTTGTAATAACTGTTTCCCTTTCTTACATTCCAGCAATTTACTAAACATATTTCAAAGTTTTTAAACAGCAAATAAAGTCACACCCTGAATAGATAATGATGCCTTAAGAAAAAGTGACGATCTGTTTATAAGCTACTCTGGTAATATACTTTTTTTCTAACTGCATCCAATAGGTCTGCTTGAAAGGAAGATTCCTACTGCTACAGTAACTCCTCATCTCTTCACTTATGTCAAGCTATAATCCTTTAATTATCACAGAGGTGGTGAGTTGTTAGAATAAAAGAGTAGGACTTCAAATGAAGAAAAGGTAATGGAAGCAGATCCAATCTTCTTGTAAATACAAGAATAATTAAGTAAACGTAAAAACCAAAAGCAAAACCCACCAGAAAACCAAAGTCTGGTTTACTGACACTAATATTTTCTTTCTAGAAGGTTAAGGATTTTTCTAAAAGATGTCAGAAAGCCTTTACTTACTTCCTCATAGTCCTCTTCCTCATCATCATCAGACACAATACTATCATTGAATGGCTCTTCTAGAAAGAAGCAAAACAAAATGGTGTCAGTTAAGTTGCACATGTACAACTTAACAGGATCTCATTATTACCTCAGTTTTACAAGAGCAAGATTTAACCTGCTTCTCATACAGACATATCCTTTTCGGGACAACTATTGGAATAATTTGATCCTATAAGCATTCTACTAGAAATCACTGAAATCAATTCATATTTTGGAAAATGGCAGAAATAGAAACACTCTGGAATAGTCACTTTCTCATAAAATCCACGGTGACATCTCACTGTATTTACTGACAAGAGTTGTACGAAAGTGTGTGCACTTGCAAGTTTGTCTAAATTTCAAATATTTTTTAATAAGAGACTTTACTTCTCCCTACAAACACTTTAATATTATACTGCTTTTGTACATAAAAAGCTAGTACTCATGCAGAATACTTATTTTAAGTTTTGCACAAAATTATTTCCTCAGGAAGAAAGTGGCCAGGCTTATGCTGGAAATCTGAAAACACAACTTATACTCATCAATGACTCAGACAAAAGCTCTTAAAAATGCCATTTGCAGGTAAAAGAGGAGTGGTTCTATAACCCTGAAGAACAAATATTGTATAGTGGCAATACAGTGCTTAAATACTTTATTTGTTCTTTTACAAGCCAGAACTGTAAGACAGGCTGTGTTCTCTTTCCAAAAGCCAAACAGGGCAGTTTGACTTGTCCTATGTTTACTGTACAGAAAGATGCAACCAGAACTAATCTCCTTTTCATTATTTGCTTTCTCTTTCTTCAGTCTTCCTTTCAGTCACATGCAACAGAAAATGGAATAAATATTCCACCTTCTCAGTCTGTATTAACAGCATCTACAACTTGAATGACCCATCAACATCCTCTCCAAAAATGACGGTCTCTGCTCTCTATTCAGGAAAAGCCATTTCACATAAAGTTACATCTCAATAGACCAATTGATGAGCAAAGACAAACCTAGTAACTAAATCCGATTTTACAAATTTCTATTGCATTTTTGCAATTGGTAGCAGTCTCTCATTACCATCAGACCACTGGCATGAAAGAAAACGGCCAAAGTAATTTTATTTATGATCCCAAAACTTTGGAATTGTGTCTTACTCAGCCTTTTATTTCTTCTTTATTGCTACAACATAAAGGAAATTTTAAAATACATTACTTTCAAATCCTGACATTCACTATTCTCCCTCTCTCAGACCACCACACTATTGTTATTCTTTGAGGTTTCCAATGCCAAGTAAAAACATGAACATTTTTTGTGGCTTTTGTGAAAGATTTAAAGCTCTGATAGCTGCATGTGTTCCGACCTGAATTGAGTTGCTTGATAACAAATTCCATCTGGCGAACCATCTCTTCATTTCTTTCCTTGATAAAGCAGCGCAGAATTTCTTCCATTCCCTGGATGTATCAGAAAACATGGATAGATCAGTATTTCATGTCACTACAGTGACAGAGATCTGTTAGCTAAAATACCTCTTTTTTTTTTTTTTTGGTCAGGAAAAACAGAGGCAGTGTGAAGCAAACCACGGTGTCCAGCTCCAAGTATTGTACAGACAAAAGAAATACACTCTCTAGATTGTTTTGAGGCTTTAGCAGAGACATGTCCATGATGAACAGCAAATTTTTACAACAGATCTGTTGCTTTTGCCTTCTGAATTCAGTACAAAAGTCATCAGAAGAGGATAAAATTTGCATCCACAGAGACAACAGTGCAAGGTTCAGAGAAAGAAAGCAGAAAGCAGAACCAGCTTTGATTTTAAACCTGTTCTCTCTCTTTATGGCTCCTTATAGCCTTGATGTTGTATCTTTAAGCATTTATGATTACGTTCAATCCTCTGTGCTCTGTGAGGTAGAATATCTGACAACAATTATGTCTCCATAACTCTCTGGATTAGTTCTTAAGATACAAAGACATGCTGCTATCCCAGGAGCAGCTTCCTCAAACACAGAAGTTGATACACAGTCATTACCATTAGACTAACTTTCACAGGAAATGAGTTCCTAGCTCTGAAACCTTCCTCCTGCTCCTTCCCCAAATAACCATGTCTATGCCAGGCAGAAGGAAAAGCAGCAAGAATTCCTTTTAGTGGCTACTCACTGGTGCAGAATTAGACTAAGGGGAAGAAGTAGCAGGTGAGATGAAAGTGTCTCCTGGGGCCACAAGGAGTCTACAAAATGCTAGAATGACACACATTTCTAAAATAACACCTTTAATTTATTATTCAGACAGAATCCTTCCAACTACTGGGGCTCCACTCCAGGGAAAAACACCTGGAAATATGGCAGAAGTGTTTGAGAAATACATTCATACTTCCCTGAGGAAGGGTCTCTTGTGGGTTCCCTTCTCAAAATGCCCTGGCTCCCACATCACAGCCTTGCTGTGCCCTGCTCAGCAAGTCCCTGTCTGGGCCATCTCTGGCAGGGGTGTTGATTTTCATGCTCTGCTAAGCAGCACTTCTTACCATTTCTTTGGCTTCTTCTCGAACAGAAGGGATGGCTAAAATACTGTACAGTACTCCATTCACATATGACTGGACCTAAGAGGAAGAAAATAGTAATACCATGAAGAAAACCTCTTACATTCCCCCCAGACGACTATCAAAATATAAGAGCAAAAGTATAAAATAACTATACTTCAAAGAGTTAACCAGACTAGACTGGATTTGCAAAAATTCCCATATGGGAAGCAGAGAACTTTTAGGATGCAAATATATTGTGATATGGTTGATCTAAACCAGTATGCTGCAGGCCAATTTCCCAAACAGCCCTCTCTGCTTCTGATAATGTATTCTTGCAAATTGACCTAGCCATAAGAAAAAAAAAAAAAAAAAAAAAAAAAGGAGAAGAAAGAGAAAAGCAGAAAACCCATTAGTTTTTGACAAACACTAATAGCAGTACAAAAAAAAGGCCAAAGAACACGGAAAAGTCCCTGCCAGCATGAACTCAAGACATGCTTCAAGCATTGTAGCCCCAGGCAGGATGATAAAGCCAAAGCAGCTTCATAAATGTCACAAGTCTACTACTTTCTTATAGCATTCCTTAAAACTACAGAAAATGTGCTCCCCAGTGCCTGATATTTTGCATAATGGGTTTGCATCACACATTGTTAATCCCATGAACGAATCAAGCTTGAGGTGATTTGGTGCATGACATTTAAGCATTAGAAACTGCAATCAAGGCACATGGACAGCATGGTAACTGTATCCAAAAGCTGCCATTCTCAGCTGCTGATGTTTGTTAAAGCAAGACATGCTTCTGTCTAGAAAAATCTCTACTCAACAAAATAAAATTTATATATTTGTGAATTTTAGGAAAAATTCATGCAACTTAATTAACGAGGGTCTAATAAGGGAAACAAAATCATTTTACTTTTTACATTTTTTCCTTTCTTCTTTTTTTCAATTTTTCTTTCCACCTTTTCATTAACCCAAAGTTTGCTGTACAAATACCTTAGGATTCTCATGGTCAAGAAGACCAGAAAGAACTCTGAGCATGGGGTTTGGGATACTTGCACATATTTTCTTCCCTGCAAAGGTAGAACACATAAATATGCTTGAAAAATAGAACAGATCAGAGCAAGCTTCTTTCTTACTTTTCAGAATCAGTATTAAATATAGTTTGCACAGAGCAATACTCTATGCTCTTTTTAAGTCTCTTGGACACAGACAGGATCTTATTCTCTTGGGGGGAATCTCTGCTTTGTAGAAGTGAAGGCAAGATGAAGGTTAAGCTCCTCGCCTTTACTGCTCAACACAGTTCTTTCTGTTTACAAAATCTTACACAGAATCTGTAAGTGAACACAAAGTGTCCTTTGAAAAGTGGGCCTGGAATGTAGCAATGGCAGCCTTCACATACTAATATAAAAAATAATCAAATCTTATAGGGTGCTATTGCTTAATTCTTTAGAATTCCCATAACTGGAATTCTTGGGAAAAAAAAATGTGCTCAAAAGCATTGGTTATAACACCCAAATATCTCTGGTTGTGGTTCCTGCTGCTGATGGTAGTCACTTGAAAGAATCCTGGTAAAACACGAAAAAAAAAATATTCACAATCTTCCCTATTTCTTGGAATAAGGTTTTAATTCAAAATGTAAGACACCTGCACTCCGCAGACAGAGATTCATGAGCAAGGCAGCACAATACTCCAGGTTGTAATCAGACAGACAATCTGGGTCTATTAGAACATCAACCAGCCAGAAAATGAGCCCATCTTTGATCATTGCTGACTGCAGTGTGCGCCTAGGATTAAAACAAAAAGCAGACCACAAATCAAAAATGTCAGATCACAACATAAATGGATCTCATATACATTTATAGCCAGTACAAGCACATTAAAAATACACTAGCCTGCCAAAAAAAAAAAAATCCCTAAACTCCCTGTTTTGGCAGAATCACTAAACTAAGTAATTAACAAAGCCTGAAGAAATTGAAGATGCAGATTCCCATATGGTTAGAGGACTAAAACATTGTTGGATAGATCGGGGGCTTTTGTCTTTTGTTTTATTTTGTTCTTTTTAAACCTGTGAACTGCTGAGGTAAATTTCTTAATTGTTTTCTAAGGCTTCTTACTCCAGCTAAAACGGCATTTTCAATTGTCTTTTAAAATTAGTTTTAAAAGCCAGTACACACAACAGATCCATAAAACAAATTAATTACTTCTTCTGTCATAGGTAGCCATAGCACTGTAGCACTTTTGTACTGTTGATTTGACAAATGAGGTCTTTTGCCTGAATCTATTTGCACTTTTCTCTAGAGATTCTTAAATCCCATGCTCTTTTAACTCAACTTGTAGTTGCCCTCAAAGACTATGCTGAATAAAGTGCCAGCTGGCCAACCGTGATCTACAATAAAAATTCTACACTTTACAATACAAAAAAGAAGTATATACTGGTAGAAAAGTCTTACTGAAGAAGAGAATTTTTCACAACATTATTTCCAAGAGGCATTATATTTAAATTGCAAAGATCAAATCAGGTGCTTTCCTGGCTTTGGTCCTGAAAGCTCATATGATTCTTAGTGCTGGATATTGCAGCAGGTCTATGGCCCGGAGTAAGCAAAACAAGGGAGCACCTGACCACATATTAAAAAAAGTTTCCCTTATGTCAAGTATCTGGAATTAACCTTCTATAAGATTGTTACTTTTTAGAAAATAAAAAACTTCCAAATTTTCAGTATTCCTCCTGACTGCTGTGAAAACAGTGTACCTCAGATCATATTTATTTGATAAAGAGAGCATACCCTTTACTGCTTTTGCGTATTTCTTTTGTGGTGGGCACTTGAGTCAGGCTGCTAAAGCAAAAGTAAGAAACAAGGCAGCCTGTGCATAGACAGCTCCAGGAAAGGGGGTCAACAGGATAAAGATGAAATCCCTGAAAAATGTTTGCAGGAAGGATAATGAAAACCTTATGCTTTGGAATGTAACACAGCTCTTTTTTTCCACATAGGATCGTCAGAGGTTTCTACATTAACATTTTCACTTTCTTCAGTCAAAGAACACATACAAAGCACACAAGGCTGTGGCAGGAGATGTACATTTACTTGAGCCTTGACAGCTGGTAGGAAGTCAGGTTAATTCAGTCAGCAAAACTGAGTTCTCCTCCATAATAAGCGACATTGCTTTCATCAGCCATCAAGGGTTCTGATGATTGTTATGGGCAAACCAAGTGCTCTTCTTTCCTCCCTGAACAGAGCCTGCATTTCCTCCCCTGCTGTCACCACCACACGCTATGCTTTCATCACCTGAGGCTGAATTTCTGCAGAGCCCCCAGAACATTCTCCCATGTAAGGGAATCCTTGTCTTCAGCTTTCAGTCTGTCCTCCAGCATTTGCAGCAAGGTTGGGTTCTGAGAAAGGTAGGCACGACCTGGTGCAAAAAGCGATGAAAGAACAGATGCTGAGATAGTAGCTATGACAGAAAACCTCCCCCTCTTTGGAAAAGTAAGCAGGATTGACCTCAGTTTCCTTTTGACAAGCCACAAACTTGTGCCAAGATCCAAACAGACCTGCACAAAGTTGTGTAGCAGACCAGTTGCATTCAATCCAGACACTTTGGGTATTAGAGGTCCACTCTTGCCAAATCAGTAACATTGAGTAGATGCTTTCTGATCTATCAGTTTTGTACAATCAAGAAAAAGAACAGAAATGTCCAAGGAGCTTGAGAAAGTCAGGTGCCCTCCTGCTACTGACTTCAAATGATATTTCAGCGCAATACTTAGTTCCAAAAATAGCAGCAAACCAAGAGCTAATTTGGGACAGGCAGAGATGGAAAGCTGGATATATATTCTTCTGGATTATTAGCAGTGATGCACAAAGATTTATTCAGGTAAGGACCAGGAAAATGCAGAAGCCACAGTAGTTACTATTGCACAGCCTGGTAGCAGATCTGCCCACAGGAAACCTAATTAATGGGGATTTTTCTCTTTAACCCTCATGGAGAAACTATATTAAAGGCAATATCTAAGTAAGTTCCGACATAGATCACAAATCATTAAAACAAGTCAGAAATACTGAATATATAATGTCAAAATGAAAACTTTCCAGATACTGAAAAGCTGTTTTGAATGCACGTAACAAAAGGGAGTGAGTTCTAGATAAAGGGTGCAAATAAGGCTCCAAATTTCCACATGCACTGACATGCACTTGTGAAGCAGCAATAAGACAGCATCATATGAAAATGCTATCTTATTTTTTGCAGTGAATCTTTTACCTTCTATCAGTGAAGCAAAAGCATTGATGAGCCTTGCCATATACTGTCTGACTACCTCACTCTTAGAATATAATAATTGGAGGACACTTCTCTGAAAAAGAAAGCAGATGTTAATAAATCACAAAGAAGGAAAACACAAAAGTAAGTCTTCTATAGTGTTTTGAAAACTTCATTAAACTTATATAGGAAAAAAACCCAAACCCTTTGAAAGCATATTTGTCAGTATGATGTACAATTCATTTTTTTATTGGCAGGGGACTGAAGGAGAGATGGAAAATAAACAAACAGGCAAATTACAGCTTCTCATTTGAGTCTGTTAAAACACTCTATGGTGTAGAGTGGAACTTATATAGAGGCAACAAAGTCCAGTTAAAGCTGGTACCTAAAATTAATATGCAGTCACTTACACAAAAAAACCCACAAATCAAACAACTTAGTTTTGGTGATAAACTTAATTGCAGTAATATTACCTGAATAGGAATGCTTTTCTTTGACAATGAAAAATGTGGGAAGCAGCTCAGTAACTTACCAATTTACCACCACATTGCAGTGATTTCTAATCTGGTTTATTTCAGACTTTACATATAACTTCCCTCTTACAGAAATTTAGAGGGAGAAAAACTGATGGTTGATTTAATAATCCTTTATGTCTCCTAGTGGTACAAGTGACTGTTGCAAGGACAATGAAACCACAATAAACCAAGTAGGTTCATTGCCTTGAACCCCTGGGAAACTCAATTATGCACAGAAGTCACTACAACCAATGAAAAAAAGTTCTGCTTTTCTTAGCAACAGTACTGGATTATCAGAGACTGAAACAACTTTTCAAAATAAACACACCAGCAATTCCCCTTTCTAAAGGAAGTTGGCAATCCACCTCAAATTCACAGAAACACAGTTGATCATTGCAGGTGCACAATGACACATTCCATAGTGGCATTGGGACCAAAGTCCTAATTTAGTTCTTATCTTAAATCACTGAAATGAATTGAGTGTATTATTTAACAATATACAATCACTCAAAAAGAGACACAGGATCTGATAACCAAGACTTAAAGGGCCTTAGGCTTCAGTTCAACTCACAGAAGTGAAGCACAGGGAGGTGATAAACTTCCATTTGTCTACAAGAACTGTGTCTACACTAAGAGCTCTTGTAATGCAAACTTTTGCCATCAACATTTAAAGACTGGGATGCAGAACCTAAATGTATCACCCAATTTTGGCACTACTACCTTTTTTTTCTTCTTCTCTTCCAGAGAGCAATAAAATTTTACGATCAGCACTTCATAGACATAAATAAGCAGTATCACACAGAAGTTGGACAACTGACAACTCAGTTCAGCTGACCTGACAGTTGCTGTGGCAATCTAGGAGGTCATTACTGATGTAGGCTTGCATGATAGTGTCTCTCTGTTCTCCAGGATATGATGTTGTCAAGCGCTAAAATAAATAACAACATAAATAAGCAAGTAAAAAAAAAAAAAACACAAAAAGCCAAAACTATGGATTGATGACCCCTGGAGATTTTAAAGGTGCTAATACTCTATAGCTGAGAACCTCTTTCATGGGGAGCAGTAATTCAGCCTCAGTGGCCTCAGGGAAAGAGATGAAATGAACTGACCTGTCCTCAGCTCTGTGATTCATTGCAAAACTGTTACTTGGGAGCTGTCATCACTGTCCATACAGGAAGGATACAGAATTACTTCCCATAAAGTTAAAAAATCCCCTCTAATAGTTACAGATGTGGTGCTTTTCTTAAACATCTGAGACAGAGCATTGGGCTAGAAGTACTTTTGGTCAGAACAAACAGAAAACCAGATAGTTTTTAATGTGAAAATGGACACTGAAACTTGATTAGAATTCCACTATTATCTTTCATGACTGTCACTTTGCACACACCAGCTTCCTTTTCAGCAGGAAAATGTAACTTCCTGTTGTCACCTGTAATTTTTCTGAAATGTCATGACATGACCCAAGTCAACCAAAAGGTAGGCTCCTGTAAATACCTTGATTATAAAGGAAAACTGGTGATTAGAGTCTGGTATGTCTTGGATGCAGCAGTATTTATATAAATATAAACCAGAAAGATATGTGGAAAAAGGAACTGCCTAAAAAAACAATTTATTTGAAAGCACATCAGAAATTATTCCCACTGAATATCCCAGAAATCTGGGAATTCTTCATGTGAGGAATCTGTCTCTCCTCAGATGAGGACACTGCTACACTACAAATAGACACCTCCTGCCTGGGCTGCCTTCATCAACTCAACAGCCTTAGCAAGCTTGACCAACAGGAATTTGCCTGTCATGTTGAACTCATCACCAGAACAACCATGTTGTTTGCTAAATGGATTCAGTTGTGGATGCCCCCCTGTCCTTACCCAGCGCAGAGCCTGCAGTAAGAGGGCCTTGAGACGATCACTCCCTGTAATCAAATCTTTCTTCAGCTTCTCATAATCCAGAGAGGGCAGCAATGGCACATCCTGCATCTTCCTAAATGCAAAAGGAAAAGACATTAATCAAAACTCTCTCTCCTCGTTCAGTGCAGTTGATGTTACTGAGGTGAGAAGAGCCAAAACAGGAAGTCTGCTTCAGGAAGAGAACTTCCACATTTTCCCACTTTTATTACCATTATATTGTTAGAACAACAGACTTGTTAAATTTGGGGTTATTTCTTACTTATGCATGCAGCTCATTTACCATCATGACTTGCAGACAGTAAACTGACAACAAGACAGCTGATGATCTGAGATTTTTACTGGCACAAAACAGTACAGTAACAACCTTTTTCCCCCTTCTCTACTGGACCACAAGGGCTTGAGGGCAGCAGTGGATCTTGACACAGTTAGAAACAGATGCAGTAAAAAGCTGCAGCTCCAACTCCACCTCTGAGCCCTCATGCACACAGAAATGTCTTCTCCAAGGCAAAGGTGGTGTGGGCTGAGTGGATTTTTACAGCCTGGAATATGCTGGCTTAACATGAGACTTAATACAGGACCACTTTCTGTGCATCAGTACTATCTTGCTATTTTAATATTTAACACTGAAATAGAAGTTTCCATTAAGAAAACTGCTTCCAGTCAATGTTTCATTCTTAATATTTAAATATAATCCACTAAAATGTTTTCATATCGTCCCATCCTACCACTTTTCAAAACAAATTTTATGTCCTAGGTATAACTGCCCCATTATCTTGCAAACAACAGGATAAAAGGTGCCTCAAAAATTTAATAAAACTTCACCTTGAAAATACCATCTCTATTCAATATTTTAAGCCAAAATTTATTAAGTCAGACATAAAAAAAGATTAGTTAAGGCACAAAAAAATCCACATTAGTGATTCCCCATTTTCCTGGATTTGTGAGAATCAAACCAATTACAACAATAGGACTAAAATATGTGGCTACACTAAAAATACAGCAACAACCTCACATTTGTGGAATGGCAGAATTACTGAATGGATTAACAACATTCTGCTGAAATTAGAACATTACTGAAGCTGCTCAGAAGAAGAATACAGATCACACAATATTTCCATCAATGTTCACTGAGGTCAGAGGAAGCACAGAGGAGGAGTGAGTCCCATTTGCAGACAACAGGCAGTGTGTACTTCAGTTTACAAACCCCTCCTCTTCTCTACAGACAGAAATTAAGCTCAGCAACAAATACTTACATAGAGGATAAAGATGCTCTTAACAGTGTGGAAGCCTGAATCACAAAAAGAAAGAAAAAAGGAAATTACAGCATATAACTCCAAATTTCACATAATGTTATTAATGAGGTCCAAAGTGAATTCTTTCATTAAGATTCTGCATTCTTTTCCTATAAAAACCTGTGCTGTAAACCAGAAACACAGCTAAAGAAAGAGCACTTCAGTGTTTATTTTTCTTTTCCCTTAAAGTGTTTTTCAGGTCAAAATCTCTTTTGTTATGATCTGGCCATTTTATCCTCACCCACATACTCCACAAATTACTTATGCTTGAAGTATTAAAAAAAAGAAAATTACTAGAAAGTACTATCTGAGCCTGCTGAGGAAGGTGAAGAATTTGCTAAGCATGTTCACTGACTTTATAAATTTTTGTACCTTTAAAATTGCAATAATATTTCATTGGAGATCTAGCATGCATTCCTGCATATAAATTTATTGTAATTCTTTGCTCCAACACTAATGTTATCAGGTTTTGCTGCTATCAAAATATACCCCTATATATAATTATTAATATGTAAAGACAGGACTATGTATTTTGCTATTTATAAAACTAATATGAAGTAGTGTGCCATTTCTTAGTGGTTCTGCCTAGGATATTCTAATTAAATCCTGGATATTTCTTCTCTGATGCAGGGTGACACAGTGCCTATGCAGGCACCGCTGTGCAACAAGGAACACCAACACCATATAAAAGTTCCACATGGAAGTTGTCTGCCTCAGTAAATATTTTTTGCTAGACTTAATTGTAGGTAAGCAAAGAAGCAGCAGTTCTGGCATAACAATGCTTCATGTCATGCATTCTGATGTCAACTACATGCTATATTTGCAGAATATTCAATGTCATCTCTTTGTACTGATCTCTCTGCTAAACATCTCTCATTACCACTTATGCCTGTAAAACTGGTCTTCTCTCTTAACTGAGCCTCTTTCAATGGGAACTATATAACCAACATCTATTGTCAGAATTAAAACTGGGATTTAGGAGACAAAAAGAATGAAATACCATAGAGAATATTGAATTACACCAACTGGTATATTCTTGAAAACAACCTCGTGGGTATCCTTGTAATACAAGGAACTGCTCTATTAGATGTGAAATGAGCTTATATGGACTTTGGAAAGCATTTTATATTATGTGAATGAATAACTTATATACAATAAGCAGGTCATACACCTCAAAAGTAAACTGTCTGGACCAGCAGTTCTCACATCATAGTTTATCTTACACAATACAAAATTCTTTCTAAGTATCATATCTGCCCCTAGACTGTTTTGCCCTTGTTCATTTTCCTTAGCATTTTCGAGAAGTATAAAGAGTTTTGTTTAAACAAAACTGTTTTCCCAGTCAAAACCTAAAACCTTGTAGCTGCAATGAAATCACAAATCACTTTCGTTTCCTCTGTCAGCACCTTTCTTCTTTGTCCATTAGGGGAAATGGAAGAAAGTGACTAAGCACTCGAATACAAAAAAAAAGTATTACAGAGCCCTTGAGAGGGAAGGTGAAACAGAGAATAGCAGTGCCTAAAGAAACGAGCAGGGCACTAGGGCTATACAGATGCATATAAAGATTCTCTGCTTCTCAATAAAGGTTTTTTTACCCATCTCTTTGCTGTCTTAGAATGAAAAATGTGCTCCAACCAAAATCTAACTAGAGGATGACTGGTTAAGATACACGTATCACTCTTCTACACAAATAAAACTTTTTGGCAAGTGTAGGATTTTGCAAGCTTTTATAAAATTTCAAACTACAGAAACTTCAACTGGAAAAGCCTTCAGATTAAATGGGACAAGATCCTATTAATTTCCAAACTACTTTTTAAGCCAGCAGATGGAGCACAGCAAGGTATTTAGTATGGTTTCCTTCTGTACTCTTCCTACACCAAAAAGGCACCAGAGAGTGAGGCAGGCCCTGCACTGGGGCTCTGAGGGCAGAACCACTGAGCTGGAAAAACTTCTGGTCATTTTGCTGATCAGACTAGAACCTGCACAGGAGGAAGTAAGTTCTGTCAGGCTTTTGGTGTTTCTGGGAAAGCAGTAAGAATAAAGTTCATATTACATCAGGTTCAATCATCAAGGCTAAACAGGAATGGAGAAAGATGTAGGGGGCTTGTTTATTCTTCACTGCACTGTCATTGCTCAATCTGACTACAGTCAGCACAACTGATGAGCAGAAAGAATGCAAGCATGTTACAGGCAGAGATTTTCCTTCTTGCTTTTCATCTGCATCATTGCAAGTAGTCATAAGTAAGCTAATCTGTATCTGTGGCACGCTGAGTAAAGCATTGGCTCAGCAGATATACTTCTAGTCCTGATTCAGCCACCAACTGCAGACAGAATCCAAACACATCATTTCACATCTCTGGACCTCAATTTTTCTCATCTGAAAAGTAGATACAGCCATCAATCTCTTCAACAAGCTGGGTTTAAGATCTACCAATGAATGGCAGAGTGCAAGAGCTAAAAATTATTGTTTTGCTATTAAACAATTGAATACTTATAGCACAATCACCATAAACAGAAATTGTTTAGTAGCTCCTCTTCTCATTTTTCTTAGATTACAGGATTTATTTCCTCAGCATTTTCTCCCTAGCCCTTCCCTCAGTCTTTCCTGGAACAGGTTAACCATAATTTTAACCTTTTGAGTGACAGTATATACCTTAGATTGCCAACGAAAAGCAGAGTGTGAGTAACCTGTAGTGAACATGTTCCTATGTTCCAATATGCATAGACTTCATCTTGAAAAACATACATTTCATGCAAAACCTATCTTGAGAGAGATCATTTGTCATAACTGAAAGACAAGCAGAAGCTCAGTGTCTTAAGGAAAGAAACACAAGAAGAAACAGCCCAAGATAGCTCATTCTGGTAGGATTATGAGTATGACTTATGTTTGTGTTGGTTCTTGCCAAAGCCAAACCAGGTGCCACATTAAGTCAAATAATTCTGTCATGATGCACATTAGCTACAGATGGCATCCCTTTATTTTTGAACAAAGACAGGCATGAATATGAACAGCATGGAATAAACCAAAGTTCAAAGGGGAAAAAAAATCAGTATTTATAAAAGAAAGCAGATGCACTTCATGTGCAAGCCAAAACCACAACTGATTTTATCAAATACTGCAGGCCTATATTCAAGCCATATCCCCTTTGCTATTTGATGTATATATTCATAATATGCCGAAGGCAAAGCTGAAAACCAGATTCTGTCCTCAGTTCCCACTCTGAAAATGTGCTGTAAGAATTCAGTGCAAATTCAATGCAGATTCAGAATTAATAATCAAATATATGTGATGAATATGTGAAGAGTAAAACCAAAATTTGAGCAGATTTCTACAAATCATTAGAACTCACAAATCTATGCTGAGTTCATTTGTTACACACTAATAACAAGGAGACTGCTCCATGCAGGCTGTGAGGGATTAGACCCTGAGCTTGTGTAACCTGGCAGGTCTACTGGGGCTATGCAAAGTATTATTTCAGAAGATCTACAATTGTTTTTAATTTTTTTCCCTACTTATACTAGAGAGATGCTGCTATGAAAACTTCCCACTTGCCATATAACACAGGTTTTCTAAGTCATCTGATGTGTACATTAAAAAGTCACACAGTAATACTGTGTGATAATGTAATGACAACACACATGTCAGAAAGAAGTATAAAATACTACACATAAACAGTGAGGGGAACTGAAAGCTACCCATATATTCAAGAAATACCTCAGAATCAGAGTCAGACTGCTTTACAAAAGCTTTATAAACAACTCTGCACAGTAAGCTACTACATTCGACATTGTATCAAGTTACATTTAACTAATGCTTTATACTAATCTGTATAAGGAAAAAGTTTTTCTTCAGTAAAAATAATTTGATTCCTAATTGCTCATCTGTCATCGACCTTTCTCAATCTCAAAACAGAGCATTATATGAAGGAACAAAATGCTTAACATCAAGCAGAAAGTGTCCATTAAGAACATTCATGTCACCAAGGGGAACAGGTTGATTGATACAGATGATCTTTTACAATAGGTGGATGTGGGTAGTGTTCTCTACATCAAGATAAAAAAGAGGTATGTAATGAATAGTCCATTGCATTCAATATTTCTATGACTATTTCTCAAAATAAAATGGAAGTGGAAAAGTGGAAAGTTGAATGCCCACAAGGGTTTACTTTAATACCAGGTGATATATATGTTTGAAATCTAGGCAGCTTTTATTGAAAGATATAATCTTGTTTCACCTAAAGAAAGTGATAAAAATATAAATACACATTATTTTAAATAAAATTTTAAAGAAAGCGATACAATTATGAATATGTATTATTTTAAATTGACTGGCATCTTTCAGAATTGGCGCCAATCGTTTTTATGAATTGATTACATACTGAGTTACTTAGAAATAGACTCATTTCCTTTCTTCACAAAGAATGCACTGACTATGGGCAAAATTAGATACTTATGGTGTGCTTGTAGTATTGCCAGAATACAAACTTCCATCTGGGTTACAGAAGTCACAGGCAGTACAGAGAATATAATTTTGTGTTTTCAGTGAAAGAGGATCATTTTAACTGTGTGAAAGAATTTCATAATCTTTACTACTTTACTGTTTTAGGAACAAAAAATACAAATATGTAGAATACAACACCCCTCTGAAGAGCATGAATCAACTTGCTGAATTATCTTGAGCAATAATATTTATTTGCTTTGTCAAAGGTGTTGTGGGGTCAGCTGGTTTTGGCTCACTTCAGAGAGAACATATACTATACACAGATGATCCCATGCAAGAAACAATTGCTTTCTGCATGCTGTAAGAAGCTGTGCTTCATGTGAAAGTTGTGGACAAAGCTGCTCTTATGCTGACATGCTGTGTTATGTGCATTATGAAGCCATAAGGTTACCCAGAACATTTATTCCATTCCCATGCAAAAGTTCCAAGCCCTGTACATTTTCTCGCTCTTCATAAACCAGTTAATGTAATGACAAGCTAAAATGCAGGGAAAATTGCTGCACGTTGTGAAATAAAGAGAAACACAGACTGTGGCAGACTGAGCAGGCAGTGTGAAAGGAAATAAAGATAGACACTTACATATCCGTCATCACAAGGGCTCATAGAGTAATATTCCTTTATAGGCAAACAGACACACATTAAAATAAAGATTAAAAAAAATAAGTTAACAGAAATAAATCACAGAGAAATGCACAGTTCTAAAAAACAACTGATAGAAATTAGCTAAAAATTAACAGACTATTAGCTTTGAAAAGGAAAGTATAAACATGTTCTCCCAATCCTCATACTTGCATGTCTTAGAACTGAAATTACTGTGTCTCTCCTGTGATATATTTGGAAGTTCTCCTCTCAACACCTGGCAAACACACCTAGTCTGCACATTGTTCCACATTGTCAGAGTCAGAACAGCTACACACAAAGCACTGACAAATTGACAGGAATATATGACCTGTGCTGCTCAGTCCACTGAGGCAGCCAAGAGAGATACCCTGAACATGGCCTGGATCAGAAGACCTCAGCTTCTGAGAAAGAACCTGCCACTATTCTCCACACTTGCTTTGACTGGAGTTTCTTATTAGCACATAAAGAATGAGAGACACAATTTAAGGTGTTTCAGCAGTGTTATCAATTCTTCATCCCAAAAGGTTCCAGGGATAAACTCAGAAAGTTTCTGGAGGGAAACCTAGAATGTAGTTACTAAAATAAAGAATGGTGCTAATTCATGGTTTGAGCAGTTTAGTACAAAATATGGTATGCTCTCCTTAATTAGACTAAAATACTTAGAACAGCTTTGTATCTAAAAAGAACAGTCTTAATTAAAAATAAAAGTACACAGTTGAACACAACGAAATATTAATTATTTGCTTCCAATTTTTTTGTGCAAACCTGCCAGTACTTACTTTAGAGGACATATTTGTACACATGAATAAGCATATAAACACCCTATTTAGCAAGCTGCTCTTTAACAGACATATACGGCCTTACACAGAAGACATAAGAAATTTGCTACTCCTCACTGTGAGCACAAAATAAAGTTCTTTTTATTCTTTAACCAATTTTAAAAATCTGACATTCATCTTTTTATTACCATGATACTTAGAATTCCCTGATGTGAATGATTACTTTAACTTCCATGGTGCTGTACACACATACAGCCAGTTCCTGGCAAAGACAATTTAAAATTAAATTTAAGACAAAGGATGACATCGATAGAGACCAATAAGTGAGCAAAAGAAACCAGGAGATAAACTGCATCATGATGAGAGACAATTCAACACAAGCACAACGTAAGCCAGTGGAAATGGATGTAGGCATCAAGACAAAAGATGACAATAAAGGAAAGTTTTAACATTAAAGGAAATCACAAAAGGTTGGACCAGACAATCTTTTGAAGTCCCTTCCACAGTTTGGACCAAACAACCTTTTGAAGTCCCTTCTATGATTTAAGGACAATAACAGGAGAAGTTTGTGGAAGCCCCTACTGAAGGCAATACCTTACCCTTAAAGAGTTCATATAAACAAAAAACCTTGCAGCAACTTGTGAAAAGGGCATTTTATACTGTATCAGCAGAAAAAAAATAACTTCTCCTTGCTTACCTGAAGAGGCAGGCTTGTTTCTTATTTTCCATACATAAATGGGAACATATAAAAATAATCTCATGGACAGAGATGCAGAAAACTGTGTCATCCAAAGAAAAGCTCACTTAGGGTAGATGCTGTTTGCTGCAATGTGCACTTTATTTTTAAATGTAAGAGCAAACATCTACATAATAATGCCTGGTGAATCCACTATGAATGGTTTAGAGAGTGATTAAAAAGAACAGAATAAAAACCTTCTGTTACCCTCATCCTAGGTTTCATGTGGTCTGCTGGTGCAGAAATTTCATAAGTAAGAAATGGAATACTTGCCACCAATTATTACAGCTTGATGGCAAGTGCACAGTTGCAGTAAAAACCATGTTTGAGGAAAAAAGCAAAGAGTACAAGAAAAATAGGAGCCCATAGTAGTCATTACAACTATACCAAAAATAATTCTTCCTTGTTCACAATTTGTAAGTGGCAATTTAACTTTCCAGAGGAGCTGGTCATTTTGTCCAGTGACAGAACTTAAAAAACCCACCCCACTACTTTACCACAGCTTCAAGAGTAGGTAAAAGAGACCCAAAACTAGCAAGGGACATTAATTCACCTAATTGTAGCTACAGGTAAATATAATCAGAATGAATAGCAGCAAAAACATAATGGGTATTTATTCTATTCCATGACACAGGTGCAATACATGCAAACAACTCTACAACTTTCAGGTCACAGAAAGATTCTCCAGTGGTTAACACCCATCTCTACCATTGACAGAAAGTGCACATCTGAAGAAACAGTTCTTGTTTTGCCTGCAATCCAAAACTTAAGAGAACCTTATTGCTTTATACCTAATCCAAAATATTCCAGGAGGGTGTACACCTCACTTCAATCCAAAAAAACCTGTTTGTGGATTTTAGAATTGAGCCTGTGCTACATTTGGTGGAGTGTGAAGGTACTGTGTTTGTGATAAAAAGGCAGAATCCTCTTGTCTTCATGATATGTATTGAACAGAAAACTGCAGGCATCAAAAACTACAACCCCTGCTTCTTATCCATCAGACAAATCAAGACTAGAAAAGGTAAATGGTAAAAAAAATTAAAACATTACTTATCTCAAGAGGGTAAAAAATATAATGGACTGTGATAGTCCTGTAATAGATTTCTGGACTTGAAGGTACACTTTTCAAATTTACCATTACCCACATCAGTTCCCTATCCAAAGGAACACTAAGAAGTCAGGAATCTATTAATTCCTCAAATAAATGTTTCTTCAGCTTGTCAGACCTGCTTCTCTGATCTTCTATTCTTAAACCTACATCTTCTGCTCTGACAATTCTCTCTGGTTTCTTATCTCCCAATTCAGGACCACACATGTCAAATAACATGATGGAAGGTGGAGATAACATTCAACTGCAGCTAAGAGAAAAACCTTAGGGTGAAACAGGGCTTTAGAGGCCTTGGAAAGGTCTCCCAGCTGTAACAGCAGTGTGACCTCTCTCCCACTGCACGCAGCAGATGCATCCTGTTAATGGATTGTAGATCAGGCTCACAAGCTGACCCAGGAAGTCACAGAGCTGGCAAGAGACATGGAGTTGTTCTGCAAAAGAATGAGATCCAATCCAGCTCACCAGAGAACACAAAGCTGACACTAGAAGCCTTTGCTAAGAAAGATTTCAGGGTAGATTACAACAGAAAACTCTTTTGGCTGTCATTGCCTCAGGTCAGTAAGACTTGCCTCTGGGATTTGTTCTCCTGATACAAATTTCTTCCAGTTTGAAAGGACAGGCCTTCAGCCATGGTGGGGGGCAAGCCAGGAAGCTGATATTTGTATATTAGCAACTGATACAGGTCACCTTTATTGTAATTTCAAAGACCTCACAGCTTTCTACTACACAATATAACTTTTCCCAGCATTAAAAGTTGTTACTAAATAATGTTACTAAAGATAGAATCCAAGGTATATTCCTTAATTTCCTTGGACAATACTTCATTTTGGTTACAGTACTCATATAATCCTCCTTCCCAGTGTAACTGAAAACTACCAGTGTAGCTGATTTAACAAAATATACTCTAAAGCTCAAGTACAGATCTCAGAGAATGATGCAGATTTAGCATTTTCTGCTCTCAGAACCTGACCCAAAACCTGGACTGTCCCCTGAGTTGGATCAGTACAAATGGCTGTCAAGCACCTCCTCTTTCCAAACTATGTAATGCATGTCCACTCATACCCTAAATAACACTGGTGGAAATTTAAGGCTGCATGGCAGTACAAAAAAAAAAAAGTAATTTCCTTGCTAATGATTCTTTTTCTGCTAATTTATTTAGAGATATTGATCCAGCAGAACCAATTTATTTCAGGGCCTTGTCCTGACATCAGTGATGTCAGTGAGATAGGATCATCCTTAACAGTCAAGGTGAAGTGGGGAAAAAAAAAAACCCTAACTGACAAACCAGCATATTTAATGCCCGATAAAACTCTTTAGACAATGACTGTTTTTTTTAAGGCTCTCACTTATCTTGCCTACAGATGAGGTAAGATGATGGTAAGGATGAAAAAAGTAGCTGCCCCTCTGCTAGTCTCTTCTCTCTCTAGTTATGCAGCTGGCTGCCCCTTACAGCAGGAGGTTTGTGAAATGGAGTAGCTGGAAAGACCACACTCTAGTGCCTCTAAGTAGTTATGAGCAAAAAGTGAATGAATCTTCCAACACAAATCCAGCACAGATGCTGTGAACTCGTGCTACTACTTAGTCTGGGTCACGGTGCCTCCAGCTTTATTCCAAAACTTATACAAAAACCTGAAACCACTTAAGCGTAGAACAATAACATCTGAGTGTATAACAATGAAGTATTTGAATCCTTGAAGAAAAAGTAATGGCATGCCTGAGTGGCCTAGTGGCAAATAGTCAGAATTTTAGTTCATCTCATCTGGCTTCCTGCATCAACAAAGCCAGGGAGTGGTTAGAAATACTCTGGGATGAGAAAGGAATCTTATTTTTGTTTTCATAAGACAATATCTATTTTTTCTTCTAACATTTATTTGTGTTTCTACATGTTTGCTATTCATGTATAAAACAGAACTCTTTACATGGGAAATAAACAAGAAAATATGATCAAGAGGGGACAAAAGGATAAGATGAGGGAACCTGATTATGATGCAGTTAATGTCTATATGCAAAGACTGTGATTAGCCTTCCAAAACTTGGCTAACGCCTCAGAGAGCCTGTGTGGATCTGCTTATAGAAACAACATAAGAGTTCAACCACAGTAGCTGCTAGAACCTCAATGACAAGGTGTGACCTAAACCAGTCTAGAAACCCTTAATCTACACAGTCTCAAGGCTATAACTGGACTGGTCTTCACTAGAGAGTTTGGCTGTCACAGCAACTACCTCAAATAGTGTGGATAAATGAGCCACAAAGTCACACAGAAATAGTTCTGCTAGCAAAGCCTAGTATAAAAATAGATACAACTGTGCCAGGAGAACACTGCTTTGCTCAGGTTAACCTAGTTAAAGGAGACAAAAATTTACTTCCAACAGGGAAAAAAATCCACCAACAACATATCCTCTTTCTCTAACCTATTTGCATAGCTGGAGACTCTGTCAAAGTGGCCACAGCACCATAAGTATAGAGGCAAAGGCACTTTTGGAGCAAAAATGCTTTAGTGACACTTTTAGGGAAGCAGAAATCAGAACCTTGAATAAGGATGACACTCTTCCTTCTGCCCCCTTCCTAAAAGGGTTCAAGAGACTGGAGGATCCACATATGATAAGAATAGAAATAATAAGCAAAACCCTGGGCAAATGGAGCACCTTGAAAGCACAGAACAAAAAGAGAAGTCTTGATGCAAGCAGAGAGCAGGAACAGAGAGAAGAGGGCACATGGCTGTACAGAAGGGTGATCTCAGTACAGGGAAGGAGAAACACACACAACCTCAACATCAGATGGCAAAAATACAGAAGACTACTGAGGTACCTAAAGCAATATCTGAAAAAGCCACTGGCAAGGAAAGAGTAAAGGCCTCTGCAAGCTGTTGGTTAGAAGAAAGATGGGGTGAAAGGAGGGACATTATGGGAAGGGAGATGAGATAAGCTATGGATATGATATAAATCTGAGGAGAGGGGAGCAGCAGATAGCACCTAATATTGACGTAACAGATGGAACAGATGATGGTTCCTTCCTGAAACCCTGAAATAGCAGGCTTTTGCAGGCTGCTAAGATTGCACCTCCTAAACTCATGGCAGGTCAGAGAAAGAAGTTCTGACCATTAACAGGAAAGTGAGGGCATTTAAAACAGCCTGAAGAGCAATGAGGAATAATACTTATCTCTGAAAATATTAGCACGTAGAAAAGGAAAGGAAGAATTTCTATTATCACCTGATCTTTCTGTAGCAAATTTTCAAGAAGAACAGAATGTACCCTTAGCACCACTTTTATTAAAAACCTTGGCTAAAATGAGAAGCAGGAATTTTATTTTCTTCCGCTTTTCCTTTGACACTTCACTAAGTTCTCCTGCTACTAAGTTAAGTACACATGAATGCCTGCCATGGCAAAAACAACAAGCACAGTTCATGATTTTGGCTTGTCTTTTAGAACAATTGTACACAATACTTTCTTAGTAAAACATTTTGATGCACTTTTATGATTAATGTTTATTTAAAGCATTTTGTTAGCATTTTAACAGACACAAATTTTACTGTCCTCACAATAACAGAATTAACCATACTTACAGAGCTATAACTACACAACCAGGTCATTGACCAGCATCTGAGATCAACTAAACAATGTATTGCCATATTCTTATACAAGCTTGAAAACATTATGTTTTGTCTTTCCCATTATAGAGCATTTGTTGTTCTATATGTAGTTTAAGTAGTATTGTCTTTTAAGACAGTTACTGTAAAAATCCCAAACATTTATACTTACAGTTCCAGGCCTTGTGAAGTCAATGTTGTGTGCTACAGTTTGTTTCAAATGATTGCTAAACAAGCAAGCACAAACATTTTGAATATACTCTGGTGTAATCTAAAAATTGGGAAACAAAATGAGAACAGGATTACATAAAACTTACACTTTCTACCAGACAAGTGTTTCTATATTAAGGGCTGTTTGCTTGTTTTTTTTAAAGTGCAAGAAATCACACACCTGAGGCTCACTGCACAGGCATAAAGTATATACTGCAACTACCATTCTGTACAGACATTTTAAAAACTGTAAATTCTCTATCTGGGAATTGTTATGCTATTCACAAGACTAGTGCTAAACACTTTCAGAAAGTCTAGAAGAAAACCAGATTTTGTCACACCTCTATTTGCATACAAATTTTTGTGAATCAAGAGGTTCAAAATCAAATCAAATTAAAAAATGAAGCAGTTTTGAGCTTGAAACAATGCTGATGTGTTGTTTGCATTCAGAGCAGAACTGACACAACTGTCTTGTACAGCAGAGAGAATAAATATGAATTACACAGTACAGCACTTTGTTTTTCAATGCAAAACACCTCAGTGGGTTTAGTTTTTGTTTTGGGAAATCTACACCTCAACAGAACATCTTAATTTCAGGAGAGTTAGTATCTTCCCCAGAAAAGAGGACTGAGGTTATAGAAATGCAACTGGGGACCCTTCTGATATTCCCAGACCTTCAGCAGGACAACGAACCCCTTGAAATTCAGAACGCTGTAACTTCATTATCACTTTATTTAGTACCCAACTCCACTTTGGATTCAGGGATGACAAAATCCAGGATCCCTAACGGAAGAGCACCCTCAGCTGGACACACTTGGGAAGCACCAACGCAGTGCCCCGCACAAGGCTCACAAAGGAAACTGAACATCGGCAACAGAAGAGAACCAGCGGCCGGTTCCGACCACAGGCGGTCATTGGATATCGCCTGGAGAGCACGGAGGTGTGAAATGGAGGCAGCAAATGAATGACCGTGACTTTATAGCCAAGAAGATACCTTCCCTAATCTCCTGTAAAACATAATCCACCCAAAGGCAAATTATTCCCTGCAGTAATAGCAGAAGTGATCCCAGAGCAGAGTAACAAACCATACAGTGTTCATGCTGATGACAGGAGGAAGGTACATATTGACTTTTCAGCAGGCAGCACAGGAAATGCCAGGTCATTCTCCCTCCTAACAAATCACAGTTCCTTCAAAAGCACCTAGAGGCCACTAACATCTGCCATAAGAACAGCCTCCAGGTTACACAGAATTTAAGCTCCCAGAGGAGCACAACACATGAAAAAGACAATCAACTTCATACAAAAAATACTCCTAAAAAAGTTGTACCTTCTCCACTTACATACATGTGGCCCATCTCACATGATGAAGAATTCATTCACTCCTATCTCCTTGTGCCCTTTATCCATTAAACTAACAAGTCCAGTTTAGCAGAACAGAAAGCAAAGCTTTTCCTCACCAAAATTTTGGGTAAGAAGACTTTCCACTACTGTGGAATTAAAATAGACCTGATGGAAGTTTCAAATACACAACAATTGTTGATTGGCTTAACTGCAATCAGTAAGCACCAAAATGCCCTCTAATAACTGCTGCTGCCAAAGCTCAAAAGGGGACTTCCACAAGAGATCTGAGAGGTCTTGTGAGATAGTGATATTTTTTTCAAGATTTCTGAGCCAGCACAATTCAACTCACTTTTTGTGCTGTGTTTCATTAGCAGAGCCACAGCTCTAACAGAAACGCTCATAACTATGAAGCGTAATTCACCCTCTGGTCTACATTTTCTGGGGGGTGTGGAAGCAAGTGCACATCTGGGTCATCTCTTACCATCTTGCCAGTGACTGTGGCCTCCAAAGAATCCACCAGCTCTGCAGTGACTTCAAGGAGACCACGGTAGTCCATCTGCAACTTGTGCAATCGTTTCAGGTTGGTCATGTACCTCTGCTCACGCTTCACTAACTGCTGATGAAGATGTTGCATCATTTCTGTCAAGAGAATAATAAAAAAAGAAATAGCATCACCTATTCAAACAAAAGGACAAAAGAACCCACAAGCTTTTCTACTGCTCTGAACGGATAACCTCAATTTCTGAGGTGGGAATTTGCCTAAAAGGATATTTTCATGCCTCTAGCAAGATTCCATTTCATTGCAACACCTATGAGTATTTATTAAGCCTTAATTGTCCAAAGAACCAACTGCTTCACAGTTACAGTAGCAACACAACTATAAGGCAGTAAACATCACTGAAAACACTTGTGAAGAGGATGATCCCTTACTTAGTGGTTAATGGTAAACTCTATGGCTTACTTTTAATATCCTAAGTTTCTGAAAATAACTCAAATTTGTCTTTCATTTCTATCAGAATAATAAAAAAAGTTACATTTCTGATACATTTTGCTCCTTCAGGTTCAATTACTTTCGAGACAAAAGCAAACTGAGTAACAGAATCTGTGTACTCCACCCCAGTCTCAGACCCAGCCATGTCAGCGACCAGCAAGGAACTGGACACCGAACCTGGAGCTGTGGTCCACAGTACAGATCTCTGTGACCAGACAAAACCATGAAGGGAGGCACAATAATTCTATTGTTACAGCTGATGTTGTGTATTTTGCTAGAACATTATGTTTGAAATTAGTTTGCTGAAAAGCCAGTACCGCTTTAGGGTTGTGAAAGTGGCCTTGGGCCCATCTGCAGACAGACACAATATTTACCATAGGACACTTTGTTAAACAATGGGAAGGAATCAGCTTGACTGTGGAGTTTCAGACAAAAGTAGCATTCCGTTTCACAGATTGAAAACCTTTCTGGGTTAAAGTAAAGCGTTCTAAACAGCCCAATATGACAGAGTTTATCTCACTGATAAATGATAAGTCACAGATCCTGTTCAAATCCAGCAAAATGCACTTAAAAAACTGGCAGACCAATAACCAAAACACCTAGAACAGTAACATTAAATAATCCTGCTGAAACTGCTAAGCTTCTCACAGTTCTATAAGCCATTAAACTAATGTCAATTTCAATCAATATTAACTTAAAAATCAGTAGAGTTAAGATGACTTCCAAAGACAACCAAATTATTCAGCCTTGATGATAAAAATTCAACTTTGATATTGTTTTTATTTCACAGCCATTTCTGTTAAACTGCTACCACAGCTTTAATATGATACAGTTTCAAAACAAGAACATTTTTCTAAACTAAAAAAAGATTCTGAGAGCAACCACTGCAGAAAACCAGCTCCTCCAGCACTTTATTCTGTTGCCTAGATGAGAAAATGGGAATATATTTTTATTTAACTGTGACATAACACATTCAATTAATAAATTTCCAGTGGACATATCTAGAGCATGACTTTCACTCAGAGGAAAGTTGGAAGCACCAAATCACAGAGCATAAACCTTCTCAGAGTTTGCTTACTTCTCAGAGCTCAGTGGGTAAAATTTCCAGTGATAAAAATATGTCTTCCAACTGCTGTCAGCAGGAAAAAACTACATAACCAAAACTCAATACAGCTCATGAACACTAGTCTTGGAAATTCAGAAACCGGGTCCAATTTTACCTCTTGGCTGTTAAATGCAGAGGTTATGAATAATAAACTGAGAAAAGGGTGTCAGAAAGGAATCACAAAGTTTTGGCATCTATCTTCTCACACCCAAGTAATTTTACTGAAAAGGGAAAAGCCTTTCATGACAGATTCTCCCGCTGAAAGAGCAGGAAGCTCTCATCACTGGCAAGCAGCTGTTCCAAGTTCAGACAGCTGCTGGAAGAGCTGGTCCTGTGCTGCCCATTCCCTCATTGCATTCCTGCCATATCCCTATAACAGCATTCATTTAGACAAATCAGGGAGCTACCAGCCCAGGTAAAAATTAGTATTCAATTTCTTGTTTAAAATGTTAAATCATTACCATCCCAGTCCAGATTTGGTAAAAGGAAATGGTACCTTTCAGAGGCATTTCAGTTGACAATTATGTCACCTTGCAGTACCGATCAAACTGCACCATTACAGGAATCAGAGTAACACTGTGGCTTCTCTCTTTCCCAGACACAACTCCCAGCACTGGCAAATGCTTTGTACATATGAGAAGCTTATTGAGGAGGAAAAAAAAGCTCTGGACCAAACACCTACCAGAAACATTATTCATATGTTGATGAAAAGAGGGAAAAATACAGCACAGAAAACTAACCTCCTGGCGTAGGAAGACACAAGATACAGTAAAGCTTGTGACTATGCCAAATGAAGATGCTGGCACTGGGTATCATCTGAACTATTCCATGTTTCTACCAGAATTCTTGCCTGCTCTCTCATGTGTGTAATTGTCAAATCTTCTAACTCCAGTGCCTACAAGCAGCCAAAGAGTTACACATATGCACTTAATTCCATGACAACCTTTTCTCTCTAAGTGAGAGATTCCTTCACAGCTTACCTACACCTGAAACATGCTTCCTAAACTTGTGCTTGCTCTGTCTCTTTCTGTCTAATCTCAGTCCACCCTCACATACCTGTCCAGAAGCACTGACTCCAGCCAGCTGAGTTCCTGCAAACAGCGTAACAGAGCTCTGAGCAGCGGAGCTGCCTGTCTCAGGAGCTGCTGTTGGACACTGACTCTTACTCTCAGGAGAAGCAGGAATCTCCTTCTTGCTTAAAAATTACTACCCATACTTTAAACTGACATTTTGCCACATAAATAGTCATTTAGAGTTTAGCAAATCTTCACAGACAGGGAGGTTACACTCCACCTTCTCTAATGCAGGAGCCTGACACATTCCACACTCTCCCCCTCCCCAAAACAGAAGAGTGGCTGTGAACTCATCCACAGATTTGTAAGGAAGCAGGGAAGGGAACAACAGCTGAACACACTTCCAAATACTTAATTCCCTCAGTTCCTGTTAGCAGAGATGACACAAAGAAGGTCTGAAGCTCTCTGTGCAAGATGCCAGCCACTCTACCATTTTTTCCTTTCCAGCCAAACTGGAAACATATGGGAGAACTGTAAATTAAGCACAACTGCCACAGAAATAGCTTTGGAAATCATACAGGAACTGAATTTTTTTAGCAAATGGGTAAGAAGCCAGACTGTAGCAGGTAAATCAGGCAAGGTAAACACACTGAACACTCCAGGACACCCTCAAAAGCATTTACACCACCCCACCCAAACCTGAAGTACTTCAGCATGTCAGACTGATGACTGGCAAGTATTTACAAAAGGCTGTTTTCAGGACTCTGCCATACTGTTCTTCATTCATGTGTTGCCTATAAATTTCCTTTGCATTTCCCCTTCACTGATACAAGTAAATGTTCTCCAGCAGCGAGTAAATGCTGTGGATCCCATGTGATGTGAGCAGGACACTGCAAAAATAACCTCTTGGATCAAAAACCTTAATATGAGACAGTCCTCAAGTAACCTTTATAAAAAATGCAAACTGACTCAACCTCCAAGGCACACAACAAATCTGCAAATTCAGGCTGACCTGCATGAATTGAATTCCAAGACAGTCCCTGCACAAAGCACAGAACCTGCCCAAATTAAAACTAATTAGGCCCCAAATAAATCAGGTACAATCGCGTAGTTATTTCTTTTTAATAAGAGCCTGGGGTTATTGCCTTCAGGAAAGTCCTCCACAAGGAAAAAGTGTAACTCCTGGAAAATAAAAATGCAAGAGACCTTTCTATTATTCAGTGAAAGTCTAATGCAACAACACAAAGCATAAAATAACAAAGAAAACACATGGAACTCACTCTGGAAAAATACCTAACCTTCTGCCTATTTCAATCTACAAAAAGTAAATCCTCAGGATAAGCCTACAGATAAAATAACTCAAGAGGAAGAATAATTTTAAGAATCCAACTAGTCAGCTATAAATCCCTAACTAGAAAGTGTATGCAGAAAATCAAGTGAAAAAAATCAATGAAGGGTAATTGGAAACCTAAGTTCTATTTATTGAACCGATTTTTAAAAGGCACATGTTTCAAGTGTAACCAGCATCTAACAGGATTCTGTGCTGAAATTATTATTACTAAAGGGCCACAACTCACACACACATATTAAAGTGTGTAGAAACAGCTTACCTCAAAATGCAACACATCAGCCAGTCACACTTAAATGAACACATTCTTATGCAGGATATATTAATATGCACTATTTTAGGAGGTACTATTTAAACAAAATGAGTAAATAGGAACAAAAATCAACTTTGTCTAAGATCATCAAACAGTCATCAGAACAACTGAACGAGACATAAAACCTGGAAGCAAGGGAAAGGAACTTGAGGCAACTTACTTTCATCAGAACTAGAAAAGGAAAGCTGGTATGCACTTTGTATGGAGCTCTCCATTTGTTTTTACCATGTTTCAAAACAGAATAGATGTTTAATACAAATCCCACTGCTCAGCCCTTTCCCATTTCTAGTCTTATTGATACTTATTGACTGCTTGAACCTTACTGAGCTTGAAAACCTATCCATAGCTATCGCCAAAGCTGGGGTCTGGATTTCCACGGACTTTCTGCTATGCATTACTGGCTTCCCCACCCCTGCAGGTAAACCTCCCACTACTTTCACAGCCCCTGACAATTTTACAGAACATCCTTACCACAGTCCAGTACTTACCTTTGTTGCACTGTCCACTCTCCTGCTGCACGAGTAAAAGCAGATCAGGAAAATGTGCATCTTTTCAGTGTTTGTTCAGAGACTCAGAATGAGAACCTCAAGCAAGCCAGATATTCCTACTATCCCAGCCAACAGCAAGTGCCTCATGCCCTACAGAATACATAAATTAACAATAAATACATAAAAACCTCTCAAGTGCACAACTCACAGTGTTGCCTAGGGACTTGAGATCTTTCGCTGACCTATCAGTGACCAAATAATTTCTAGAACCCTTAAAAGCCCTGGAAAACTCTCAGCTAGTCCCCGAAAAGGCTAATTGAAAAGACTAACAGCTTTAGAAATGCTAAGAAAGAAGTCAGGTCAGGTTGGTGCCTTTGGGTATCCTGTATTTACACATGGAAACAAAGAATGATCACATGATAAGCATGTAGGTTCATATGGATCTGTACATGGTCTTTATATGACTTTCTCAAAAGTTTATTTTTGAATGTGGAATATAAACACTGTTTCCTGTCATAAAAACACTGAACTGCCATGTTATTGCAATTCTGCAATAAATCTTAGCAGCACACTCTTGCAATAAATTATACTGCCTCTTTACAGTATTTCTAATTATCTGCAAAGTGTTTTCTTAGAAGGATACAAATATAGTGAGAAGCCGAGGAGTCTGTCTGGCTTTGAGAGCCAGAGACAGGAACGTTTCTAATCTTGTCCTTAAATCCAGTGTCCAAGAATCCTTGAAAAGAAAAACAAATAATGACAGTTGTTCACCAAATATGTACACTCTGCAGAAAGTACTGCTTGGACCACAACAACTTCTCACTAGCAAACAAGGCAGCGAGCACTGGATTTAAAAGGTTTTCCCCTTCACTGTTACTGACGTGAATGTGTTTGCTCACTCCCCATGAAAGCATACAGAAATTAGAGGGGAGTTCAGTATTATTCCTAGATAAGAGTTCTAGAAACACAGTGTATCTATTTAAAGTACAAAACTGTCACATGGTTTGATGGTTTCTTTATACACATAACAACTGCCCTGAAAGTAAAAGCACCTTTAAAAGACAAGCAACTTAAGAAAAGGATAAAAAAATATTTTTACATGTATTAAATAGCACACAAAATTTGTAATTTTGCACTGCTCAGTTTTCATCTTTTGCTCCTAAAAAGATCTGGGAATAACAAGTTTTGTCCATAACTACTGCAAGCATCATGACATGACACTGGTGGGTATAATGTTTCTAAAATAATGATTTGGAGAAAACCAGCCAATGCAGGAAAAATAGACCAGCAGAAGAGACCAAGAGCATTAACTGGAATGCTGTCCTCTGCCTGACGTAGTGTCTCATACACACAAGAAAATAACAGTCAAGGAAAAAAGTCAAACTACAACTAGGAATCCACCAAACACTCATGTCTTGTATTTCAAGCCTTCAGTGAAGTTGGTTTCTGCCTGAGAAAAAGCCAGCCAATGAAAAAAAGCTCTGCTTCCAACAAGTACCAGGAGCTCCCTAAATTTACTGCTGTATACATATATATAGCAAGCTGTTCTCTCAGCTCAGATCTGCCCTTATTTCACCATGCTGGAGAGTGTACAGAATTGACTTGTTGCATTTACCAACTCAGTATCCAGACAGTGGTGTACCACAGCAGGCTGTATATTACCAAAGAAACCTTGTCTCCTACAGAGAGGAGGGCAAATGATTTTTCAAGATGCATTACACAAACTGACAGGAACTCCAGCTATATAAAGAATCAGATGCCTGAGAAAAATGTATGCCATAAGAACTCTGCTTTGTAAACTAGTGACTCACTGCTGCTCTTTCTCAAACATAAAACAATCTGTGTTTCAACACTAACATGGAATGAGTTGAACAGTTCCCACAAGAAAATATGACTGAATGTTGACTAAGAGCTTGGACACTGGGTTACTCAGAATAAACCTGAGGATCTCATCTTAGATAACACATTAAAAAAAATGCTGCTAAGTATAATTAAAAAAGAGTAGTCATAGTCCATCTCTGCGGTCAACCAGTCTATCTCATTATTTTTTGCTAGTCCCAAAGGAAAATGGCAGGATATGCCTTTTTTTGGTGTTAAACTGGAGCTCCTCATCAACTGGTACATTTGAAGTCAGCCCTAAGGCAAGTATCACTGAAGCTCTGATTTGGTATCAAAAGCAGAGTGGCAACAATGCAGGCTGAAGACATCTCCTTGCACCAGAGTGGCTGCCCACAGCTGCTCAGCCAGGCCAGCACAACTGTCCACATGGCCAGGGAAGCATTCAGAGCAAACAACTCTAAAAAATACTACACATGCTTTGCAAACAAATTAGTGCAGATATGTGTACATGGGAGCTGTTTACACACACATTCACAGGCAAGAAAGCAATTCCTTGATCCAGCCCTAGTGCAGGCACACAACCAGACATTTCCAGCACAACACAGAAGCTGAGGTGCAGTTTTGCAGTGCAGGAGCAAGCCACCAGCAGATGAAATGGTGGCTGTACCTTCCCCACAGGTATTGCCAGCAATACTTTGGAACATCAAACCACAGCTCTGGAAGTCACCTCCTAACCATCCACCCACATGGTGTGCAGAGTGCTCAGTCTAAGTCACCACAAAACCATCTCTGCAACACAGATGCTCACCTGGAAAAGTTCTTTAAATGAAGGATGTACCATGGGGTTTGGAACAAATGGCAAAGCATAGAAAGGAAGAAACTCTGTAGTCTGGCTCAGTGCAGCTCCTTTTGTTTCCAAGTATTCCTTGAAATAAGAAATCCTTTCATCAAGTTCAGCTTTGTCCTAAGAAATAAAGCAGCAGATTTAATTTAGAAAACTACCATTCTGAATGAACTGTAAAGCTGGCAAATAAAAGAAGAGACCCAACTATATTAACGAAGTTTGAAATTCCAGAGTATTTCTTATCTAAGAACCAGTACTTATTTAACTAGAGAAGATATTGTATGTTTTCACCAAACATAAAAGAAAATGTAAACCAATGTTGTTGTTTCTCTCATCCAGGTCCAAAGAAAGAAGAGACAGACAACTGCTTTTTGAATGTAAATTATTCCTGTTCACTTTAGGCTAGATTTTTAAAGAAAAATACCATTGCTACACTCAGGGCAGAGAGAAAACACATACTTTAGACATGCTTTATTTCAGTGGTAAGTGCAGAAACAAAAAAAAAATCCACTTGCACAGCAGTGGGAACTGGAGCTGGCACACAGAACAAAACAAAAGCTCCATAGAGGCTGGAAAACAGACTGCAGGCATCCAAATACTCCTGTAGTAGCTGACAGGTGAAGGCCAGGAGCTATTAAGTCCTGGCTAATGTGGCTGAGTCCAGGCTACTTAAATGTCTCTTCATCATAAAAGCCCCATGTAACAGAGATTTTGTTTTATAACATCTTGGAATTTTTATTTCTCAGCATGATATATTGAGCTGGTCAAAACTGAGCTTTCCCATTTAATCAGAAATTATTATATTTCAACTCACAGCTTCAGTCCAAACTCTGAGCAAATAAATGTTTTAAGAATCTGCTATGACCTACAATTACAAGCATTAAAGTATTGCTATTTTGGTATTTTCCAAGTTGAAATACTTCAGGAACTTCGGGATAACAATACAAAGGATCTGGCTGAACTAAAATGCAGACTGTGACCAAAACTGGATACATATTCTTGGAATGATTAATAGAAAATACCCCATTCTCATCCAAAGACAAATAAATGAAGTAAAACAAACAGCAGCAATGTGAGGTTTGAATTGTGAACTAAACTTACAGGCTTTCCCATATTTTGTTTCAAGAGGAAGGTGGCAAAGTAGATGTGGAGATAGAACTCCAGGTTCTGAGCAACTGGATCACTGTCATGGACTGAAGACAAAATATGCTCCTCCCAGAGCTGGAAGAAAACTTTCTGATCACCATCTTCAAATGCTGTAAGCATTCCTTCCTGTGAAAGGGAAAAGCATCAAGTGAAAACCCAAACACAGAAGAGGCACATATTCTCAGCAGTAGGTTAGTGAATGAAGAATTCCAGTGCCATCTGAACACTTCCAATCAAAAGCTTTATTCAAAAACGCTCCACCATTCAATGACCACCCAAATATTCTTTCTTCATGTATCCTTAGTATCTTTGAGAGCCTGAATCAGCCATGAATACAAGAAGCAAAGCCCAAATTTTCAAGCAGATCAGTAAAAACTTAAAGTAGTGTAAATCAAAACTAGTACCTTGAATTCAAAATTACTGCAGTTGTTAAAAAAAATAACCCCAACCCCAAACTTGAAGGTTTCTTTACTGGAAGAAGACTGCCAGGGGATTTCTTCAAATAATCAAGAATCTGTTCAGACAATTCACTGTTGTAATAGCTCACAGGATGGTTAGTGACCTCTGTTTTCATTATTACTCAAAGTTAAGTGTAAATGATGCATTACCTGAACAGGCAATGAATCTTCTGAGGAAAGATCTGCTGGTTTAGGTAGTGGCTTCCCTTTTATTGTACATTCCTTTTTAAATACTTTCACTGTTTCTTTAAATCCGGCAAAATCCAAATACTGCAAGATAAAAACATAGAGAAACAACATTTGTTAGATGATTAATACTTCAGTAAATGATCAATCCTTTTTTTAAGTGATTAATGCTTCAAAGAATGGCCCGTGAAATGCCAAAGTTTCTCTGCAGGATGGTCCACAAATGCAAAGACTGCAAAGTGATAAACCAAGAACTGACACCTCATGGTAGGAAAATATTGTCTCTAAATTTCCTCCTCCATCCTAGAGACAACTGAGTACACCATCTCTGAAAGAATGATGCCTCTTGGTTTAGCCAGTAATTTCAATCAACTAAAGAAGAAGATTTACAGTTGGCATTTAATGGACATTGAGCCTTTTGAACTGACAGAGCATGACAGGAGTCAGCACAATTTCGGAGTGCAGCAAAACTCATGCAGATAAATAACTCCAGAATCCAGACCTCAGTTACAATGCCTGGCTCTGAGTGCAAACACTGAGAAATCTTGCCTTGCAAGAATCACTAAAAAAAAAAAAAAAAAAAAAATAAGGAGAGAAAACCAACCTCTTTCACTAGGCCAAGTAATTCAGCTTCATACGTTAAAACATCACCCATTGCTAAGGGCTGCTGCTACTTCTCATCACTGATAAAGCTGGAAAATGGCAAAGAAGGGGGTGTTAGTGCACAGCACAGAGCCCACACAGTACAGCCCTTCAGCCACAGCATCTCCAGAGGGCATGATGAGGCACAGGCAGGCAGACAGACAGACAGACACACAGAGACACCGCAGGCACCCACGGTCTACCTGCCCCACTCTCACCTGCAGCACATCCCACTGCCTCACATCCTCCCTGTCCCATCCTTCCTGCCCCACATTCTCCCTTGCCCCAGTCCCACCCCTCCCACATTCCCACCCGCCCCAATTCCCCCTCTCCTTCAATTCCCCCCTGCCCCATTGCCCCTATCCCCTACTCCCACTTGCCCATTCCCCGTCCCGCCCCATTCCCACGTGCCCCATTCCCACGTCTCCCCAGGTGTCCCAATCCCACCTGTCCAATTCCCCCTTGTCCCGCATTCCCAGGTGTCCAATCCCCCCAGTCCCGCATTCCCACCTGTCCCAATCCCCCCTGTCCCCCATTCCCACCTGTCCAATCCCCCCTGTCCCCCATTCCCACCTGTCCCACTCTCCCTCAGCCGCCGCCGGTGTCGCCTCGGCAACCGCGGCCCCGCCCGCGCGCGTCACGGGCACGTGACCGCTGTCAGCCAATCGCCACTCGGGCCCGGCGGTCCCGCGGCGGTCGCGCGGACAGCGCCCCCTGTCGCGCGGCGGGCGGAGCGGCCTGAGGGGCTCGGGGCGGGCCCGGGCCGGGGCTGGGCCGGGGCTGGGCAGGACTGGGGCGGGGCCGGGTAGAACGAGCGGCCCCAGCTGCGGCTGTCGTGCCCCGCCCCGCCCGGGGCCGGGAAAAGCATTCCCGCCTGGAGTTCTGTTTGAAAGAGATGCCGGGTGAGGAGGGCGGAGCTGTGCAGGGACCGAGCGGGACGGGAGGAGGCTGAGCCCCGGCCTTGGCGCGGTGGATGAGCCGCGCCAGGTCCGCACTGTCCTTACCTTACCTGATGGAAGTGCCACCAAAGCAAAGAGGAGAATTGGCCAAACCCTTTAGCGGGTCTCTGTCCCTTTTTCAATTAACAGTGTTGATGAACTTTTCCCCATTAACATTTCCAGCAGACTTTATCTCCACACTGTAACAACATTACATGATCAGTTAGGTGCTGCCCAGGGTCTCGGTCCCACTTCCTAGTCTTGTGTTCCACCAAAAGGACCCATTCTTCTGCATCTCCCACAGATGTCTGTGCAGACACTGCGCAGCACCATCTTTGCTCCTTTAAAAGTCTCCTAAAGCGGAATTCCTAAGCTGGAATTCCTAGGAAGCACATCAAACTGTTCAGAAAGGACCCTGGAATTCCAGCCCATAAGCCCTACAAATCTCTCTGCAATGCCTAGAAAGAACAAGGATTTACCAGGAAAGCACAAAGACATTTTCAGAGAGTGGTGGCCTAGAGTCCACTCTGAGTTCCTAAAAAGCCTGCTTAAAATCCACATAAAGCCCATTGAAATTTCTAGAAGGCCCATGGATATTTTATAGAGAGCACCAGGGAATTCCTAGGAAGCAACAGAAAATTTCTGTTCTAAGTTAGTTTGTGTTCTCATTGCTCCCGGGGTGTGTGACAATTGGCATTTGAATTACCTTTGGAGCTGCTTTGAGCAATTCCACTGCTTTTGTAATTAGCTTTTGCAGTTGTATTGAGCATTGTTAAGTGGTTAGGATGATGATGACTGAGCTGGCAACTGGGATTTCTGGGCTTGGAAGTTTCTATACTAAATATCAAATTTATATCTATATAGAAAACATAACATTTATACACCCCAAACATCTAAAAACATAAACAGTGGATATAGTCTGTACTTTGAGGGAGTATCTCTGTACCAAAGGTTTCATCTTTCTGTTCCCTACGCTCTTTTAGAGATCCCACAATAGCAAAACTTTAATTATTAATGTTGAGGTTTTTCCTGCTTGAGCCCATCAGGCACTTGGCTCATCTCTGAGGGAGGAAGGACTGGGTCCCTTGGCCATTTGTAGCCCCCTCACCCCCACTGAGTGCAGCCTTCAGGATCCTTGCTCCAGCCATAGGGATGCCATGAAGCTGTGAACGCCTCCTGTTTGTCACCTGTGCTTTTAACTTTTTAAAGAAGTGAAAGACTCATCTTAGAGAGTGCCTTCAAGGTTTTGAAGTATACCAGCTGCACTTTCCCCTGTGTTCCCTCTCACCTGCTTTGTTTTGGTGATGATCAGGCACTGCCCATGGCCAAAGAAAGGGATTTACAGAGTCTCACTTTTCAGGCTGATGTGCATCCAGCTGGCTTTCTCCAGAACTGACATTGTGCCCTGGGCAGGATGATGGCAAGGGCTGTGTGGGATCTTGGCTTTGCTTGATGTATTTTTTTTTTTGTGCTTATTCTCCTCACATTCTTGCAGAATTTCTCCTCCAGTGAGCAGACAAGGCTGCTATGCCTTGTGTCATGCTCCTGGGCTTCTTGGGGAAGGACACTTCTCAGGGAGGCGCTGCCCAAGGAAGGGAACATCCACTGCTGGCCAGCACCTGGGCTAAGATCAGGAAGATGCAAATTGTGCCTCAAACCTCAAAAGCAGGACCCCACTGTCCTGTGTATCTGAAGAAGGATATTCATCAGCACGTGGAGTATCACCCCAGCTCCACAGTTTGGATTTTCCTTGGGGCAGGTGTCAGTGCCATCTCTGCCTGGGGGTTGAGCATTCCTGGGGCCACTGCCTCTCCCAGCTGCAGATCCCAGACTGGATCAGAACCTGTTGCTTGATTTGAAAAGAGAAGGCTGTTCTCTGTGCCCAAGTGGAAGATTTTTGCAGGAAATTTCTTCTTGCAGTAGCCTTTCCAAGTGGTTGCATTAAAAACAAAAGCAAGCAGGGAAGAGAGGAGCATTTTTCAAAACTTAAACATGCTGTTATTTTCTGTGACATACTTCAGCTCTTAATTGCCAAAAATATTTTAGTTTGGATTTTCAATTAATACTTTGAAGGTGATTTGAGGTAATAAATAAATAGGAAGTTATTTGAGATTTTAGTTGATGACATGTTGGTTGGGTTGGAGCACAGACTGGCTGGAGGGCAGAGGGGTTTGCTTGGACCCATGTCCTGTGCTGAGGCAGCTGAGATGCTGCTCACACACAGAATTACACAGCAACACTTCCCCAGGGCCCTCTGCTCAGAAAATCAAGGCAATGGGATTGCAAAACCCCTCTGCTCTCCCCAGCATCGGGCTGCCATAAAGCTGCTTTGTCTCCCTTCGATGGGTCTTGTTTGGCTTCTGCTGAGCCTCAGGTTTCAGCTCTCCTCTGCCTCAGCCCAGGAGGATTCAGTGAGCTTGTGTCAGGTTATTTATATCACACCGTTCTTCAGTAATTTCCTGTCCAAGTCCTGACCAGGAGAGGCACAACAGAGACTTTGATTCTGTGTCCTGGGATGCATTAAGGAGGTGCAGGGTGAACTCAGCTCTCCTTAAGATCCAGAAACCTCTTGGCCTTCTCAATGCAGAGCAGAGAGGGAGGAGGGACTGGCTGGTGGATGCCCAAAAAGCTCCTTTCAGCTGCACTGCAAACAGTGAAGGAGGCTCCCAGGCACCTGCATCCTGAGCTCAGACTTCCATGTCAGCCCCCCGTGTGTCTCAACTGCTCCCTGGAGGAGATGCTGCTTTCTCCAACCTCTGCAAAACCTTCTTGCTGCTGCCACCACCCTGGTGTGGAAGGAGGGAGTCCTCCAGCACTTTCTCTGTTGCTTAATCCCAACAAAACAGTTGATGGTACTTTTCCAGCAGATATCACCCTTCAGAGATTCCCTACAGGAAAAGAGCTGACATCCAGGGGAGATGGACTGCTTTTTTGAGGCTGGGGGTGCCTCTGTTGGGAATGACATCAGCTCAGAGCCTCCAGCCCAAAAGGGGCCCCAGCTGGGCTCTCGGGCATGTGCTCACCTCACACAGGGGTCATTAAGCTCCCAACCAAGGCAAATACCAATGTGTGAGAGAGCTGGTTTTTAGTAACAGCAAGGCATTCCAGCCAAAAATGGCAGGAGGCTGGGAGAAAGGAAGAGCTAGAGATGCTTCATTAGAGAAAAAAGAATACAGACAAAATAGTCCGGGAACTGGGTGCACAGAAACAGCAGGACAGAGAGCTTCATCATCAGGAGAAACATCTCCAGTCCCAGTGGGCCTCATTGCCCTCATCACACCAGCACAGCTTTGGTGCTGCCACCAACACAGACCAATCAAACCTGACAAATGCCACCAGTACAGACCAATGGCCACCTGCCCAGCCACTCAGGAAGAAACTACGAAACCTCCAGGCCTGCAAGAAGCAAGCATCAGGTTTCATCTGTGAAGGAGCCCATGAACACTGCTGTCCAATGTAGATGTTTCCAGAAAATTAGTTTCAGCTGCTTCTTGTCCACCCCTGAACCCCAGATTTCATACTTAAGCTAAAAATAAAAAAGACCTTGATGTAAGGTTAAAGTAAACAGAGAATTTGCCCAGCCCTGCAGGAGCTATCTCAGTTCCTCCTCTGGGAGGGCATGGTGGGGAGACAAAAAGTTAATCTATCTTGGTTCTCATTGACACGGAATGGAAAAAAACAATGAAATGGGAGAGCCACCCTAAAACTGAGAACAAAGACACTGCACCAATATTTCAGGCCCTTTTTCCTTCACTCTGAAGAGGAAAAATTTGTTCCTTGCTTCATCCCTTACAGGTTATCTTGGGAGGAGCAATGTCCCCATAATTTCTGCAGACAATTAACCTCGTCTGTGCAGCCATTCTTCCCTGGGTCACCAGAGCAGCTATTTATACCCTTGGCCAGGGATGCTATTGCCACCAAACCACTGTCCTTCCCCTTGGTCAACCCTGCACCAAGGCAGTGGGCAGCAAGCCCAGGGTGTCCTCCCAAGCACTCTGCCCTGCTCCCCAGGACCCTTACTGTGTAGCTCCTCCTGTTCCCATTTTATGTTCATGCTCTGCAAACACAAAGAAAAATCCCCAAAAATACACATTGCTAAACCAAACCCTGTCAGGCAGCTGGGCCCACCAGGCCAAGTGCACTGGGCAGAGATGTCTGGGATTAGTCTTGAGTCACCTCTCTGCCATATGTGGCAGAGATTCCCCAGTGGCAGAGACACTGACAGCTCACCTGAGCACCTGCACAGGTATTCCTTTTAATCAAAACCCAGCGCTTTAGCTGTGTAACCAGTGCCAGGAATTGGAATATGGAGCTCAAAATAAAACTTCGTATCTGGGCTGCTGCCAGCTGGAACGTTTGCCCATACAGAACAGGATTTCAGAGGGCAAGTCAAGCCAGTTCCAGAGGCTGGGGCAGCATCTCTTCGAAGGGAGGCTAAGGAAATGTCCAGGGTCTCCTGGAGGGACTCTGGGATCTGTCAGAGCAGCATGCTTTAGAAGTGATTTAATTTGCACAAGGGTTAATTGAGATGAAACCCATTAGTCAGGAGGGATAGAAGCTTCCTGTCACCCCCGCCTCTCCCTCTGGCAAAGTCAGGAGTATTCAGGTCCAATTAGCCCCTGATAAACAATCAGGGCGAGCCCCTCCCGCAGCATCCCCAGACAGGCCCAGGAGAGCAGCACTTCCTCAGCACTAATGAGTCACTGAAACAAATGACGTTATTCAAAGCCCTGAGCCAGTCCTGCTGTTATTGGCTGTATCTCCTCAAGAGAAACTCAGAACCCTTAGCACGGGGGCAGGATCCCACAGGTTTCGAGCCTTCTCTGAGGTTTTCTAGCACCTTTCCAGAAGATTTCTGGACATTTCCTGGCCATTTCATTGATCTTTTTCTAGTCTTTCTGGAGGTTTCCTGTTGTATCTCCAGAACATTCCTAGACTCTTCTTAGAGGTTTATTAGAATCCTCTTAGAGCTGTGTAAGTCTCTTTTGTTTCAACACTCACAGGTTGGCCATTTCCATATTTCCCAAGTGGCACCCTGGAAACTGAGCAAAGCTCAGCACCTCATTCAAGCACCACGTAAGCTCAAGTGGTCACAGAGCAGGACCCTCAGCAGCCTGATTAGTAAACTGAGGAATTATGTAGAGATTAAAAAAAAAAAAAATTGCATGTGTGGGATCATTCTATAGTCTGGACATGTTTTGTAACACAAACTCTCAAAAGCATTCTGTAGGAGCATTTCTAGTACTGTCTGGACTCTTTCGAGCACTGTCCTGTGAGGAAACAGCCTGAGCTACACACAAGTCTCATGAGACACAGACCAGCATCTTCCTGTCAAAGGAGGAAAAAACAGCAGCTGGGGGAGAAAAACCAAAACAGTGTATGCTTTTCTATTACTGTTCTCAATCCTTTACACAGTGGAGAGAAAAAAAACCCACAATGAGTACCAGAGATGGAGAAGTGAGGATAGGCCAATTCCCAGTTCCCTCCTAGTGTCCCCAGCCTGGCACACATGGCCTTTTTCTTCCACAGTCACCAAAATCTCCTCTAAAAATCTGTGTGTGTAACCTTACCTCGTAGCCCCAGAACAGCAGCTCAGAAATCAGTTTGGGACTAAGGTTTTTACATTTGCTTGTGCTAAGGGAGCTCTGGGGAAACATCACTGCCAGAGGCAGTATGGATCTCAGTAGGCACAAGAGAATCCTTTAGCACAAGAATCAAGAGTCCTCCATGGTGCTCCAGGCAGTACCCAGCAGCTTGATGGGAGCTGCTCTGCACATACAGATTTACACAGCCTCACTGAGGACCTGCAACAAGCATCAGGTATATTTTGATTACCCTGAAAAATCTGTTGCAATTAGAAGTGTGGTCAAAAGTCCCATGAAAAGCAGCAGTGTTCATAGCTTGGCCGAAGCACCAAGGCAGGACTTTAGGTCCTTTTGAGCCAGCTGTTCCCAGCATTTCTTCTTGGACTTTAGAAATCCTCCAGCAGTATCTGGCCTCTGGCAGGTTGCTGAACAACCTGAAATGAAGGGTTTTCTCCTCCCAGTGTCTTTCCCTCTCCACAGTATTTTACAACACAAGGCATTACTAACAAATTACCTGAAAAACACCACACACCATTATTGGTTGGCATTGGCAGAACACGCTGGAGTAAGGGATACAGTTATCTATTCAAAGGGAAGGAATTGCAGCACCAAAAGACTCACCAATGTACATTTGTCCAGCTTCTGCTGCAGCACAATACCAGGTCTTTGACCATGGGATTGGAGCAGTGGTCCTCTCTTTGTTTCCAGCTGTACTGACAATAACCTTGTTGTCTGTAGCCATTTCAGGTTCATTCTTCACTCCACTCCACTGGAGAACAGATCTGGATGATGCTGAGAACTGCAAGCTCTAACCAGTAACCTGAGACATTTCAACTTGAGGGACTTCTGCCTGAAGCCTAGGACTCAAAACTGGCTTTCAGGCCCACATCTCTGCTCAGTATTCTTTAGCTTTGCAGAGAAGCTCTCAGACACTACACACAAGATTTATCTTCCATTATTATCAATGCACGTGAGATGGTGGTATGTTCACATGGATAAAATACTCTCCCCACACACAGATACAATAAAAACCTCATTCCATTTATATGTTGTTTCAAACAATGAAGCTTCACCCAGCATTTGCAGGGTAAAGCAGCAGATCAGGGCTGCAGTCTCTGGTTTGCTGCTGAGACACTCTTTGAAGTGTTACGGCCCAAAAGGTGAAGGGCCAGCTGGATAGTGAATGGTGGAGCACCATACCTTCCTTCTGACTGCTCCTCATTCCCTATCCCTGATTAAAATTCCCCCTTAGTTAATGATGCACATCAGTGTGACAAATTACATGTCTGGGTCCACTCCGTCTAGGCCTGCAATGTAACCTGCTCAGCCATTTTGCTCATATTTGGTGAAAGCAGTGAAAGCACACACACAAAAGAAAAGGGTTTCTATGAAAAAAGGAGAAACATACCCCTATTTCCCCATCATTAACACCCAGAGCCCTTTTGTCAGCCCCACACCATCACATGAATACCAGGATAAGCAAGGGGGAAGATCACAGGGAATCTGGAAGCAAACCTCGTCTGTGCAGCTGCTGGCAAGCACAGACCTGCCCTCTGTGGTATCAGTGCTATGGCTGGGCTGCAGCTGTGACCTCGCTCAGCCTCAACAAGTGCAGAGGTGTGCACAGATCCTGATGATTGTACAGAGGAGCAGTTAGTCAAGCTCTGCTGGACAAGGATGCACAACTTGGGTTCAGTTTTTAACATCTGGGGAGAACAAAAGTTGTTCCTTTTTTTTTTTTTTTTTAAAGCAAGTTTTATGTCAAGAGTTTTTAATATATTTATTTCAAAACAAGGTTTTGTGAAAGAGTACACTAAATAGCATATATCTGTTCTTCAGCCATAAAACACAGACTATCAGCTTCAGCTCAGCACAGATTGGGGCTGCATGCACTGAACATCAGATCTCAATAGGAAGGTCTTCATGCCTGTCTTTCTGATATCAAGCATAATGTCTTCTTTAGATGACATGACCCTGGAGGAGAGAGAGAGAGAAACCAGAAAATCAAATGCATTTAATAAGGCTTCTTGTGGTTTATCCCACACACTCACCCCAAGCCTGTCACTGACACAACATTTATAGTTTTTATCAAGGAGCTTGTTTTCCTGCCCATCCACCAATTCAAGTGCATAATCTCTGCTCCTGGGAGCCCTGAGACGTGCCAGCCCATATCTGGAAATAAAGCAAGTGGATTTCTGCCTCTCAGTGAGAAACTTGCACATCTATTCAGGCATTTTAACCAAGAAACGTGAGAACTGCACCATTTATTGCCTGAAACATATCTACTATTAGTATTATGTTGGGCTCAGAGAGCATCACAGAGCCCATGACTTTAAATTCTGCTAAGAACTGCTGGGAAGAAAAGGCAACTCCAGGAAGCAGAACAGTAGTTCTGTTTTGACAAATCCTGGCACCCTGAGGTCAATTAGATGAAGGCTTTGTTATGTAAACTACTTGCCCCTCTGGGACCATCTTTCAGGAGCTGACTAGTCCCTGTGGCCCCTGCACTGCTCTCTGCCCAGCCAGGCTCTACTCAAAAGCAGTTAAACCTGCCAGATTAGAGGGCAGACCCAGTACAAATGGGTCAGGCCTGACCAGAAAGAATGAGCTTGTGGACTTCTAACCTGCCAAACTCTTGAAATTAGGACAGAGCTTGTTTCTAAATCTGTCACAGAAGCTGTCAAAGAGCTAAACCAAGAGTGCTGAGTGCTGGTAACTGCTTCAGTTGGTACAAAGAGGCTTTTCATTCACTGGGATTAAAAAAGGTGACACTGCACACTACTCTGTACCTCAGGTCTTAATCATCAATGTATTCAAAGGGCTCTGGTGGTTCAGGTTCTTGCTCCTCTTCCTCAATCTTCGGACCATGAGCTGCCACGGGTTCAACCAGCTCCTCCATATCCTCACTGGTGTCCTTGAGGATGATGATGCCTCCAATGGAAAGCTGCAAGATAAGTGCCATGAGCATTTACAGCTGCTTGCCTCTGCCTCATGGTGGAGTGTTTGTGGCCACAGAGTCTATCCTAGGCCATGTGAGACTCCTCAGCAGGATTGAGTTTCAGAGAGCAAAGCATCTGACACTCACCAGAATCTCTGCCTCTGATAAGGGCATGGAAGAGGCAGAGTCTATCCAGGCTACTTTTTATATTTCTTCTATCTAGGTGTCAGTTAAATAGAAAGTGACATCTGGATTCAAAGCTTTACCCCATTCCCAGGCTGGGGCTTTCCACATGAAAACTAATTGAACTGTAATTGTTTTATAAGGCTCATCTTTTCAGGTTTACAATACTTAGCGAAGCCTCTCTGTGTAGCTGTGTCCCAGGAGATTCTCTGAAACAGAGACTAATCTGATCACCAGTTTCTACAGAGTGAGGAATCCTATTAGCAAAACCTCACAAAAACAAAAGGGAATTAATTACAAAGATCACAACCAAACATCTTGGCAGGCTGAAGCACCTCTGGGAGTGAAACACAAGGCACACAGAGGCAGTGCTGTGTCATGCCTGGCTGGGATCAGGGCTTTGGCCACAGCAGGATTTCAGGCTATAAACAGCATTTCAAAGAGGTCTTTTACTCTGGCATTCCCCAAAGCAGAGCAAAGGTCCAGAACGGCTCCATTCCAAGAGGCTCCCTTGGTTACACACCCTAATCCCAGCAAAAACTGCACTGTTCTGTTCTCTTCAAAACCTGTTTATGGGGCTTTAATGCAGGAAACTGAACTCCCCCACCAAGGACTCTGCTTCTTTTGAAACTGAAGCAGACACATTTCAGTGAGTGGACCCTTAGTGGAACACACAGCAGATCTTCTCCATCCAAACAGCAGTTGGGTCACCTCGTTTTAAAGGGTAGAAACTAAATAACCCTTCCACTGCTTTGCTAAAGGAGATATTTCAAAAGGGAACAGTTCACAGAGAATTCCAATGTGCTGATGGAATTCCAGGAAATCCATTTATTAAAAACATCACTATTTTCCAGGAAAAAGTATTACTACTACTGAACACCATTTTCCCATGCGTAATCCTGGAAATGGGGTTAAATCAATCATGTTATTTCTTGAACAAAAATAAAGGACAGAAGACTTTGACTCAGGAGATTTACAGTTCAGGAGACAGCTTTTCAGATTTGCAATATATCTGAGCATCTCACAGAGAAGTTAGTTACTCCTTGGGCTGAGTGCTAAAAGACTTTCTTCATTCTCCATCTGACAATCACATGCTCTCTCTTCTCTACGTTTACAGGAGCTGAAGGAACTTTTCTAAAGCCAGATGTAATTCAACAGGAAATATGTTCAATGATAAAAACCCTCCATGTAGGTATAAATCCCACTGCAGGGTAATAAAGCTCCAGCACAAGTTCTGATGTATTTCACTGCTTTGACACTGAACCTGTACAACTTCTCAGCCTATTTTAAAGCTCACGGCTCAGTCTTTATGTTCCCACCAATGTCATTAATACAAAGAGTATGTCGGATTGATTTTCATGCTGCACATTTCACACAGGTACAAGAAGAAAGAAAAATAAAGCAGCACTAGCATGGTGAAAAGGTTTGCAGCAGCTCTGACTTTCCCCAACTAGAACTGCATGTGATCATTTGCAGAGAGGGACATTTATAAAAGGAAATATGACAATAGCAAAGCTGCAAATCTCTGCAGCACATTCCAGTGCTGCACCAGCTGTGAGTTCTCATGTACACACAGAACTACTGGGCCTTGCACACAAGCTCAGCACTGGGAATGCTCTGCCAAACACGTGGACTGGGAAGGTGACACGTACTGGTTTGAAAGGCTGGTACCGGCAGCTCTCTGTCATAGTGAGAACTTTGAGCTGAGCAGGCATGACTCTGGCTGGGTTGTCCAAAAGCTGGAAGTTGGGTTCAGGCTCTTTTTTCTTTTCTTTTTCATCCTTCTTTTCATTCTCATCCTGTGGAGGGAGAAGAGAAGATCAACATGATTTCAGCAGTAACCTCTAACCTTTCACAGTTCAGCAGGGTAACATACAGTCAGGCAGCAATTCCAAAGTGTGGTGAGAAACCATTCTTTTGCTGAGGAACATGCTGATATTTATTTATCAGCTGGCACAGAAAATGCCAGCGTGGATCTAAGTGCTCTTGACAAGGCAATGCCTCACTCTCAGCTGCAGATAAAAGCAAGTTCAGCGAGAGGTAGCAGTGGAACAGTTTAACCTCTGCTTTCCCTTTCTCCTACCTTTTCTGTAAACACACTCACCACTGTTTGTCACAACTGAAGATTCTTTTATATCATTACCGAGCATATGAAAATTGCCAAAAGCCACCCTTGTATTTTTGCAGCTATAAAGCTGTCACTGACCTTTCACACTTACTGGTAATGACAGCAGTTCACCCAAAATGACTCGACCTCAGCAACTCTCTAGGGAATTACAGTGAATCCCTCCCTTATCAATGACTCAGCAGCTAGAGGCAAAAAGCAGAAGGAAAAAGACAAGTACCCTTTACATACTTTAAAAGGTGGGTCATTTTTTCCCTCTTGCTCAGGAACATTTGAATAGCAAACAAGAAAAAAAGCAGAAAAGATGGGAACAACCAATAGGAAACTACTGGGAACACCACTGAATGTATGGCACGTCCTGTAACAGCAGACTTGCTCTGGCACAGCAGCTGCTCATGGCTGTGCAGATCCCTTGGAAGCTATGGATTACTAGTCATACAACAGGCATAAGAGGGAAACGGGAAAGCAATGATACCTCTAAAACATTAGGACAATAGCAAAACACTCAAGTCAAACACAGCAGGTGGCAGCAAGCTCCCTGTTTACTATCCTTGTTTTTCTGCTCGATTCAGCCAAAGAAACTTTGAAAAAATCTGGCCACACACATGAACACAACATGTGAACCCCTTCTATTATATTGCTTCCTCTCAATATGTGTACTTAAACGCAGCTTGTAGCAATTTTAGAAGAAATATACATCTATTCAACATTTTGCTTACTATATAGAACTGTAAGAATAATTCAAAGCAAAGGCAGTGTTTGGTGACAAGGAAGCTTGACAAAGGAGGACAAAACCAAAACCCAGAGATTATACCTTGAATGCATGAGATGATGAATTTTGACATTCAGTGCCTACAACGTGGCCACACCTATGTAGGTCTAGGCAGGTTATTTTACATACAGACATTTGATCTTATGCCACGTGTGTGGGGTTTTTTAGACTAAAATTTAAAGAGGCCAAAAGGGAAAGCACCTGGGGATGCTGGTTGACCGTGAGTGAACATGGGGCAGCATGTGCTCAGGTGGCCAAGAAAGCCAATGGCATTGTGGGTTGTGTCAGCAGTAGTGTGCACAGCAGGACCAGGACAGTGACTGTGCCCTGTACTTGGGACTGGCGAGGTCAGCTTTCATGACACACCTTCCACATTTATAAGGGTGGGGAGGAAGAAGACATTTAAGTTTCAATGTGTGCACCCACCACTTCCATCTTTTCCTCTTCCTTCTTCTCTTTCTCCTTTTCCTTTTCCTTCTTCTTGGCTTTTGCAGTGATGGACAGCACAGCAGTGGAAACCTGAATATGGCAACAGATGAGGCATTCAGTGTGACCCAACACAATATACTGAGTTTCAGCCCTAGGCTGAAGTCTTCTGGGAACAAATGGCAGAAACTTTCTGAGAGGATCAGGGAGCAACAGCATTTGTCACATTGCTGGTGAGAATAAATATGGGCTCTTGGCACATTTTAACTTTTGACCAGGGAAGTCTAAAGAGAAAAGATTTGTCCAATTCACAACCTATTCAAAAGCAAGAAATGAGCTATAAGCAGTGAGCTTTGCCTTTCATCAGTTAATTTCTGGATTCCTCAGTGGCCTGGAAATCTGTCCTGTCCAGCATTGAATTCTGGTAAGATGTTTTATAGTTTTCACACCATGTCATTCATCAGCATGACATGCCTGAGGTCTCCATTGCTCCACAATTGCTCCCTAAGGGCTGCTCTGCCTGCTGCTGTGCTCTGCTCAACAGCTTTTACCATCCTGTGCCAGGAGGCAAATTGCTTCCACTATTGTCCCACTTGTGACCCCACAGGTCTCATCTTCTCCTTTTCAATACTGAGATATTCTCAGTACCACACTCACCTTTTTGGAATCCATGGAGCTGACAGGTATTATGCTAGCTCATGGGCCCACTGCTCCTTCCATATGGGACTATTTGAGAAGTGTCGCACCTAATATTTTCATCAGTTGCACTGGAGCAGCATTTTGGAGCTCAAGTCACAGAAAAGGACCCTGCTGTCCTGGGTGCTGCATATACAAGTCAGTAGGGCATGGAAAGCAGGTTTTTTATTCAATGCTTCTGCTTGACCACTTCAGACAAGGGAGGCTGCAACAATTCTGTAGTAAAGCACAATCATCAACAGTCCCAGGCGCAGCAGGAAAATTTACCTAGAATTCTGTTTCGGAGACTACAGCACTTGCCAATTTTTCCTTTGCTCTTTAGATTCCCTAGTAGTACCACCAAAGTCAATATTTATACTAGGAGGGAGAAGAGGTTAGTCTTTATACAGAAAGCCAGCTCAAATACCTTTTCTTTCTCCTTTTCCTTTGGTACCTCAAGAGGTGGGGGGTAGGCAAATGTGGACGGCTTACAGTTGGACTTGTACTGGACTTTTGGCATCTAAGACAAAGAGTTTAAAACAATGTTAGAAACTAGAAAAGCAGGGAAGAAATCCACAGCAGAGTAATTACTTTAGCTTCATTTTCCTTCCAGCAGAGACAAACACAGATCCTCTAAAGAATACAAGCTTCCCCTTCTCCGTCTCCGGAAGCTGAGAAGCTGTTATCAGTGGCAGCGGTTCAACTAGAACAATGTTATTTAATTATTCTATAATTTGACTCTGGCAAGCTATCCTAGCCCTCTCCATACACTCTATCCTATTCACACCATGCTTTGTTTTCATTGCTTCAAAGCGTTTGTGGTTTTGATGTTGTTGCTGTGTTTGTGTGTATTAACACAAAATTGGTTTAAAGATCTGCTCTGTCAATGCACGCAAACCAAGCACTGACATTCCCTTCCTGCCAAAGGACTGTACATTTGGGGGTGAGTTACCAGTGACACACATTCTCTCACTCTTGGCTACTTAAGCAAGGGTAGAAAGCATCTTCTGATAGTCAATCCAAGTTCTTAAACACCCCCATGCTGCCACATCCAGAAGCTTTTTTGTGGAACTTCCTAGCTTAGTTCTTCAGCACAGGAGACCCAGCATGGTACCCAGCTTACAGGGGCTGTACCACAGCTGATAGCTGGAAGAACAGATGCACAAGGAAAGTGCAGTACCCACGGCTGCTCAGTTTAATGTTTAGTCCCCAAGGAATCCAAACAAATCCTCTCTTCCCACTGCTAGCTTTCCTAGGGGAGAACATCACATAATTTATCTGGGAGGCCAGGGGGGAAACACATTTTTTAAAAAAATAACCTCAACCTTCAAGAGTGATAATGGGGTGGCCTCTGCCAAAGTATTCTAGAGTTCCTTTCTTTTTAAGCTAATTTGAAGTAAAGAGGTCAGTGTCTGCTCTCTACATTTTTCTTGTTCCCATTTCCACTGCCAGCTCTACAATTCAAGCCTGTTTTTCAGATTTCTTCCAATTAGTACCTTTTCTGGCACAAACAAGTCAGAAACATGCAAAGAAAACTAACAAATCCATGAACACACCTTGCAGACCACTCGAATATTCCAAGCAAATTTTCAGTCGCTTCTCATTACATACCTTAAGATCCTTGTTAAGGCCAATGACACAGGTTGGGGTGAATGCCAGCGACAAAAAGTGCGACAGAGGGAACCAGAACCAAAACTGGGTGAAGACCAAAACCCCCACCACAGAAGGCATGTGTGTATGTCCTGTCCTTGACTGCAGTGAAATGGTTACGTTATGGCCCCCTGTAAGGAATCATTAAAGTCAGTGAATTATTCATTCCTGGGTTCTCCACAAAGATACCTGAGCAATGAATGTCAAACAGCTGCTGTCAGGCCTGCACAGGCCACAGTGCTGCCAGTTTCCTCCTCTGGAACACATCTCCCTCCTTTACTGTGAGCTCAGCTTACTCAGTAAAACAGATGTACAGCATAGAGACCACACTGCTCTACAGTACCCAGTCAGGGAGTACAGCCCTTCTTCCATGCTCATTTTGCCAGGATACAGATTAGACAAAAGTACAGGCAGTGAGAGGGGAAGAAAAAGGCAAACTTTTGCCATAAACAGTTTTAAAACACAGCATCTAAATTATCCCCAAGACAAGGCTCAGGAGGAGCACAGTACATATATAGCTGAGCATACAGAAATCTTTCTTTCTGCAACTGCCTCCCTGAACTATCAGTTATTCAGAAGAAATATGCCTAGTTTTTTATCCTACACCATCTCAGTAGGAAAAAAAATTAAGCAGCAGCAACTTCAGAAGTTGTTTCTTGACATTATCAGTGTAAGCTGCACAGAGACAAGCTCCTGCAGCCTTTGCAGAAAAATTACATCTCTGCCAGACAACCAAGTCTCAGATTTGTACTTGCAAAGCAGAGGCCCAAACAACTCCATACGTTGATGTAGTGCAGAAACATCTAGCTAGAAACAAAATAGAAAGACTAGACTTGCAGACAGAATGAGAAAGTGTTAATCTGATCTGTCTGCTGATAAACACAGTGCATTGAGTTGAAGAGGGCACCAGGCAAGTCCATTACACTGAGAAGACCTGGTGCAGGGCGGTTAACTTGGTTAAAGCACTAACACCCACTTGTCAGGCCACTTTGTAGCTGAAAATCCCAAACTAGAGTAGCTTTTCCCAGGCTCACACAAACAGCCACCTCAGGCAGGGCCAGACAGCCATGGAGCTGTCTGAGTTTTAAAGACAAACAGAATTCTCTTTTGCTGCCAAAACTAATGAAAGCCCTGACTGAAGCAGTGCTGTCATCTTGGGTATCTGTCAGGGTTAGTCCCAGCAGAGGCAGTGAAGTTGGGACATTTTAATGCCCTCCTGTACGATGCTCTGCCTACATTATATCTCCTTCCTCTTAGTTTTGTGGCACCAGTAGATCTCCTGCTATTTGACAGGAAAACTCCTTCCTGCTGCATCTTTGAAGAAAGACAAAGATGGTCTTGGTTTTTCTAGGTCTGCTCTGCTGCTTAATATTTTCTCTGATATCAATCTCTTGCCCTTTCATCTGAATTTGCCACAGAACTGTGGGGGGACTGCCTGAGGTCTTGTACTTGTACTATCCTTAAATATGTCAAGCGCTGCACACTCATATTTCTGGTCTTCTCCTCCATCTTCACTTTGAACTTTATTTTACTGCATCACCATGTAAGGACCAGGCCGTGGTGATTAGCAGGTATTCTGAATCAAGCAGCCAAGGGAATGCTGCACGAGCAGCTTAATTGGACTTTATTAAACTTCTGCACTTTAATTTTCAGAATTTTAACCTATAATTCAGATAAAACCAAGAATTATCCAATCTCTGGAATTTCCTGAATGAGCAACAGGTTTAATATTCAAAAGATGCTGTCATGCTACTTTTCCTTCTGTTTTATACCCACAAAAAATCCACCCTCACTCCAAGAATTTTGCAGGGAGAAGGAAAGGTGGGGAGACATAATTCTGCACAATTGTGATTTATCTTCATGATTAAATAGCAATCCTGACTGCCTGGAAGGGAACACATTCCAGATCGTTGGCTGGATGAGTAAAAGCTGTAACATGATGCCTGGAAAAAAAAAATCAAAAAACACTAAAGAAAAAATTTCAGGGATCCTTGTACTATAAGGTCCATCTCCCAAAATTCACAATGCCACAGGGGCAAGGGGGTTTGGGGAAAAACCCCAAGTACTAAGTTAAATTTAGTGTCCTTTTTCTTATTTTATTAAAGAAAAATGTTGCTGCTGGGGCTTATCAATGACCCAGCAATGGTAAAGACCAAATTCTTCATTTCCACTTCAGTGCTCCCGAGGTACCCCACTCCTTCCATTAAACTACCAGCCTAAATGGCTGCCTCATGGTCAGAGCAAAAATCCCACCTCCAGCGTATCATTTCCCAGGATACAATGGAAATCTTGCACTTCTGCTCAAACCCTGTCATTGGAAGAGACATGGGCTTTTCTCCTTGCCCCACAAAAAAAGACAAAAGATAAAACTAAATTCAATTGCCCCAGCTGTGGCAGATAACACAAAGAACATTTTCTTCCTGGTAATAATTAAATTCTATAACTCATTGTTTCAGATAAGTACTTCCAGTTGTATAGGAGGGATAAAAATAATTTTTTTCTTTTAGGAGGCTCTAATGAAAGTGGCAATACGTTAAGAAAAGGAGTTCATAGCCTTCCCTGAGTCTCTCAGCAAGAAAAATAGGTTAAAGTTGGCACAAATTCCCATAAAGTTTATTAAAACAGGACAAATCTGGTTTCCAAATCATTATATAATACATGGGTGACACAGGAAGCAAACAAGGTTTTAGTTGTATTTTTATGATTTAATCTTAAGAGTCAGAATTCAAAACAGGTCTGTACTGCTGAGAGAAAAATCCCAGAGCCAGCTAGTTTCTGGCTTCCCAGCAACCGAGTGTGAGCATGGGAACGACCAAAATTATTCTAAGAGTTTTGTGCCAAGAACATTGCTCAGCGTGAGCTCCAGGAGGGGCACCCAGGAGGCAGGAAGGTGGTGCCTGTCACTGAGCAGGCCTGGTCATCTGACATGGCAGCCTGACATGGCCAGCAGGGAAGCTTTTTAAAGCTGCTGCCATGAGATAGGAGCAGGCAGCACCACGTTCTCTCCCATGGCACAGCCTGGAGATGCAGAGATCTCCCACAGACACTGCGGCCACACTGCAGGGAGCTGTGCCTGAGCCACAGCACAGAGACAAATCCGGAGGCTCCTTTGCTTGTGGCCTTCAGGGCTAACCTTGATCTCAAGAGTACAGGAAAAACCAGCTTGTTTCTGCCTGTTACAGGGAATAAGAAGGTGCATGGCAAGAGAAGGCCTCAGCACAAGAGAGCAGATGAGAGAAATTGTGTTTGGAAACTTGCAGAAGAGGTGCCACTGACAGACACAGCACTGTACAAATGCTACCTCAGCAGAAGGAAAAATTCAAAACATTGTCTGTCCTCTTTGCTTACAGAAACTGTCCTTAATAGGCCCTGCAACTTAGCCCTTGTGAAATGCCGATGGCCTTAGAGAATCCTATTCCTGACTCAACATTTAGTCATTAATATTAATGAAATTATGTTTTCTTTGCTAAAAAAAGGTAGCAGTAGTCTGTGAAACTAACTGGGTCTTCTGAAAATACATCAGTTAACTGATGCAGTTAACTGTGCTTCCTTCTTTGTGCAACCTCTTTTAATAATCATGAAAGTAGCAAAAACTAGTTATTAAAGATATATATATATATATATATATAAACTTATATGTGATTTTAAAAACTGACTATGTAAAGTTTTAACAGAAAAAGAAAAATATTAGGTCTGGATACCACATGATTTCTGAATTTCTGGAGCAGGTGATGATTTAGAAAAATAAAGAAGCAACCTACCATGCTATAATAAATCAACATTCACAGTGACAAAACAGAGAAAAAATAGAGAAAAAAAACCAGATAAAAAATTAGAGAAAAAAATAGAAAAAAAATTACAGGAAAAAATAGAGAAAAAAATATTGTATTTGTCCAGACTTCTGGACATGAATTCAGCACCAAGGACCGGGCTGAGTCTCTCCTAGCAGAAACATGCTGATACAAGCTGAAACTACAAAACAAAATTACTGTTTCTGTAATTAGCTAAAATTCCTTGAAAATTGGAATTTCTTGCTACTATGACATGACAAGCATAAAACCAGCACCCCATCTCCCAGATGAAATTTGCTGTTGCAGAGATTGCAATGAAACAAGTTTAAGAAATTTTAGCAGCTTTTTGGGGAATTACCTGCATCCAAAATGCCTTGTGCCAGGATTGCTCCAAACTTTGCCATAACATCATCATGCTTATCATTGATCACTTTGGAATAGAGCTGCCTGAACTGGCTGACCTGGTTAAAAATAATAAAAAAGAAAAAAAAAAAGAGAGAAATTATAAAACTGACTGCATGAGTCAAATAGTCCATCTTTAGTGGAAGCATCTTCAATTTCTGCACCCTACAATGACATTTGCATTTTCAACAGCTTTAGCCACTGGTATTACAAGTCACCCCAATAATAATTAATTACAGAGATTTTTCTCCACTTGAAGATATCCATATACTACTTTTAAAATATTCAGGATGGACACGCATTTCCAAATCACATTTTGCAAAACTTAAAGGAACACCCTGACAATCTCTATGGTGTCACTGGAATAAAAGAGCAATTGATGAATTTGTAGTAAGAACTATTCTATGTTCTTATGTGACTGACACTGCACTTTAATAAATTTCCTCCATTTCCTATTGCTGAAAACCTCCAACTTTTTCCATTATTCCTGTACAGTATTTCTTCTGTACTGTGAGGCATCATCAGCAAATTTTGCTACTGTACTCCTACCTTTTTAGTGAGAATTAGTAAAGAAAATATTTAATAAAGTAACATTTTATACCATGGTATGTTCACCACAATACCTTAAGAACACAGTAAAGGAAAATGGTAAATCTTTGCTTATGTTATCATCATTCCCTTGAACCATCTTTCACTAGTTTACCAAGTATTGAAGAGACAGAACAGTATCACATCCAGCAATATCTAAGGCTTTACCATAAATTAATAACTTAGGTCTTTTAATATATGCAGTGGAGCAACAATACAGCTCAAGTATAATTTTCATAGTTGAAAAAGCAGACCATAAAATCCCAGTCTGCAATCCAGTCAAAACCTGGGAAGCCGCATCACACCCACAGCGTGTCTGAAAGAGTATTTCTTATCTCTTTTTAAATTTTAATTTTTATCTAGATACTCATGTGACATTTTGTCTTTTTTTTTTTCTTTTTACATACTATGCCTTCATTTGACATTCTCAAAAACAAAGGAAGCATTTTTGAATACGGTTCTTCCAAGATGTCTTTAACAAGCTTCCCCCCACTACTCCCCACTTTGTTCCTGATATTCCAAATTCTCTATCTACACCTGCAGCCACAAAGAAGACAAACTTCTAGCTCAAGGCAGTAGGGCCAGACACTGCCACCAGAGACACTGAACAGTTTCAAGAATTGCAGACACAGTTGAAGTTTCCAAGCATAAAACCTTAATACCAGACAATCTCCAGACACGTCTCACATCCAAAGAGTTTGGATGTGGATGTTTGGATGTTCCTGGTGCTCTGCAGGGACACCAGTGACCTTTGCTCTGTGACAAATGTCCTACCACACCAAGCTTCAATACTACCACTAGAAGGGGCTTTGGCACAGCCTCTTATGTTCCCAGAGCCTAAATGTACCTGGGATGGAGGCTGAAACACTGACCAAGACACTCAGGACAGCATCCAGCAAACTGCTGGTCCCCATCCATGCAGGACACTCTGAGCTCCAGAGCTGTGCCAAGGGTGGTCAACACAGAGCACCAGGAGCAGCCTTCAGGCATCACTCCTACCACATGTGGCCTGCTTGGGGAATCTCAAAGCTTTGCAGAAAGATTTCACACCTGTGAAAAAACATCCATTCATACAACTGAGTCAGTGACATGAGAACTGCGCTGAGAATAACATTTTGTTAAACTGGGATTCATCAGGATAAAAAATAAATATTGAAACAGAATGAAGAGCTGTCTGAGGGGATGAATCACACAGCAGGAGTTTCTCAGCAAGGCACGAGATCAGATTCCCCTGTAAAAGCACACCAGAGCCATGAGATATTCCTGCAGCCAAGGCAATGCCAGCAGTGCATTTCACATGTGAATTTTTGACCAGCAGCAGTAAGACGTTAAGACCAGACCTTTGAGATATTATGTCCAATATCTGGGCTGGAAACAAAAGACAGAGACATCTGTCCAACCCATAAGCATTATACCCAAGAGCTGCAGCACTGCTTGGCAGCCCTGCACACTCCAGAGTAAGACCCTGCTTTCTGCAAAAGTTTTCAATGCAGGGTAACTCATCACACCACTTAAAACAGAAGTGCCCTAAATGAACAGACACTCTCTAGGTGACATCTTCCCTGCCTTCCCTCCTTCACAGTAACCCAGTGATACTACTTGCCACCTCAACTCACTCAGCACTGATGGCATCTAACCTGATTAAGCCACTTTGTGATACCAGAAGACATTAACATTCATACAGGCAAGTCTGTCCTGTTAAATAGGACTGCATTAAAATTACTGTTTCACACCAATGGACAGTCTTACTACCATGAAGCACCAGAGCAACCAAGCACTTTTAAACAGCAGCAAAACAACAAAACAACAATTCTCTGAAACAGCAGAATGCTTTTATTAGAACTGTTAGGGGAAAACAGCAGCTATTTCCATTTTTCTGCCTAAGTCAAACAACTTGTGTGCTAATATTAGTTCTCTACTCATCAATTCCTTTTTGCATTAAAATGTTTTTAGTTATTCATCCCCCAAATAATTTGCAATTATTAAAAGTAAGAAAAAGGAGCAACATAAATTACCAGGGCAGCCACAGAGACAGATGTGTGGCAGGGAGATACTGCACACACAATGTAGGGTTTATTCTGAGTATACAGACCAAACTCTGCTCTTGCATCACTCCATTTATGCTTTTGCAAGCTCTCACAATTTTTATTTATAAAAGCTTACACTGAGGTTTACATGTTCAATATAAATGGTTTGCTTCTTAGATCTGACCTCTTTGTACATTGGAAAAACACCTTAGTTTGCATTTGCAGCATGGAAGAGGGCCTCAAAGGCAGCCACATGCAGACCAGGTGAACCTACGCCTTCAGGTATTATTTGGAACAGACACAGAAACAGAAGCAACATGTGAAACAATTTGTCTGTTGAGCCGAGGAGCAGAATTCCAGTGGCACTGTTTACAGCATGTAGTTCCCTTGACTCTGGGCTTAGCTTCTGGGTTTGGAATATTTATGAAAACAGACATATGTTACAAAGCTCATTTGGTGGACTGTAATCCAGAATTTACACTGTAATCAAATCTTCAGAGAACTAAACTCTGGGTGGAGTGAGAAGGCATTCAGCAGAACTGGTGTCTGAACTGACAGAGCAGCCCTTGGAACAGAGGGCAGGAACACCTCACTTGGGAAGGTAAGACAGGGCTAGAAAGGGAAATCATCCACCCCCCTGGACAGGTGCACTGCCCCTGTGAGCACCCCTTCCCTAATAAACCTTCCTCAGCTCCTACTCACATGTGCATTAACAGAGCACATGAACAGAACACCCAGGCAACAAGCTCACCAGGACCCTGCCAGCTTTGGCACCAGGACCCTGTGCAGGGCAGTAAGGTGTCTGAGACACTGACAAGGGACCAAGGACAGAAACCTGGCTGCTCAACCTGAGCACATCAACTGCCACCTCTCCAGGTGACAGGGACAGGTTACAGACCAGCTGAGAGCAGGCATTCAATGAACAAGCACTTAACAGCTGCAGTAAGAAACAGTCCTTATGCCATCTATTATAAAAATACAAAATATGTAATTCCTTCTCAAGAGCATTCTGTGCTCATGTAAGTTCTGCATACCTGTGCATCGTGAGCCATGGATCACTGCCAGGCCTGGAAAATGCACTAAGTAAGTGTGCCCTTTCCAGAGTTTAAAGTCAATGGAAGCAAAATTGTTCTATGAAAGGGTGAGAGATTATCCTGCTCAGACTTAGGGGTTTGGCCAACTCAGACCAAGAATTAAGACCAAAGGTCTCAACACTCAAATGCATAACAAGCCCACATGCTTGTTCAGGCTGTTCCTACAAAGCAAATGCTTTACAGGAATGGGAATTTTGACTGGATCAGGTCCCAGCTGAAAACATTCCTTGCTGCAGAGGAAAGCCTGCTTTGGCAGCTCTGGCTGCAGCAGTTCAGGAAGGTATTAACCTCACATGGGGCTAATGCTCCATCTCTTGGGAGAAGGTGCTGGGGGACTCATCTCCTACAAAATGGAGCAGGATGTCAACAGCCAGCCAGTTCTTAAGCTGTTGAAGCAAAACCTGCCAGAGTTTGACTAGTAAAGCTCTTTTATCTGCTATTATTTTTCCTTCAAACCACAGCAACAAGCACAACCCAAACTACTGTGTAAGTTTATTTAATATGCTATGAAACTCACAAGCTTTGTTCTCCCTTGAAATCGTCAAGCACTTAAAAATTCTACAGCATTTGGAAATGCTACCTAGAAATTTATTTGGGCAGCTTCCAGAAGGAACACTAAAATATAGACAATGACTCATTTAATCTTTCTAACAAAACACACACCCCATTCTGATAACTAGTGCTGGCCAAAATGACATGGCACTGAGTTCAAATGAAGCCAAACACAGAACCTTGGAAACAGTGAGGAAACAACAGAGACTTTGAGATATGAGAATGATACAGCACCATTTCCTACCACCAAGAGCTGTCATTTATCAGGCTATTTACCACTTCTCTCTCCACCAGACAGTATTCATGCACATGAAGCCCAGGAGATTGTCAAGAACAAGATTTTATAAAGAGTTAATTACAGGAAATACTGGCAGGTGATGTGCACAATGCTTCTGGCAAATGCAAGCTCTTAAGAACAAGAGCATTAACAAAATATAATAAAATAGGTTTTAAATGGTTTGCATGTTGTATATCTTCTTCAATAGATGAAGTTATTCTGCATACATTTGCCCTCTTGAAGGAGTGAACAGAAGCATCTCACAGTAGTGGGCTTTCATAAAGTAAAGCTGCTACCAGAATATTGCAAAATCATTCTTGCACCCTAGCAAGACCTAGCATTTCATCTAAATGGGGGAAAAAAAATCCCAACAGCAATCTGGTCCTGGTTTCTTCACATCTTAAAGACAACAGGCCAATATGATTGAAGGAAGATGGAGATAAAAGCCATTATGACTGAAGGAGAATGGAGAAAAAGGCTTGACCCTGTTTGATATTTTCTCATTTTGCCAAGATGACTATCCTAACACAAAACCAGGAATTAAATTTACTTTTTCAAGTAGTTCAACATGTAGTTTGTCTCCAAAACTGCTGACTTAATTGCCCTGCAGGTTGCAAACATATTCTGAAGTTGTCATTGATTTCTGTTATGATGACCTCATCACATAATTTAGGATTCCATTATACAAAATAAACTTGTTAATATTGTATATCTGGTACTAATATGGTTCTTAAATCTATCAACAGAGGTCAGGAAAAATCACATTGGCTGCACATAGAGGAATTGTTTCAACTCCAAAGAAACCAAATCACCTTTACTCAACACTTGCTATCCGTTTTTGGCCCTTAAGCATTGCAAGTTCAAAGAGTTCACGTAATTACAATTCTTTATTTCACAATCCTTTATTTAAACTATTTAAATTTAAATTCTTTGAATTATTCATTTAAACAAAGATTGAGCACAACAAAAAGGAGGACCGAACACAACAGGAAGATCACAATGAAGTTAATTCAAAGGCATACATCTACCCTTTTCTCACAATAAAAATGGCTTTTTTAAACCAAAATACTTTGATTCTTAAATCTCTGCTTATTCCTGGCATTTTGGTGTTGCAACGCTCTCAAAACTCTGACAGCATTTTATTCCCAAAAAAATCCTGAACTATTTAAGGAAGACTGTTTGCTACCATCTTTCCAAAATGATCATCAGAGAATTGAAAGTATTTCTAACCCAAAGCTCACTAATAATAAGTTAACTAAAAAAATATATAAAATCCCAGAAGAGACAAAACCAAGCAGCAATGACAGGAAGCTGGCCAGGCTCTATGACACGATCTTAACTAAAACCACCATCTTCTACATGCAAAGAATCACAAAGTATTTAGAAGCAGTGAGATGATAATACATAAAATTTAGCTTCTCTGTAACCCCATCAAGACTGTACAGCTTGTGGGTTACAAAAACCATCACATTCCTCCTCCTAGGTCCTTATTCAGCAATTCAAATACCCATATGCACCAAGTCAGACCCTGTGGCACACAGCGTCCAGCATGTCACTCAGGAATCTAATCAGATCAAAATATGTCCTGGCAATCTAAAAATGGCTCCTTTTCTGAAGAACTACCCCTTCACATCAGAGTTAAGTAATTTTTTTTTCAGATTGGCAGAGAGCTCCAAAAAAAGTTTCCCATGGATAATGACTAACTTAATTGGAAGCATATCCCTCAAAATATTTCTTTTACTTTTGAGCAAGAAACAATAATGGTTATAACCAACTTTTGGGGTATTTATAAAAAACAAAATTTGTGGATTCTGTACTTAGTTCCTGAATTGGCAGAATATTTTAGGTATTATTTATTAATCTGGAACTTTGTTTCGGTTTGTTTTTTAATATCTGTAGCGCTTCTTTGACTAGACAATTAATTACCTTCTGTATCTATATCAGGCAATAATTTGGCATCAAGCTGTTTCAGTTTCTGGCCCCATTTTTAAACAAGCCACTGACTCCCAAGCTACATATCTCATCCTGTATTTGCTGGCCAACTATTTTAACCACCTGCTTTTATCAAGCAAAAGTATCACGTCAAGGTTTCCAGGCCTCTTTGGGAAAAGAGATCTGCCTTATTACACACCTCAAATAATGTTTTCACTAGCTATTTTCCTACCCTATTTTCTTTAGGACAAACAGTCTTTCACCTATCATCTCAAAAAGCCAGAAACTCCAACACGCAGACTCAGTAAGTGACTCATGTTTTAGGATGGCTGACTGATTCAGAGTTGACTGCAATTCCCATCCCAAGAGGATTAGGGTGCTTTGCAAACTAAAATGAATCAATCCTCATAATGTCCTTTCACAGATAAATCCCTAATTCTTTCTGGTGGGAAACTGAGGCACTGCAGAGCTATATAATTTGTCCAGTACTAGAGCAACACAGAATAATTAAACCTGATCTCCTATATTGAGGCCAGCATTCCAATCACCTGAACAAGGAACAAACAATAAAAACAACAATTAATTTCTTTCCACAGAGAGATAATTCAACTTCACATTACAGAAACTTTGTATCTTGGAAGACAGGGGGATCCAACAGAAGTCTAGTGTTCTCCACTGGTTTATTCAAGTGAACTACTATTCTTGGCTTATTCACCTGAATTACAGTTCTGATAATACAAACAACATTCCCAGATTCTGCTCAGTGAAAACGAACATTTTTCTTTATTTTTTTTTTTTAATAGTTCAAAGGAACAAACTGTCTGCCAAAAAATTTTCATGTTCCATGACTTAGAAATACCCAAATACCTGCATTTGTAGATTTCCTTCTCTGACTTTCCCAAGTAAAATTTTCCACTGGACAGAGGCTTTTTTCCCTCTTCCCATCCAAATGCAGTAAAAAGGTGTCTGTTTTTATCACAGTTCAATTTCTAAAATGTCATCAATAAAAGCAACCAATATGCAGCAGATAAATAGCAAAGTACCAGCTACTGCTCTGCCTCAGCACTCACCAGAGCAGGTGAAATGTGGAACCTCAGAGCTTCTCCAATGTGGACTTTTAGTCTGTACAAATGTTTGCATATCATCACCTGTCACACACTCACAGGGAACCTACTTTTAAAAACTAAACACAGCATATGCAACACTTTTCACTTTATGAGCAGAAAACTCCATTAAAATAAGGAGTTATAAACTCACTAAGCTAGTTCTGAAAGTTCTGAAGTTGTTTCACCTGAAAAATGAACTACAAAGGAAACATTGTTCTAACAGGACCTCTCTGCATGACCACATCCAAAACTAAGCTTAGTATCATCAAAACCAATGTCTTTACAGTCACTTTCCTATCATTACAAGGTGCTTTGAGACCTTTTAAAGAAGAGCATTTATTCTTGTGTGCCCAGGGTTAGAATGCTGCCCTCCATCAGCCATGTTCCCATCATTCAGAGCACATGCTCTAATCCAAGCAGGAGCTTCCCACTGTACATTCAGCTCTGGCTCCTTACAAGGCATGTGCAGTCTCTTGCCAGTGCTTACATGCAGTGCCAGGCACTAAAGATTTGGCGTCCAAGACAATTTCCCACCTAAGAGGCACGTGAGGTATGTGAGGTGTGCCACAATACCTTTGGGCAGGTGATCTCAGTCTGCTGGATCATGATAAGGGCAGACGCAATGAGAGCTCCTTGACGCACGTAGTTCACAGGATCATTTGTCATTGGCTCAAGCAAATTGATTGCTTCCTAAAAAAAAAGAAGAAATACAGAGTCATAGAGTTAATACTACTATTTTTAGAATGCCAGGATTCAATTCTCCAATGGAAGGTTATCAGATTGATGCTATGAGATATACTTAAAAAAATGTGTTGCCTGCTCTTGGCAAACGATGCAGAAATCTGTATTTCTCTAGATTTTAATCTAAAGATTGTGAAGAAAAGAAATGCGAAAAACAAATGAAGGATGGATGGAACAAAATCTACCTGCAGAAACAGGGCAACAGCTAAACAACAGGTAGAAGCAACAGATGTGTTCATCACATTAGATTCCAAATTCTTTGCCTTATACTTTATTGTTAGCACCTGTAGAATTCAGCATCTTTTAAGCAATCTCTTGTTCAGAGTATACTTCTGTCCATACTTAAACTGAGGACATGAACAAATGCAGCTGAGTGCAGAGTGCAAGAGTTTCCCAGTTCAGACCCCTCTTGGTGTTACTTCCATTAGGTGAGGCTTCTAAAAACAAGTTAATTTTATACAGAACATTATTTCAAAGAACCACTTCTAAAATAATATCATGCCTTCACTAAGACTGCTTTTGCCATCTGAGCTGTGTTGGAGGCTGTACTTCTTCACCTGAAGGTGACTCATTCACTCTTTGGCAAGCATTCAGTACCATGGATGAAACGCCCACTATGACAAAATGCAGAACTTTTTGATCTTTAAAACTGAATCTATTTGGGCCTTCAAAACCTACTAATAGAAGCTCTGCAAGACATGTTTCTGTGTAATCAGATGGTTTAGGTCATCATACAATGTATCTGGAAATAAAACAAGACTCATTCTTGCGACTAAAAGCATTTCCACTTAAATTAACTTGTCAGATGCAGCAGGTTAAAAATAACTAACTCCTTGATTCCACCTTCCACTTGAGAATAATGCGACCTGGATAAAAATAGGACTCTCAGATCTGCTTTCAAATCTGCATGCTTTAGCTACTAAAGATGGCAGGCAGTGCACGTCAGCATTCTGTGATTTTGGCAGCACAAGTGACATTCGGGAGCGCTCACGCAAGAGCCACAGACCAAATGTTTAATACAGGAAGAGATGAGACAGATAAGCAAGAGATTTATCAAAGACTGAGAAGCATGACATATTACTTTGTCTGTGCACCTGTTCTGAAACTGCAATTCTGTACCACTACAGATTATTATACACATGTGGGAGAAGCAGAGGGAGCTTATTTCCAAGTTTACTTGCTGCTTGTTCCAATGAGTGCTCACTTCCCTCAGCAGAAGCGGAATCCTACTATAAATGGTCTGATAATCCATGAGAATTAACCCTCACTGATACTTATAAAGTGAGAATACATAAAATGTGCTGGTTGTTAATTACACTCCTGAAACTACAATACATTTAATTAAATTTCATTGCACTTGGCTTTACTATATGGATCTTCCATGAATCATGTATCACAGGAAAGATGAAAAGAGCTAGAAGTTAAGCAAAACACATGCTGTTTTCCTGTCACTGGCACTCCAAGGGCAAAGAAGTATTGATTTTGGAGTACTGAACATACATTTAAAGTTCAGTGGCAATTTGACAGTAAGAAAAATCTAAGAAAAGTTTTGAAGACAAAATTCCAAGAATGTGGCAGTTATGTATAAAAACATTCTAATTTACCTATTCTGTAAAGCAGGAAAAGAAACTCTATGCCCAGAAAAGTTAAAGAATTTAAAGTAGTGCAGTACTCCAGCTGGCTGGTAGTGTACATGTGCGAGAAATCCATCTGCATATGTGATGTCTGCACACAATGTGTCTGACACAGGAGGGAGCAGGAACAGTCTTGGCCACAGATGCTTCTTTCTGGCCCTCACCTTGTTTCCAGTGCCTGCACAGCAGATCCCCAAAGCCATGGCAGCCCCATAACGCACGTGGGGATTGTAGCTCTCTGACAGCAAAGAAACCACGCTTGGACACTGCTCTGGAGTCCTAGAGAAAGGCAAAAAAAAAAAAAAAATATTATTAGTGTTCTTCAAAATATGGCACTGAGCTTCAAAATACGGTGGCTTCATTCTCTTCACATCTGAAAATTTCAAATTGCTCTTCCACACTGTATGTTTTTTCATTTCTCAAAACTTAACCAGAGGGGAGGAACAAATGGGCTAAGAGAACAGAGTAATAAACTTCCCTATCACTGCAGATAATCACACACAGTTCCCACTAGTGAATTCTTCCTTAGCGCTTATTTTCTGCCCTTAAAAGATCACCCAGAATGATGTATCTATTGAGGCTGAAGTCTTGATCTCCAGAAATCATGCCTTTTTGACAGGCTTTCCACTAGCAGAGGTTTACCCTCTGTAAGACACACAGCACTAAATTTCCCATCAGCAGACACAAAACTCACCTCCAGTATCAATCAACCTTCAAGGTTGGTGGGTCCCAAACTCCCTTTTGCAATCACAGCTTCTGCCAACTCCTCCTCACCCCCACCTACTGCTGTAAATCACAGCACAGGAGGAAATGCTGATACAACACACACTTCCAATCAGTTTATGAGCAACGTCTACTGCTGCCTCCTTATAGTTTCATGCTAGGACTGTTGCTGCCTTTTAAGAGATCTGAAATGAGTATACATGCTCTAAGCCTTGCCAGCTTGGAACCAGTGTCCTACTGGTCACTACAAGAACAAAACTTCCAGCCCAGTGCTGGAATATGAAAGAGAGCCTTAATTTCCCACAGCCAGAAGCATACGTTGCTCATGCAAACAGCTTTGTAAATACTGAGTATTTCTGAAATAGTGCAGAACTCACAGGTGTTAATATATTGATTTATTTTCTATCTTCATGGTCATATTTATCCCTGGTTTCATTTTAATGCCACACAATAATATCAAATACTGCCAGTTTCAGCATACCGAGTCTCATGGCACGATGAACAGAAGAGCAATGCAGGAATGCAGTTGGTAAGTAAATGCTCATGAAGAAGAAAGATGTAAAACCATAAATTGTAAGTGATTTCATTATATCTGTTTATAGAGTGAACATCATCTGGCTCTTCATGCTATCTCACTGTGTCTTGCAGCCCAGACTAGCATTTTAACTATCACATTCACAATCCTATAAGCAGTCTTGCAATCCATTTACTTCTGCTGTAAACTGATTTCAGACTAAAATGTACCTAGGAAGAAGGCAGGAGCACATTAGTTTTCGCTTCCTTTCTTACATTTGCTACATTGAAAGATGGAGAGTGGAGGGTGCCAGCAGTACCTGTTTGTACACAGGAATTATGGCATCATGTAAAATAATTGCCTGTCAAGGCACTCAACAACTCAAGAGAGAGGAAATATATAGAATATACTCCACTATAGAATATACTCCAGAATGGATTTTATTTAAATAAATAATAGAAAACAGTAATGAAAAAGACTTTGAGCAATAATCGAATTCATTCTCTTCTTTCATTGTGATGGGAGACAAAAGACCTGTTCATATAATGGCACACTCATACTTCAGTTACACTCTACACATATAAACAATTAATTTCTACTCTAGCTATTCCCATTTCAACACTTTCCCATGGTCTCCTCAGACAGCTAGTCCTGAACTCCTCTTTGCATTCCTCTCTCCTACTCCAGCTGACAGGCAGCACCACCACACAGGCTCCAGTCCTCCTCCAGAACTGCTGAAGTGGCCCAAAGGCACCCAGGCTTCAGAGGCTACTCAATGCCTCAGCAAGCACCCACATCTTCCCCCACCCACTACTTCCATCTGAGTCTTCCCAAAGCATCCACATGGGGAAAGAATCCCACCTACCAACATCACCTTACCACCCCCCCAGCCTTCAACGGCAGCCAAAAAACCCACAAGAGAGAAGGAAATACCAAGCTGCTGGAAACTGCTGCCTCTAAGATGAAGCCATGATGGCAAATGTTAAGAAAGGGAGAAAAGCTGGGCAACAGAACAGTTCTGTTGTGCCCCATGAAGAAGACCACAAACTAAAAGACGTATTTAAAACTATCAGTCTCTTGCTCAAATAACAATCTTAGACAATGTTTTCTTTAAAATGAGCTGATGTGGAGACCCGAAGACACAAATCCTATCATAAATGAGGCCAAGCATTCAGCTGCACAGAAGACTTCAGCTCTTGCACAAAGACCCTTAACACCTTTGTGTTTGCTTTACTTCAGATAATGTTAAACAAGCATATTATGAACCAAAGAAGAGAAAAACACTTTCTGGCAATGATGTGACTATGCACTCTGAAGCATTAATCATTAAATGCCTGTCCAGAAAGCTGGATTTTATAGAATCACTAACTTGGACACATATTTGTGTCTGCAGGCTCAGAAGTTCTAACACAGTTTTTATTATAAAATCAGGATTGACGTACACTAATTGATTTTTGAATTCTCAGCCAGATCTAAATTATTTGTGGCCATTATTTGAAATACTTTTATCTCAAATCGATCCATAAAATGGTCAAACAGGCCTTCCATAAATCCACTTTGGGAGTCACAGCAACTTAACAGGGCCCACCACTTTCCTCAGTTCTCTCAAAATGTTAGTCTTAAAAAAATGTCTTCTCACTTAACAGAAACCTAGAAGGCAGATCAAAAAGTGGGAAAGAGTCTTGCAAAAGTGTGTATTGGAGGAACAGGACCTCAGTGCACAAGAGCATTGTTGGCATCAATGCTTAAGCAGTAACATTTGCTTACTCCTTTATTGCTGAGATGTTTGTAATTACAAAGTCCAACACAGTGTTGCCAAAGGTCAGCCCGCATAAACCCAAACCCACGCTCCAATAATTTATAAAACCCAAAACTATTCTGTCAAGTGATCAAAAGAAAAGTCAGAATGCCCTCATAAGCAGTCCCACGCTGCAACTCTGCTCCCATGGGTATTACTTCCATCTGGGTAATCCAGTTGGGGAGTATGTTTAAAACATGACCATGTTCTCCTTCCCCTGGCCCTGCACAGAGAGCAGAGCTCCTTGAGCTGCTGACGTGACATCCAGCACAATCCAGAGGGAAGAGGGACAGTCCCCCTGCTGATGGAGGAAGTTTCTGCTTCACTGGTACCAAGCCTCACACAGGCTCCCAAAGCAGGTCCACCCTCCTGGCTCCCTGCTGGAGACCTCCACCACTCTGCTGACTGCTGATGGCTCAATCAATGCAGTTACAGAGTAGAAACCTCTGATGACAGATGGAGAGAAATAATGAAGAGTGTGAGAAATCTTAATAACACTACTAAATAAGAGAAATGGTTTGTCACAACTCACACTCAGCAACCCACTACTCCTACTCAGTCCTAATACAGATATCTGTCATTATTGCAAGTTAAGCACAGAAAATAACATCACATGAAATACCAGAATAACAGTTGGAAATTCAATGGGTGGACATTTTATTTGCAGACACAAATTTTTCCTCCCCTCTTTAAAATCACAGTAAAAATGCTAAGCCTGGAGTAGATTTAATGTATTTTGAGGACAGAATCAATGTACCATAGTCGTCTAGCATGACCTTCCCATAAGAGAGTCCAGTAATTTCATCTTAAAATTCCTACATTAAAGCCTAAGGCATGTCTCTAAACTGGACTGTGCATCTTAGAAAGATAGACAATGTCTATTTTTGAAAACCAAATTATCTTTAATGCACTGGTTCCTTCCTTTTTTCCTAACACTGGTTTTACTCAAGCAGTGTGCTTTTGCAATTACACTTTACTACAACAGCAAAATGATGACAAAAAAATGGCCCAATTATTTCCTTCATTTTATCTGCAAATTGCTCAGCTGCTCCTACATAAGCCATGAAACCACAGACGTCAGTGAACCCAGACCTTCACACAAAAAATCCCAGCATCATAACTAGCTTCAACTTTGTTCTGTTACCAGGAAATTAAGTTAATAAAGAAACAAAAAATCTAAAGAAGTTTCTTCCATGAGACTTCAACAGTGTAGTCAGCCAGAGTTTTGTTTCCACCCTACATGAGGATCAGTTTTACTGTTGTGATAAAAGGGCTGCAGATGAAGGACTTCCTCCAAGATCCAGTTCAGTTTGCTTCAGAAGTCAAACAAAATCATAAAGAAAAATAAAGATGCACCAAGACAGCAATAAGAGATTCTCAGCAAAACATAATAGCTGGCATTTTATTAGTTTTACTCACCAACTGGCTGCTCTTGAAACCTCCGCAAGAAACAAACACCTACACTATGGATTTTGAATCTTCCCAGAAATTAGAACCACTGAAAACACAGAGGAGCTGCCTGCCTCCAGCCCAGCTGCCTTAGCCTCAACTCTGAACTCCTTTCTGGGGCTGTTATTTCTTTGATATATCTATATAAGGAAATATATCTATATCTATATGTATATGTATGTCATATTCTCTCCATACAAAGCTGATACTTCGTTTGTAAGTAGCCTAGAGTTTCTGAGAAAGCAAAGATAATTTTGAATTCTGCAAAACTTCCAAAGAGAGATGACAGAAAGCTTTTCTTAAACTTCCAGTGCAAAAATTAACAGAATGAAAACCAGGATGTTGATTGTTAACACAGACTAATATGAAAAAAAAACCACCCAGGTCAGCTGGACACAGAAGGTGGTCAGAGTCCCTTTCTATCAATGTTGTTGACCTAAACTGTTTTTTTTTTTTTTCTGGAAGACTTTACAATTGCAATACCTGCAGATATTGTAGCTCTCATTAGGCTTTGCCTCCAAGAGCCTTATTGAGCTACTGAAAGTTGAGGATCACAGTTAGCTACATTGGCTCTTAACAATCACTGTAATCTTTTTTTTCCCAGGAGGCATGCAACAAGATAAACTAAAAGCTCAGACTGCCATATCTTGGAGCACATTCCACTTCAAGTGTCTTAGATCACAGATCAGTTAAAACCACATCCTTTGAGTACTTTATCTCCAATCCTGTAAGCTGCACATCTTCAAGGTTAATGCACTACTGCAATTTTTCTTTATATTTCAGCAATTTTAAAATATGAAACTCTACATATATAAACATAAAAATACATCATAGCATCAATAAGTAAATATACAGAATACTCAAAAAAACTCCTCACACTGGTCTCATGATCGAGACTAAAAATGGAAGCATCTGAAGCATCACTAACATGCACTTATTTTTTAGTCTAAATATTTAAGGACTATACAACTCACTGAAAAATGAAACATCAGAGAATTGAAGAACAAGGTCAAATATATCTTCTAAATTCCTCATTAAGTGTCCCCAGTCATATTTCATAAGAATCTAAATATTTATAACTTTTTAAAACTGTTGGTCATGAATTAATCATTTTATACAGAACTATTTCCACAAGTTGTTTTAGCGGTGCAGTGGCAATTAAAAAAAAAAAAAAGCTTAACAGAAGTTTCATTTAATCCATAAATGAGTTAATAAAGCAGAAATGCAGATATTAACTGCACAGTTTTTGTTCTGGAGCAGGGGAAGTGCAACAGAAAGGGAGATATATAGAAAACAGAAAACCTGCAGAGAAAAATGCAACAAACTGATATATTCAGTGTAGACTAAACACCCCATCTCTCTCTCTGGACAAAAATGATCCCAGCTATTCCCAAACCAGGAATTTCCTGCAACTATCTCATGTAGAGCACAGCAAGTGAACTTGAATGATATGTACTGACTGAACAGCACTCACCAGAGACAGCTCATATCTGATGGGGACATGGCTCTATAAAATTCACACTGGCAGTTTGAAAACAGAAGTAACAGCAAGGGATAGGAAATAAAAATAATATCTATTTATGGTTCAAATATTCAGTTTACAGTGGACCAGGAGTGGGGTCTAACAAGATTTAAGGTTTATCATCATTAGCATGGGAGAAGAGCTGGACACAGAGGCAGGACAGTGGTCAGCACAAAAAGCCTGGCCAGAAGATGAAGTGAAGAACCTGCTGCAGGTCTGTAATAGATACAGAGCAGGATGTGTTTCTCAAACAATTCAAACCTGGTAAAGTTCAGAAAACATCATAAAGGGCAGGTATGTTTGTCATCTCTCCGAAATTAAACAATGCACCAAAGAGGCAAAAATGCTTGCAAGCCAACCTACCACTACACTTGTATCATCTTCCACAAGTTCCCAAGATAATTTGTTTTATCTGTATCTTAAGAATAATTTCCTTTTCAACTAGATATAAATGTACTCATTAGCTTTCATCAGAACAACCTGCAGTAAAAACTTCAAGTACAGCTAGATTAATGTGAGGATATCCTTCAAGATTTATAAAATATAAACCAGAAGTTGATTAGACATAGTGGAGCTTAAGAAAAACTGAATCCAAATGTCCATTAGCCAAATAAGGTATTGTCTGGTCTCAATTTCCATTTTTTATATGTTTTCATGTGTTCTGCTCTTTCAGTACTGTCAGCGGTGACAATAGGGAGGTGGCCAGATAAGGAAACAATATTACTATAGCTGGATTAATCTTTATTTTTGTAATATATAATTTTCTGATGAACAAAGAAATCAAATCTCAAATGTAAATGAATACAGCATGGAATCTTATTGACAGTTTCCTTTAAACAGGAAAAGTAAGGAACAAGTGAGAGCTACTGAAAATTCTATTGTATGATCTGAATATACTAAGTATTTCTGTGAATTTCTGACAGCAGCCTTCTCTTTTTGGCCCCACGTTACCCGCATCCTAGAGATAGAATTTTTTATTTTTTAAAGAAGTATAAATTGATGCACAGCTCACTACAGACCTGATTTCCAGCTCAAGGCTGGTAAGCACTAGCAATTCATGGAATGTAATGGCTGGTGTCATACAGAGGGTCAAACCATGATCTCATGGTCTATTCTGGCCTTTACTCAAGGACTTATTACACAATTTTGCAGCTAATGTCCTTGAAGTGAACTCTATTTCCATTTTAATACAAAACTATAAGATGACGCTTAGGCTATACACATATCTGACTGAAAGTTGGAAGGTAACAAAAGAGAACACTCAGGATAATAAAAAGCAGCTGCAGAAGGAAAGTTTTAAAGTAACAGTGCACACACTTAAAGTTAGTGTGCTAGACAATACATTTATAAAGTTAGGCAAGAAAAAACCTGGAGTGTTTACAGGGTTGCAGAATTTTTTAGGGTTAACTCCAGGAAAAACCCTGGAGTGTTTACAGGCAGAACTTTTTAGGGTTAAAAATGTGCTTCCATCCAGAAAGCAAGTGAGGCCAGAGAGCAAGCAGCAGACAGACAGACAGACGCTACAGTGCACAGAGACAGAATGCTGTAGTGTGAAGACTCATTTTCCAGGACCCACACATCCTGATACAGCTCCAGGGAGCACACCTTGTAGTGCTGGAGCAGTGAATCAATTAACCCTCTCTGTCTCATTTCCAGCCAAACCCCCCACCCACTCACTTCCCTGCTTTCCAAACACTGGAGCTGGACACACTGGAAGGAGTCAATCAAGGAACAAGGGTAGCAGCAAACTGCGAGCTTTGCTTGTGAACAAAGAGAGAACTGCATACAGACTCTGCTGATCATCGAAATAGAATCAACAAAGAATGGAAGTCAAAGGACAGCAAAAGCAAATAAAACCTTATTTCTATCCTTTTTTACATGTGGTAAGAATTATTCTTTTCCTCCATTTCAAGGTCGGAGAAAATACCTGGATGAGAAGAAATACAGTTTTCCCAAAACAGAAATTCTTAATCTTCGTGATAGAAGAAATGTACTAAAAAAAAAGTATGCAAAGAGACAAGCTTCAGAAACATTATAAAAGACAAAAGCAAATGAATAACTTGTTTTCCAGAAAGTAGTGAAAAATCTCAACTTCCACCATATGACTAAAAAGAAAACTATAAAGGATCTTCCTGGATGCAAAGTGAACTCTACTAAAGTGCAAGAGAAAGAGGTAAGGCTTTCTTCACATGAAAACTGCAATATATCAAATCTTCTCAGATTTGTTCAGCTTAATGTTGGGACAGTTGTTCGAGTCTCTGCTTGAAGAGGGAAATGCAAGCATTAAGTATTTACCAGAGTTGACAGAGACGGAGAAAGACAGAGGGAGAGAACGGGCTGTGCTTAATAAAAGCCTTGCTCAGATTACAAAAACAAGCATTTTACTCACCCCGACCCCTTCTAGTAACGAGTAAATTTAGATGTCTCAGTTCGATAAATCTCTACAGTCCCCTTGAGACTGTCAGCAGTGTTTTATTGTCTGCAGCTTCCTGACCCTCACCTGATAAATTAGGAAGTGCTGAGATTAAAACGGAAAGCTCATACATAATTTCTGAAGATATTTTTGGGGTTACCCTCTGAGGAGAAATAGGATTCTTAATAAGGGGAAATATGGGATCTGCTGTCTGCCTACGCACATACTGCTGGAGACTAGACACTCGGGAGAGGAGGAGTTGCACATACACAACTCGAGCATCTGCCTCTGCATCAGTTTGTACTCAGAAGGAAAAAATCTACATAGACAGCACCTAAAGGGAGTTGTTTTGCATTCAGATTCATCTATCACATTTTACTTCTGCAGAAAAAAAAAAAAAGGAAGCTAATGCACTGCTTATCTTTGACAGCTACTGATTTTTTCCTTTTAATCTTCTGAAATCTGAATATCACCATAAAGGGGAGACCGGACCCCTGAACCCTACCAACCAGAGATGGACACAAGACAGGATTTTAATTTTTAAAACTCTTTTGCGCCCAGCAAGGCATAGAATAAAAAAATTGGATATCAGCTTGGACATGGTTACAGTATCTCAAAATAACAGATGACCAGTTCACTATACTGACCATGCTGGCCTATCTTCAGGACCATCCTGGACCAGAGAGGAACAGACAACTCTTACACCGTACCCAACTCCTGCGCAAAATACAACCCCTGAAGACATTCCTCTGCAGACAAAAATGTCCCATCCTTTACAGTCCTTGAACGGATCTGGAGCTGGCAATGGATCTTTGTCACCTCTCTCAGTGACAGGAGCACCCAAGCAGGACTACCCAAGTGAGGAACTAGGAAATAAAGTGCACTGGGCAGCATTGCTGATCCTCCTGCTGATAATCCCCACCATTGGGGGGAACATACTTGTCATTCTGGCAGTGTCCCTGGAGAAGAAGTTGCAATATGCTACCAACTACTTTCTGACATCCTTGGCGGTGGCAGATTTGCTCGTGGGTCTGTTTGTGATGCCAATTGCCCTTCTCATAATATTATTTGGTAAGTGCAGTATGTTTGTTTCATCAGTTTGCCTATGGGGTACAATTCTGGGAGGTCTAATTTAAACAAAAAAGTTGTTTGCTTTCCAGCATTACAATTTTAAAAATCACTTGGATGTGGGCTGCCAAATCTTCTCTCTCTCTCACCTTAGTACAGCCTAATGTGTTTATGGGAAGTATAACTATGTGGATATTCTTTCCTTGATTTTACCTGAGTATTGACTCCATGAGCAGTCATATATTTACATGGTCAGTCAGGGCTGGCCCCTGGCACTGTCAGTGACAACAAACTTTATCAGCACTGGTTTCAGAGAAACTGATTTCCTCCCACCCTGGGGAAAGCCACAGGTTCATAAGACATCACAAGTAAATCATCTGTCAAGCCAAGGAAGCCTCAATACAAGTACCTAATGTTTGAGATACGTATCTGTCATTTAGTCTGCTTCATAGAAATAAAATAGATCTTTTTCATAAGAACAAACAGTGGATGTGACATTTTCTTTCTCGTTAGTCATTACAGAACAAGGATGATTTTTCCACAGCCTCTCACGTCTAGCTTTATTTCAGATACTGCTTCTGACAACTAATTAGAGGCAACTCCATGGGAAAGTGTCTCTCTTTTACAGCTAAATTTCTTTAAGAATACATTTTAAATTGTTTATTTTCATATCATATATGGGAAAAATCAATGAGACAGGTTTTTCAATAACTTAATGATTTATATAATTAACCTTTAAGGTACACTGGGTCCCAAAGAAGGGCTGGAGGAGTTAATCTTTCCTAGGCTAGACTCTAAGAGTTGCCTGAGCAACAAGCAAATACAATCACAAACTGTATTTCAGAAAGGCCATCAGTAGTTTCTGTACAGAAAAATTGGTATCACTTTATTAACAAATGTGTTTATTCATTCATTAAATGCCTTGAGAATTTCTGTGTGTTACAGGCTTCTTCTCCCTAAACATAATTGTGAACAGGAGGTCAGAATTCAGCATTGAGATCGTAGAATAGGGATTTTTTTTTTCTGAAGCAATAATTTCTAAAAAGAAAACTGAATGTACATAACTGAGACAGTGATTTCTAACTCAAAAAACCACTTACAGAAAACATTGGTTTGTCATGTATGTGCACATGAGTGGGAGGCAAGAAGCAGATACACATTTCTATACTTACACATGGATGCTTAGTGCCTGCCAAAGGTCTCATTACTAACAACAATAAATCTACCAGCCATAAAAAATACTAGTATTTACTAGCAATCAATATAAAGGGAAGGCAAATCCTGGATTTTGTGGAGTAGGTTTTTGGCAGTGGTGGAATTTTCTTGTTTTGGATTTTATTTTTATTTTCATTCTGCTAGACTAACAAATCTTTTCTTTATAAATTCATAAGGACTCTATTGCTCCTTAATCTCTCAATTAATCCACTGCTAAACCCTGGTTACAACAGTTTAAAGCATGCTAGGAATCTTAATTCAAAAGTCAAACAAAAATGTCTTTCATGGTGCAGGAAATTTACCAGAAAGTAGTAAAATCAATTATAATTAAGACCACAACCCGCCTTCTACACAACAGTGGTTAAAACTGAAATTTCTTGCTCACAAGTCTCTCTTTGGCAGCCAACCAGAAAAACTGCTTTGCCTCTTCACTAACTGGGAGAAGATGCTGAGGTGTTTATAGAAGTTCAAAGCATGAGCAAAACATGAGGAGTTACCGGAATGAAGACAGAACAGATATTAAATACATAACAAGTCTAAATCTTGAAGCTACATTAGCCAGACACCTACACGAACAAAGTCACTGACAGCCAGACAGCCAACTAAATCCAGCCTCCTGGCACCTCCACACAGGAATGTTTCCATAATAATGAAAGAGCTGGGTGCAGCTTCTAGATACAGAGTACAAATATTATGCTTCCGATTTGGGATTGATATCTAATTATGTGGAGAAGATTTGAAGGAAAAGGTGTGAACTGAAGTGCAGTCACATTAAGATCCTGACTGCACAAACTAATGTGTCATAGGGTGTTCAAAATCAAAACCTGCTACAGGCATTGGCTCCACACCCTGACAGAACATTCACCAAAAAATCTTCAGAAATGCACTGTGTCTGTAATAAAGAGCTGCCCCTTTTAAAAATAAGTAAATAAATCAATCTGTAAACTCACTTGCAGGTGTAATGCTATGAGCAGCACATGATTTATTCTCAGCAGAGCAACCAAAAAATACTCTGGTACAAGCATACACAACAATTTTAATTTAGGACTGTGAATGTCAGAACACAAACATTTCATAGCTTTTATAGCTTGCTAAATATTTGTCATTTCTTTAAAAAAAATGAGGGCCCGCTAGGAGATAACAATTCCTCTGAAATTGAGCTTTCAAAACAGTTACCCAAATTTCTAACACTCAGAACTACTGAAATTCATTGAATAGTGAAATTACCAAACAAACTTGAGAGATCCTCCCATTTGCAAAGCCTGCAGCAGGAAGAAATCTGTTGTCCATGGCTTGGTGGGCAATGGGCTACTAGAAGACAACATATGTACATTTCTTAAAATGCATTCTTTCTTCCTGATAATCATCCACTTAAAATCAGAAAGGAATGTTGATCATCCTAGCTGCAAACCATTATTTTAATCTATCACAAGCAACCAGTCCTAATCTTCCCCAATCACTGATGATAACCACAACAAATTTTCCCTTCTTCCTTGTGCAAACTGCCAGAGAAAACTTTAATCAGGGACTACTCTCCACAATCTCAAATCTAAAGATTTATCAAGGGTTTATCAGAAAGTAAGCCTAATTGAAAAAATTACTTTGATTAAAAAACCTGGGGAACAGCCTGGAGACACCAGGACTTGGCAGCCCATGGAGCCAAGTACTCGAGGGTGAATACCCCACATACAGCTACAGACACACACACATCAGTATGAAGATTGAAGCTTTGGCTAAAGGAGCAGGAGACTGAAAATATCCATTCCCATCTCAGCAGAAGTGTTATTATATAACAAGGACAAGGCCCTTTACAGGTAACACATTTCTGCAGCCCTCAGAGCAGAAGAATAAATGGTTTCCAAGTCTATTTAAAGACTTCTCTCAATCATACTTATACATGTACATAAGCAGTGTTTTCTCTCAAGCTTTCCAAAAACATTTTGGCTTACAGCAAGAGCAGCTCTTCTATACTGTACTTTGTTTTAAGGATTACATATTTTCTAAGGTATTTTCTATAAATAAAGCTTTTCTTACATAAAGATTAATCAAGGGTAGACAGTTACGGTAAAAGCTCATTTTACTACTCCAAAGGTGCAAGATAAATCTTAAAGCATGTATTTGGTCTTATTTTGACTCAAAATAAGCAAAATCTTCAAAAGCAGCACTGCTGCAGTGCTCAGAGGATCACAAGCAAGGTTTGCAGGAAGAAGGAATTTCTTTTTAAGTTAAACCACCTGACAGCTGGAGAAACAAGAAAAATTTTCAGGCAGGCATCTTTGTCAGGTAACCAAGGCGTTTAAAAAAATATTTAAAAATTCAATGCATATTAGTTCCCAAGAAAAATGGAAGTGGAGAATATCTGCCCTGTAAATGCTCTGGTCTGCACTGCCACAATGTAGATCTATAATAGGAGAATCAGAACAGTCTAAACTGAGTATGATCTGTTAACAGCTTTGTATCACTACTTGGCAGGACATACACATTTTAGGTTCTGAATTATAAAGCAGGACAGCAATCAGGCAGGTCACCATCACATTCAAGGGTCAGAGATGCTTTCTGAGTCATGGAAGGAAATTAATATTCCATTATTTCCCTAATCCTAAACCAACCGTGATAGACAACACCACCATCACCAGAAAAGCACAAGAACTCAGCCCAGAGCATTGCCTCAAGCAATGGGCACAAAGCTTCTAATGCAGGTATAACTTAAAAATCAAAGTAAGTTACAACAATATTACACCACAGAATGAATCCTAGATAATTGTGTGACCCTTCTGCACTTTAAAGTATCAGTTTTGTGATATTTGTTTCATTTGAATAATAACCCTCATCTTCAGTTCTTATCAATTTTTGCACTTTAAGTTTACTTTGATTTTGTTTGGACAAAAACCAGCATCTCATACACGCAAACACAGCAGAAATTAATGCTATAATCATGAATGTGATAACCTACTGCCTTCTGCACCCAGTACAAAAACAGACAAAAATAAAAAAAATAGGAAGCTTTCTCTGTTCACTTGCACTTGTCAACTCACGAAAGCTCTTAAAAGTAAAAAATGTATGAGATTGCTTTGTATCAGATCACTGTTTAAATGTATCTTTATTTCAAAGAAGCAAAAGGACCTTTTGTTGCAAAGTATTTTCTTCTGCAAATAGTAAATTAACTAAAAAAGGAAAGACTTCTTACACTGGATTTTCCAAAACTCAAAGCAGTTGTAATCCAGGGAATGGCATGCGAGTACTATCTAAAAGAAGTATTAGCTGCTCACTTGAAATCCAGCTATGCTATCTGCCATCCTTCAAGTTATAGAACACACTTTCTATTGCTCATGTTTTACCTGAACTAATCCTTCATAACAAAGTCAAAAGAAGCTGTCAATTTTCTGAAGTGAGCAAAAACATTTCAAGCCCATCAAATCAGTTCCTTCTTTTAACTGTCTTTTTTTTTTTTTTTAGTTACAGCTGGTTACATGAGCCACAATACATTTTGGATTTTCTTCTTAAAGGAAATCTGTTTCAGAAATATACCATACCTTACTGCCAGCTAAAAGTCTAGGCATGAAAATTAAAGATGAGTAAATGTTTCATAATTTACTAATTACAACTTTCTCATACCTGCCTGACAGATTAAGTTTTTGAAGCATAATTTCAATGATAGAATCTATTTTAGGAAATAATTATGGTAGATACTAAAATTTTCTGATTAATAAATTGAAAGCAGACTGCCTCTTCCCCTTCTGCCTCACTGCCTATATCATCCTCACCTGGAGTCCTCTGCTTTGGGGATGGCTGAGGTTCAGTTCAGGGCTCCATCCTTCTATTCTCTTTGTTTAACACAGGTTTCCCAGCATAGGTAAGAGTGCAGACAAGTACTTGCTATATTTGTCTTCATAAAATTTTCCATCCACTGGAGTTCGTAATTCAAGTCAAAGCATCGCCGTTATCATTTCCATCAATCAGTCATGTTATAAAAAAATGTTTTAATCTGAAATGACTGCAATGTTACCACATTGATAAGACTGAACATTACAAAAGTCCAGCTCATTTGGTGTTCTCAGCACGCAGGTCAATTTATGCTGACCAAGGAAATGAAAAGCAATCTGATTTATTAGAAATGCAATTTTTTCCCCCAGTCGTCAATCAGCGAAGAACTGATTTCCCTGGCAATACTAATAATGTACTTACTGATTGAGTACAGTTGAATTTTATAAGGGAGGAAAATACATTTAGTAGATCAACTTCTAACATGAGAAACAGAAAAATCTTCCTCGTTCACACATTCTTCCCTGGGACTACAGAACATCCTTATAGACACACAACACTAAAGTGCACCTCAAACTGAACACTGCTCGCACTGGATTGCAAGAGAAGCTACTTCAGAGTGAAAACAGACCAGTTAAAAATAATCAGAATTCCATTAAAGTTCATTTGGTACTGCAGACATTGATAGGGAGACTCAGCTCTCAAAAACACAAGCCTTTTGGAAATCTGAACACTATAAAACCTTATCAGTGCAGTTGACAGACCCTATGTTTACAATAAAGATTAATATTAAGGACAGATAAGTTATCTGTCTCTAAGAAACGGGATGCCAGACTTAAAATCCAAGCCATGGCTGTTGGGGAAACAAAAAAAAGGACATGCACAAAAATGTTAAATTTTTACAAAATCATTACTGGGATACAACAGCCCTACTCTGTCACATTAATGTTCAAGTGTATATGGCCAACTGATACATCAAACTCATTTTAAAGATGTGTGAACAAGCTTCTTCAATATCACTCCTAAGATTCAATAGTGGTTCTACAATGACTAACTAATACTTTGGTTATGACTCATTATCTCTTCCATTTAACATAACCTCGAATCACAAGACTATCAAGCAGAAACAGCTGAAAATAATCATTCAACAATAGGTTCACAAGAACCAGTCACAATCAATTTTTAATAAAACTTTTTAACCCAGAGTCCTAGCCATAAAAGGACAAAAAGACAGGGAAAGGTTTATAGCACACAAGTAGCCTGATGAATATGATGGCAGCAACCATGTCAGTTAAGAGCTAATGAAAATATAAGACAGAACCCATCTTTGTCACTGAAGCAGTGACAAAGCTCAGTTCCTGTAGTATTAAGAACTTTTCAAAGGTACTGATGCCACAGGAAAATTACACGAAGTTCTCAAAAAGCTTAGATTCTCATGAGCTTTTTTTTCTCTTTCAGACAATACCTGGCCTTTACCAACTGCCTTGTGTCCTATCTGGCTGTTCCTTGATGTCCTCTTTTCCACAGCTTCCATCATGCACCTCTGTGCCATCTCCCTGGACCGCTACATTGCAATAAAAAAGCCAATCCAGGCCAGCCAGTACAATTCATGGGCTACAACAATCATCAAAATCATCGTGGTTTGGCTCATTTCAATAGGTATGTGAGACCTGGAGACTGGGAAAGGAATACAGGAGCTTTTCATGTCCAAAACAATAGGTGAAATGTGCAGAAAGTGGAAAATTTGGCCAAGTACTATTGATTGGAGGACTATAACACTCAGGCTGGTCAAAGTCCACCTCTTGGATCATACATAGCTACATCACAAAAATCTGCCTGAACCATTGCTCCTTATTAGGCTCACCAGAAAGGCCAAGGATTGAGTCAGAGTATTAATCATCACTCTTCTTCATGGTCCTAAAAATTCAAAAATCAGAAAACAGTATCTACATGCATATCATGTCTCCTGGGAAAGCAAGATTTCATGTTCCTGTGGTGCTATATTTTGTCCCAAACACAATTTTAAGCCTTGAAAAGATGTTGGTAAAATTCCACATAAGGGAAGTACAAAAGGGTTAATTATTTATAGCAACGATATAAATCAGTGGCTGGTAACATCCAGGCTAACACTGAAGGTTGAGACAGCATATAGAAAGGCTAATGTCTAACAAAAAACCCTCAAACAATCAAAACAACAAATCTGGAACAGTTTATATGAAGAAGTTCATACCAACATACAAACTTCAGTGATATCAGTGTCTCTGTGATGTGCACATCATCTGTCTTTAATGCTTAAAAAAATGAATCTGTTAAATGAGCTAAGGAAGTGAAAACATTTAATTCAAATAATTGAATACACGTTCCAGACAGCCTTAGTGCTGTATGCTCTGTCTGCAAGACAAACCAAAATTATTCTGCATTATGAAGGCAAATGATGCATAGGAGAATCCACATTCTTGGCTGAGGCAACCCCCAAATTTCTGAGTTGAAAAAAATTCTGGAAGAGCTGTGATGATAGGAGAAAAGATGCTATCTCTATGCTATCACCAATCCACCCCCCTCCAAAAAAAACCCAAAAACTTAGCATGACAAGACACTCACAATATATGACGTTTTAATGTGTGATTTACTGCCATTAAACAGCACTTTACTTTTCAATTTCTTTTTGTCTAACATAAAGCTACTCTGCAGCTGAGCCAGGTTCTCCAAATCAAAGGTTAATTTGGTTCAATCTCCATTTTAAATGCTTGTTGTATCTGAAGGTGAGCTTCTAATTAAGAAAGGGTTCAAGTTGCTGAAGGATAACCAATTTTGCTCCTGCTGCTTTAAACCAGCTTCAGTAAGCAGAGTAGCAGAGGAATACAATAAATCCCTGTATCTCATTAAGTGGTATCAGAAAACTGCACAAATCACATTCACCAGACAGTAAGGAACCTGTTGTTTTTGTTGTAATGTCAAACTGCTGGCAAATGAAGTGCTGACTGTAATTTAGTGGTTATAAAAAATTCATTTAAAAGACAAGACTGTTAACATTTTTTTAAAATGAGTGGTGAATTACAGAGCTAGCCAGCCTCATTTAAACACTCCTAAATATGCAGGAGACTCTAAACAACAAATCCATCTCAAACACATGCTGCATAATTCTGGCAACTATTTAGCTACTTGTATATATGAAAGAGTCAAGCAGGGTGAAAAAAATCAGCTGTCTGTGTCGAGTCAGCTGGTTAATAGAAGAGGGAAAGCCAAGATTTATGTATTTACAAAACTGTCCTTCAAAAAGCGCAAAGGTTACCCTGGGGAAGAGGAAAAATAACCCGGGGAGATGGAATTAGGAAAACATTTTTCACTGGAAGAAAAGCCATACTAATTCTAATAATCAGAGTCAAAGCAATTTATGTGCTTTACACTTGAAAAGTTGGCACTTTTATACTGCTTCCTCAATCACTACAAGTCAGGCCCAATCTCCTTAGAAAGGGCACTCTGTTAAAGCTCAGCCTGCCAAGTCTTACAAAGTATGTTTGCCCAATTACCCACGTGATGCTCTCAACACTTCACGTTGTGTTCCTGTGCCTGCTCCAGAGCTCAGGAATTACCTTTCTTTAGAAACCCTGAGGCTTCTGGCCCAGTGAAGCGATTGCAAGCGATTACCCTTTGCTGAATCTTGTTTTTTCTCCTACAGGCATTGCAATTCCAGTCCCTATCAGAGGCATTGAGGATGGAAATGGCAGCTCTACAAACATCACGTGTGTCCTGATGCCTGATCGTTTTCATGACTTCATTCTGTACGGATCAGTGGCTGCCTTCTTCATTCCTCTTGCTATCATGATCGTCACTTATTTGCTGACAATCCGAGTGCTGCGCAAAAAGGCCTATTTGATCAACAAGCCGCCTCAGCGCTTCACCTGGTCAACAGTGTCCACAGTCTTTCAGCGTGACACAACACCTGCCTCCTCACCAGAAAAGGTGGCCATGCTAAATGGCTCCAGAAAGGACCCGACTTTGTCCAGTGACATGCCTATCTGCAGGACATCCACCATTGGGAGGAAGTCCATGCAAACGATAACCAATGAACAAAGGGCGTCAAAAGTTCTGGGGATTGTATTTTTTCTTTTCTTGCTGATGTGGTGCCCATTCTTCATAACAAACATCAGCTCAGTCCTGTGCAACTCCTGCAACAAGGAGGTTTTTCAAAAGCTTTTGGAGATATTTGTTTGGATAGGGTATGTATCCTCAGGAGTGAACCCTCTTGTATATACGCTCTTCAACAAAACATTTAGGGAGGCTTTCAGCAGGTACATCACTTGCAACTATCGGACCACAAAGCCTATCAAGGCCCTTCGGCAGCGCTCCAGCAGGATATCTTTCAGAAGCTCTGTAGCAGAAAATTCCAAGCTTTTTGTCATGAATGGGATGAGAAATGGGATTAACCCCATTATGTACCAGAGCCCAATGAGGCTGAGGAGCTCACCCATCCAAGCATCATCGGCCATTCTGCTGGATACATTGCTGCTCACCGAAAATGAGGTTGATAAAACAGAAGAACAAGTCAGCTATGTATAGTGGAATGGCAGCCATGTCCCTACAGCATTACTGTATGTATTATTATAGATAACTGCACTGTAAGAGGGAATAAATACTATTGTTTTCTGTTATTTATGCAAGCAATATCTTATAAATTTATATTAATTCCTCTCCTCCAAAGTCTCCTCTGCTTTAACCCCAACCCCATGGTGGCAACCACAATTTCATTCCATGACAAATGACTCATGAAGAACTGTAGCCTAAGGAAGAGGGAAATAAATAAAAGCTAAATCAGTTTAAGTATCTGACTTCAATTCTCATCACCTTCAGTCTCTTCAAAGCACATCTTTATAAGAAAAGTGTTTCTGTACAAACACTGCTCTAACATTTGCTCTGGCAAGAAGACAAAAATTTGTAGGTTGATGCTCTACAACGGAAGCAGCAGAGGGATACAAACTCATTGGTTTCAATTTAAACCTCTGTAAACAGACCAGGACACAAGCTCAGTGCGTTCCCTCCTACAGATACTCAGTCTCAGAAGAAGAATGTATCCACATAAGAGCTTTCCTTGTTCTCAAAGGGTGTGTTAAACACAAGCAGAATCACTCACTCTGGAGACCCATGTACAAGCCCATTCCATAAGGCATGATTAAAAATTCCATGTATGGAAATTATTCCTTTACTGTAGGGATGGGTAGAATTTCACCCACTTGAATTTCATCTCCATTACATATGCATAAGCTCCGTGTTGCCAGATTATTCACTGAAAACTGCCCTTTTTTCTTTTCATACTAAGAAAATGAAGTATTTAATCAATAAATTACCAAAAGAAAAACAGGATACACAATGCCTGGAACATCCCTATAATTTATATGAACAAACTTCCTTTTTAATGACCATGGAAACTTCAGTGAAAGCCTCCCCTCATCCAATGTAGTTCACAGAAGTAGAGAAATCACAGACAGAACAGCTACTTCACAAGAAAATTAGAGCAAATATTTAAGAGACAGCAGTGACAACAGTACTGCCTCCACCTGCAGTATTCACAGTTTAGCTGAGCTCAAAATTATTTAATTGAATTAATGGCCAATTACAGGTCCCAATTTGCACTCTCTCAAACATGCTCAAGACCTTGGTAGGACCACAAAATTAACAGAAATAACTGGTCCTCACAATCCATAAAAGCTACCAGAGTCTGCTATTTAGGAAATCAGAAACGTCTGACAGCTCCAGACTCTTTGGGAAAAGAAGTCTGATTTCCCCAAAGTACTGGAATCCTTACATCAGGCAGCTAGCTCACCATTTTTTCCAGAGTTTCCATTTACAGTAAAATTTTCAGCTTGGGCTTTGTTTTCATTTTTGATATTTTCAGCATTCTTTGGTTACAGTAAAATTATGTACAGCAAAAGGCTTAGGATTTTTTCATCTGCAGACCATAAAGTACTAAAGCTAACATGTCCCTCCAACATTTATTTATATATATTTAATTTAAAACATATGCAAGTTCAAAACAGAGCCTACTGTAACAACTGCCAGAGATTTTAAGGCAAAAGCATTAAAAATACATCTGTGGTACGTGCAGTAAGTTGTCTTCTTCCTCCCCTTTTTTGTGATCATCACTAGCCACTTAAATCAGAGTAAATTCTAACTGCTCTCCCTTCTCTTCACTTAATCAAAATTTGTTTGGGAGGATTTTGCAGTTAAAAGCCAGAATGGATGGACTGTGATAATTGTAAAAGACACCTCCATGAGTAGTAACACCAAAAGGCAAACATCATTCCTGAGGGGTTATTGCCCAGCAGTCAGAAAGCAAAAAGTAGTCTTCTTTGAAAACTCTCTTGATACTTAAATAAATCCATATTAATTAAACAAAAAAATGTTCATATAGCAAGCAGCAATCACCTACTTTCAGTAGCAACTTATATTTTCCCTTTCCAGCAGAAACATCACAGCTGGCTCACAGCACATAGCAAAAGTGAGAGGTAACTCACTTCTGTCTGACCCTGTTCTTGTATAGCTATCAAGTCTGCAACCTGTCTTACTCAAAGAGTAATTTGTCCTAAATGTCTCACAGAGAAACATTTCAAGGCCTCTTTGCAATCAGTGCTTCGACCTCCACCAACAGGAAATTATCATTGAAAAGGTCTCACCCAACAGAGATGTATTTTCTCAAGCCAGTATACAGGTTTCTCAATTTTAGTACCTAAAGAGAAGCTAAAATTAGCAGCTTCTATTTGTAAACAGAAGCTCAGCATGTTTCAGGTAACTCAGACAGCAACAACAAACCTCAATCTAAAGGACCAGTGACTAATCAAAAATCCAGTCTTTCTACAGGCAAAGAAAATTTCTTCATAGACAGAAACACATCAGCCAAGAAAGCATGCACATTCCATGCTTCCACTTCCCACTTAACATGCTAAGTGCAAGAAGATATTGCTCAGAGCTTATCCACTTACAAAGCAAACAAGCTGAGAATTCAGGTAACAGCCTTGGAAAGCAGGACAGAGCAAGAAAAAAAAGATGAAGATGCAGAACTATGAAATAAGAAAACATAATGGACAGTGGAGCTCTTGTTTTAGCAACTGTATCTACAAGAACAGCTCTGAACAAAGAAATCACCTTCATTAGTAAGACATGATGAAGAGTCACTGCAAGATCCTGTAAGAAAGCATCAGTTTGTTGTATGGTAACTACAGACAACAATGCTCTTGTGGCACCAACAAGCACAACAGGAGGTCAATACAATGAGTATTGTTTTTAGGTAACACAAATTTATAAAATATATTTTTACATGCTGTCTGCAAAGTGAGAGTATTTTCGTAGCATTATAATATTTTACAGGTTTTTCATAAAGATAGCAGTATAATAACTGATAAAGCTTTGCAGTCATTTGGCGGTAGAACACAAAATATTTTTATAGAAGGAAGGGGCCATGCATTTCCCCCTTAACACACACAAACAAAAAAAGGGATTCTTTTCTCTGGACAAAATGCTGCCAGTTCTTTCCAAATCTGACCCACACCGAATCAGCCACCTAGCCAGCTCTACAGTCTCAATACAAAAATAACTCCAAGTTATTATTGTATAGAGGCTATAAAATAAAAAAATAATAAAGTTTATAAAATAATAACTTAGAGATACCAAGTTCAACTTTTCTCATTATCACAAAGACCTTTATCTGGCATATTTAATTTCTTTTTAAACTACCAAAAAGCAAGATAAAAGTCAAAGCTGATCTGCAACATCCAAGCACTATGGGAAGAACACTTTAGAAGAACAAGGGACAAGTATGGTGGCTTAATTATTTAAAATACGTTAGGAAACATTCAGTCAATGTTCTGTCTGCCTATCTAATTAAAAATTACAGCACAGATATGCACATAAGGACTCAGCGGTCTCGCAGAGAGGAAAATAATGGAGTTCGAAGCCTAACAGAGTGTCTTAAAATGCAAATAAAGGGATTACTTTACAAAAAACTAAACAAAGCAGCCACAAACTACACATGAAATGGACAAATCAACCAAAAAAAATGTCCCAACCTTTAATTCACTCAGAAACAGAGAAGCAAGAAACAATGGCAACTCATTTTCAAATTCATTAAACCCCACACAACTTCAGTGAATGCCTAAGGGTTCTTCTGACTATAGTAAGATTTCTGTGACTATTTCTTTGAAAGGGACCTTCCTTCTCCTCTCCCAGGAAGACTGAATATGACAAGATCAAATGTGTTAGATTGTAAACAAAACCCTTTTAATCTTTCCTATGCAAGAATTAACAAGCAGATACATTTCACTAAATTACTCTTCACAATTAAAACATTGAAAAAGTCACTGGTGCAGATCACATTAGAGTGACTGTCAGCCTCACACTCAATTACCCAGATCATCTACTATCTGCCTTCTGGATAAAGGTAAGCTAGAAGATATAAAGAAAACAAACTGTCCCAGTCTTCCTGGAATAAAATCCAAGTGTCTGATCTGTTTGCCTTACAACAAATATATAGCCTTAAAATACCAAAGGCTATGTAAACACAAAGCATACAAAAGCAGGAAACATTACTGTTTCACTTGCATCATCCCAAAATGAAAAATTGAACAGAAGCCATGCAGAGTTTTTAATGTTTGGGTAGCCTACAGTTATCAGCTGAGACTGCATCTTCCTTTTGGGACTCTCTAGAGGCTGCATTATTCCCTCTCCTGCCCTCAGCCTTTTCCCAACAGTATTTCATGAAGACAAAAGCAGCATCCTACAACCCAAGTCCCACTTCCCCATGACTCTCGTTCCCCTGGATTTAATAACTACTATGAGAGCATTAAACATTTTTAATTCGTGTTTGCAAGCACTGCTCCATCCCACACCAAAGCTTTCTCCCAATCAGACTTTTTCCATCCACAAAACATCTAGTGTTTAGATGTATATAGTGTTTAGATATTCTGCAGCACTGCTCTAACAATGTAAAAATAAAGCTGACTACATAATCCAATCACATCTCACACTGCAATACCAACAAAGATCAATTAGTGATCTAAAGTGGTAAAAATTATGATAAAAATAGATCTTCCCATTTTTAAAAAGCAAAACACTTAAAATTTATCATGTTTTCCATCACATCATAATAATCTTTAAAAAAAGCTGACCAGAAATCATAAGCGCTTTAAATGCTGTTTTCCAACAATCATAAATATTTCATAAACCACTTCAGCAGAAAGAACCACCAGTATATAAACATCAACAATTAGGTAAGTTTGCTATCTGTGATCACTGGCAAAAAGATCAGGACTGGGAAAACAGAGACACCTTAGAGTAGCCAAGTCAATACATCATTTCTCTTCTTATTTCACAACACAGCTTCTTGTTCAGTCCTGCATCCACACTGCAAGCTCCAAACATCCAAAGCTTTATTAGTGCCTCTATATCGCTTCACAATTACATTTTACTTAGAAGTGCTCCTGTAAGAGGTTGCCATTTTTAAAAAGTGAAAAGATGCAAAGTCTCAGGCTTGTGCTCCACACAATTTTGGCTGGTTGTTTTTCAATGGCAAAAGGAAGAAAAGAGGAGGAAGTTTGGAAACAATTCTCTTGCACCAGAACATTTTCTTCTAATTTAATATAGTGGCATGAAAATTATCTGCTCCAAAATCTATAACTAGTGCCTAATTTTTGTATGGGACTAGACCAAGAAGGAAAAAAACCCACACCAAGTCCTGTAGCCAGCAAGCTGTGCTTTCAATCCCCAGTCTGCACCTATGGACTGCTCCTAAACAGTCAGCAAAACCAGAATTAACAGCAGCAACTCTGCTGGTCAAGGTTCAATTCTACATACAAGGTCCCCTGGAAAGCTCTGGGGAGCCCAAGAATAGGACAAGGAAGTTTTTGTGCTACATGAACAGGACCTGAATATGTATTCTGCATCCAAGCAATGTGATTGATACTGCTCTGCTCACCTGGGTGACTGCAGACATTACCACAGCCAGGCAAGTGTGCACCCAACATCCCAGAGTGAAATTGTTACAGCAGCACTAATCTCTGCGCCCCCAGTCCTTGGGGGATTGTAACTGGGTGATTTATTATCTTTCATAACACACTGGAAATTTTAATCTTGCAATTCTGAGGTAAAACATAAGAACCTAGACTAGAATATTCTATCTAAACCTTGATTCATGAATTCTGAATAATGAAAAAAGCCACATACATTCTTTTGTATGTTTTTTCCAGTAATTCAAAAGCCCAATGAAAAATACATTACCATGCTTAAAAAATATAAAAGAGGTAATCTTCAAGTTCAGGCAAAACGTTATTTATAAAAATTAAATGTCATGTTCTATTACATTATGTTCTATCACATTTTACTTCGATACAGAGCTGTTTTCATTACCAACAATAAAAGTCAAGATGGGCTCTTGAGTGAGTGTATGCAGGGTTGTACGCATGTGATAGCAAGGAAGACTCACAGAGGAAAATAAGGACAGCAAAGCCTTACAGAATGTCCTGCTATGCAGATGAGTTACCTAAAATTAGCAGTTTTGTGATGTTTACAACACTTTTAGTTCAAATCCAAGAGGAAGAACATTTATTCATAGATAGTTGTAACAACAGGAGAAAAACAAACTAGATATTTATGACACAACGTGAATTTGTGGGCTGTAGTTCTGTCATGTTCAAGCAATGGTGCTTTTAAGGAAATTATCATCCTCTGACTGTGTAACCTCCACCCTTTTATGGATTTTACTATTCCTATAGGAGGAACAGAGAGAAGCACAAGTCTGAGGCTGCTAAAGTGTACAATCCAGAAGACAAACTCACACCTCCAGCATACTCAACCTCATGAATGCCATGAATTCCTCAAGAAAAATGTAGACTGCATTAAACAAATGTATTCTCTTATTTCAATCCTGACTTCACAGTTCCCTTTCTGGAACCACATACAAGAATGAGAACTCTTTTCATAGGACTTTCAGTCATGTTTCCTTCACTTAAAATGAGATTAATTTCTGTGATTTAGCCCACTTTGTCTCAGACCTGATCACCTCCCATCACAAAACACTTCATTCAAAAGCTCTGTATACCCAACAACTGATAAATCATGGACTCTTGCTAGTATTCAATGATGTGTTAGTGGCCTTTAAAAGTAAATCCAGTTAGACTTCAACAAACAACAGTCCTAGGAAAGAAATGTCATTTTAGCCATGAAATCTGACAAACTCACAACTCACTTGGTCTTTATGCCTCTGAACACTGGCATTGTTGAGCTGGGCCAGAGCACACAACCAGTTATCAAGTGAAAAGCGTTGGCAACTACCACAGCCTAACATAAATCTTTTGCCTCCAGGAGATAATGGTAATCAGCTAAAAAGTGTTAGTCCATGACTACCAAGAAAGGTGGACACATAATTTACAAGAAAATGCTCCTCCTTATTGCACCAGTAGGTTCTGGACTGCAAGTCTCCAGGAGGGAGGGGAAAAGGCAGGGTAACATCTGAACCACTGTACAGCAGGTGAAAGTCAAAGATGGTGTCACTCATTTCCTCATTGCTGGATATGGAGAGAACAGGCCCTGAACTATGATGTTCCATCAAGATGCCAGCACATGGTAAATGGTATAGCTCAGAGCCTTGAAGGTTTCTCATTTTGGTAAGAGCTATCCATGTCCAATTGTATTTTGCATTTGTTGAAAAGAAAAATTACAGTGAAATCTGAGCTCAAAAGGGCTTCGTCACAACCCATTTTGAAAAAAGATGCCTGAAACTATGGAAGGCATGCATGGAATTTTTGTTCTGTACACAGATACAGAAGTCAGCTAAACAGATCCCTTGGCTTCAGGAGAGGCAGAGATCCCTAAGCAGCAAGGAACTAGCAGTGCTGGTTGGAAGTAACAGAGCAGAAGCACTTGAGAGACACCTGCTGCCCACTGAGCGACTCTGTCCTCTTTGCAAACCATGTTCAATTATCCTTCAGATAGAGCAGAACGGCGCAGAATCACTTCCATGCAGAGAACAACTTGGTATAGAAAAGCTGACTGCTCACAACAGTAACCCAAGTTTTAACCCATCTTTAAGAACCTCTCATCCTACTTTTAAGGACAGCTGCCAACTGAAAAGAAGATGTGAAGAACAATTTTTAAGTTAAAATTATGGACCCAAGTATGCAGCAATTCCTCTCAGCCACACTCAAAGGAGTTTGGCTCAGTGCTCAGATTACACAGATTATTGTATTAACAGATGCAGGTGCAGTCCTTGGGGAGCCTTCTAATTCCCAACCACCCCTTAGCCAAGGGAACCATACAGCACTATTTCAGCACCATTTCAGCAATAGGTTTCACCTTAGACAACCAAGGGAAACATTGTGACGATTTTGTGATGGGCTCATGTTACAATGTAAGCCCAGAAACTTTTCACGGTTTAACAGTGGATACTTAAGAAACAATGACTATTTCAAGGTCCTCCTTCAGTTTTTTTTCTTAATCAAAGCCACATTTTAGATAGCCATTAGGCAGATATATTTGTCTAAGTACTGCTGCCCTTAAGAGGCCGGGCACAAGCACAGTATATTTAATTTTTAATTAACTCTCAATTCTGCAAATATTAATTTTTCATTCTATTTGTCAACTTCATCTAGTTCTGTTCAGACAATGAAACCACAAGTCCGGAAACCTACAGAAAGACTCATTAAACATGTGCTGAACACTAAGGAAGGCTTCTAATCCTAAACCAATCTCTCAGTTTTTTAACTTTTCAGAATTCATTCAATTAGCAGTTGAGTCAGTTTGTGAAAGCAGTGGCACACTCATCTTCTGAAAAAGTAACAGACATTAAATTGAAGGCTGCAGGAGTGACCAAGGAAGACACTTTACCTGAACAGAATGAAACCAAGTGACTCCACAGCTGCCCGCCTCACGTCATCATTCACATCACTCACCTACAAAAGGAAAAACAGGATATTCAGAATACAGTTAAAATACTTGAGGACTCTGCAGTGTTTCAGGCCAGATGTCAGTTAATCAAGAAGACAGGATTACAGAGAAAGTTAGTTAAAATCATGTTCAGCCTTAGCCCAAACAGCCTCACCTGTGTTTGCACACCAACTGCAAGTTGATCAAAGAACAGACAGACCTCATCTTTCAGAGCCTTATTTATTTTTCTCCAGCCCATCATTACACAGACCAAACTTGTTAGCTGGGTAGTTTAGGTTCATGTTTTAAATTTGAATAGGTTCCTTTTCTGTGATACCAGATTGAAAGCCTGAAAGTCTACTTACCCTAATGTCAGAAGGCCCTGTTAGTTCTACTCATAATACTAAGCAAACCTTTCATCACTTCACAATCTCTGATTTGGACCAGAATATTAACACAGCAGACACAAAGCCTGAGAGAGTGAGGTGCTTGCTTCCTGACCACAAATTTCTTCCTACGTGCTCCTAAGGCCACAGTACTTACAGCCACATGCAGCAGGCGCCTGATAGCCTTGTTGTTCCCTGAGCCACAGTACGCCATGGCCACAGTGTACATGCCAGAACGACGGAGAATTGGATCCTGGAAGAGAAAGCATCAATGTTTCACATCCATCCAAACTGCGACTCGTAATTCTAACTTTAAATCTGTTCCACTCTTGTGTCTTGAACCTGCAAATGGGTCACATGTCAGCCTCATTGCTTAATTGTTTATTTGGGACAAATAACAGGACAATCACCAAAGCAGGGTTGTCATTACCAATTCAGGGGACAGAGACCTGCTATGCTGCAGGCTGCCAAAGAGTATAGGGCAGAGGTGTCATTCTGCTTCTTGCTTGCTATCTGCAATAATCACTACCAGAGCCTTGAGGTGACCCACCTACAACAAGTCTCATCTGTTTTCAGCCACTGCATCTTGGTCTACTCCCTGCTGCTGCTCACATGACTATGAAGACCAAGTATAAGGCTAAAGAAAACACAGTTAAACAGCGTTGTTCTTGTATTTTTGATCACAGTGCAGCAACAGTGAAACAGTCCTACTTCAGACCTATGTAAGAACTTCTCTGGTTCTAAAAAGCCAACCCACCACAGCAGGAGATTCACAAACAGACAGGAGGCCAGCCATGTAACACAAGAGTCAGGGATTAAGTCACAGCTCAATTTACCTTATCTCTGCAGAGACTCTCAATGAGAGCATCTGCCTCCTCCATCCTCCCATACATGACCAGAGCAATTCCAACCGCGAGGCCACGCAGGATCTTTTCATGCTGGGTTTCCTGTGCATAGCCAACCATGTCCTCAATAGCCTGGGCATTTTTAGATCCCAACATAACCAACCCCAGTGCCAGGCCAGCTGCCTCACCTAAAAAGCATAGAAAAGTAAAAGTCAACTCTGTTCCCAAAATTAATAAATACTGTATCTAGAGAATCACACCATATATAGGCCAATAGGTCACTTCTGGACATCACCATGCCTAACAACTCCATTATTCACGGCAAAATATGTTTGTAACCACAATTTAGTACTTTTCTCTACCAAGTTCAATTATCGCTTCCTTGAGCCAAGAGCTGAGATTATTTTCTGATGAGCCCCACCAATGCAGCAGTAACTCTCACAACCTTCTCCAAGCCTATCTCTCAGCTCAAAAAAGCACATGGCTCTGGAGAACAGCCACACTAAAGAAAAAACATATGACAAAGAAAAGAACAGAGCAAAAAAGGGGCTGTTTAAAGACCTAGCATGTCTTGTCAAAACTTGCCACAGTGCCAATCACGACAGGATTTCTGAACATTACTGACACATAACTAGAGAACCATAATGATCAGGAAAAGGTCAGTAAGTAAAACATAGCTAGACAAAATCAACACTGCTAACAGACAACCTTGGGCGGGGGGGGCGGGAACCATGACAAAAAACCCCAGCTGTCTGATAAGGCCTCAGATGGTTATTTGCTTTGAAAGCAGAACATTTACCTGTCACTGCATCATCCTGGTACAGATTTGTTTTAAGCAGGTCGTACACATCTTGACGTGCTGTCCCCATGGCAGCCAGCCCCAAGCCCAGGCTGCCACCATGTCGCACAATCTAGAGAAGCACATGCAAGTTCAGTCATAAAGCAGAGAACAGTATGGCTTCAACTAAAGAAGACATCTTTCCATCAATATAAACCTGCAACTTTTTAGCCCCAAACCAACCCAAAATGACTTCTTGACCTGCTAGAAATACCACTTTCATAGTCTCAAGCAGCAGGTCCAGTGAAAGAGGCAAAAAATAGAAGAAAAACAGTTCAAAAGCCCATAAACAGTAAATAACAGAAGCTTAACACATAGTACAGAAGACTTTCTAGTGACTTCAAAATCTTTTCCCCCACTGAGTGGTTTATGTAAAACCATAAATCTGTGCTATGTATAAAAACCAATAGCTAGTAAAAGCTTTTAAATAAAAAGGTAAAAAGGTACCCACTTAAAACTATAACCTCTTTTGCTCTAACAGTGGTTACATTTGCAGCAAGACTAGTGGAATCTGTCCATGGAATTAAAAAAAAAAAAAGTAATATGAGATTCCACAAGGCAAAAGAGGTAACATGCTGGGAAAATGCTCTATTCCCAATTAAAAATATATTTTTCTTAGAGGTCTACAAACACTTCTTATTGTGCGAGACGCATTAAAACTACAGGCCATGTTGGCAGAAACATTTTGTGGCTTATTTCCTTGACAACTAAGCTGTAAACAATAACAGTGCCTGAATGCTGCAGGTCCACTAACAAAACAAAGTAGATATAACAAGTAGTAAATAGGATGAAGCTACAGTCACTGTCAAGTATGTAAGAATTTCCTAAAATTCTTACCTAAACCTTAAGCCAAAAGGTTGTTAAAACCAACCTTTAACCAATCTTTAAGACCCAGTGGAGATCTAAGTACCACACTGCTGCTTAATTACCTCTACAGAGGTAATTACCCACTATTAAACCAACCAGCACCCTCCTGCATAATCCCAACAAAACAAAGGCTCATTGCTGAGCCCAGTACACACATCATTACTGGCATTCTTCAGCTGGTTCAGCAAGTAATCAATGATGTCCCCGCCATGGTTGGCATGGATGAGACCCAAGGCATAGAGGCCTCCTCCCTCCTGGTAGGCTGACCCTGGAGAGGTGTCCTTGGGCAGGTAGGTTGCCATTAGCTGTAATGCTTCTTTCTCATGACCCTGGATGTCCAGTGTCCAGCAGGAAGGGAAGACAGTGGGAAGTGAAACGTGAAAAAACAGCAAAGTAATATTTAAACATGTTTAAATATTGTCATAACCATGTGTTATAGCCATTGTTTTCTCCAGTAAAATCAGTATTTCAGTGCCACACATCACTGTTAAAACTTATTGAGTTATTATAGTAAGGAACTTTGTTATGTCCCAAAATCACTTAAGAACCACCTGCAATTTTAATACCTAGAAACTACTAAATCTGTTCAAATCACAAAGGAAGAGTTAGAAAAAATACTCTCTCCTTGAGCCATGTCATCCTAGCACCTTTTTGATTCTCAGCAAAACATACAATAAATTACATTGGATGTCAGATGATATAATATAAACACAGTTTTTTTAGTGCAAAGACACAAAATATGCTATAGTTGTGCCAGGTACACTGGAGTGCAGGCATCATTCAGAATCCCCATTTCCACATTTTCAGTGTTCACATTTACACTAAGCAGACAGAAATGAATGCAGCATTACCTTGTGTATAACACCCAAGCTGGCAGTAGCAGTAAATTTAGCCCAGTTAGTGGCCCTGGCCAGCCACTCCAAATTGTCTCTAGAATATAAAAAGAGCAAGGTTATACAAACAGGTCATACCGCCTATTCCTAATCCTGCAAACAGGGTTTAAGAGTACTGAAGACTGCTTTCAAACTAAAAAGCAGCTCCAGAAGTGAAGGCAGCTAACCACATTTCCAATTTACATTTCTCTGCCCTTCATCAGTCTGGATTTTTGCTGGTTGTAGTCAAGCTCCTAGACATGAGTGATCTCAGTGAAAGACAGATAACTGCTCAATATGCAGCCCACCAATTCTCTGGGAGAAACTTTAGCAGAGTTTCTGCAGCTTTCCTTAAGTCCCTCGTAAGGTCAACCCTAATATTTTCCCTACAAGAAAATACTGACAGTCTCTACTGTAAAAAGATACATTTCAGAAACTCTGTAATTGGAAAAGAAAGAGAAGAGAAATTCCAGATCGTCACCCTCCAAGCTGTTCATATAGTTAGCAGTCAAACAAAGCCAGTTTGTGAGGATAGAGAAAAAGAAACAATTCTTTAACACCACTAGAGTTCTGCAGTTACCACTCTGACATATCAAGTTAAGGAGGGCAACAATGTTGTTCAAACACCTCTAAATGACATTGGAGCTAACCTTGCCATAGATTTACCTAAGAAACTGGTCACTGGTTGTCCCACAGTGCATAAAGGAGTTTGCTATAACAGTTGCAGTATGACACACGGAATTCCTCACTGCATCCTGAAAGAACATGAACAATCAGTATTGTCACTCAGCAAAAGATCTGCCCAAGGTCACTTAACAAGCTTGCCAGTACACCAGAAAAATGGACTGTAATGATCTTCAACAGCAATTTCCCTGCAATCAGCTAATAGATTGCTAATACACTCTAACATATCCTCTAGCCATCTTTCCCATGCAAAATGATCCTTCATGTGAGTTTTTCAGAGATGTGATTATTCCAATTGCCACTTAACTGGAGAACTACCCCGCTCTGCTTCCCAGAACTGAGCACTGCACAGCGAGTGCTGCTGACGTTTCCAGGCCATTCCCAGAACTCTACTGCAGAATCCTGAACACTTCACCAGCAGATGGAAAAGATTTTCCAATACATTTGAAATGCCATCTGAAAAAGATGAACCCACTAACAAGCAACCCTTACTACTTTTACTGAAGATACGCATCTTATTTCACAATTAAAAAAACTTCTCCTACAGTTTCTAGTATGTATTTAAGAGTCTAGTTTAGCTATAAGTTTTCATTTGGCCACCCCTGAGTAACGCCTTCCAAAATAAAACCAGTTACTCCATTCACTAACTCTGTCTACATTACAATTTCTGATTGGTTTTGTCACCCACATGGAAATAGTGTTTTTTTACTACATACCAGGATTCCCTTGCCAAGCTGAAGGTGTGGGCTTACCTAACCATCTCAACAAAGACACCAATATACTGTAACCTATACCTGGCTGACTGCTCCCTTCCCAGCCAGCAGCATCTGCAATGGATCTGACATGGAGCTGGAGGGTAAATGTTGCCCATTTTACTGAACAGATTAAAAACAAATCCACCAGGATTTGTTTTTTCCACCAAAAAAAAAAAAAAAGTGAGAAAAATGTGAGTTGCTATAACCAATTAAAAAAAACTAATTAAAATATCAACATGCTAATATCAGCCTATCATTACAAACAACAGCAGCATGGCCAAAACCAACACAGGATGAATCAGATAAATCCAAGACAACCATATTTAACAAAGTCTCTTACCTTTGTGTTTTTGAGGATCATGAGATCTGTATTGTTGTTTCGTATTAAAAACTGCAGATGTAACTCAATGGCCATTTCCCCACTTAAAATTTTAATCATCTTTGAGATCTGGTCCTTAGGCTCTGGGTTCTTCACATATAAGCAAAAAGGAAAAAAAAATTCTATGAGAACCCAACTATGACTCTCTTAAAATACAATTAATGAGAAGCCACACTGGTATGTTCCCATCACCATATTCCAAAACCTATCAGGTTTTAGACCTAAAAAGACATTGTTTCTGTCCTTGGTGCACAAGCCCAGACCTCCCAGAAATCAAATCTTTTGTGTAGAGCAGTGCAGGTGGGAGAAGACACTCTTCAAAAAGAAATGTATTCTTTTATTGAAAGAAAAAGAATATGAGTGACATCTGACATTCTGCAAGCTGCTGTTTGGCCTTGCAGAGAGAATAAGTCTCCTGCCAGAGGCAAACGTTTTATAAATGAACCTGTATTTCCATGGAAGCTTTCATAGATGGGGCCACAAAGCTACAATAGTTTGCATGAGCCTGTGCTGAGCTGCAGCACCATTCTTGTGAGCTACAAGCTTTATTTAGAACAATAGCTAGTAGAACTAGGAAACTAATACATTCACCTTCAAGAGCTCTTTGAGAAAAGTCTCCTTCCTTGTGAAGGAACAGTTGAAAATGGATTGGTAGAAACTGAGGTTAATTCTGATCAGGGTGAAAAGTACAGTGCAGTTCTTTGTCCTAACATGGTTAACTGGTCACAGACCAGTCAAGCATGAGTAGTTCAGACCTTAAACTAATTCCCTCAATTATTTCTTTGTAGTCAGCATTCTGAATTGTGTAAGATTAAGCTAAAGAACATTTCTGGCCACACAGATTGTTTTTGTGTACTTGGCACAATCAGCAAAGCTAGTGCAGCAGAAACTGATTCAAGACACCTTTCCTGTACAAAAGCACTGTCAAGGTTCCTTGCTGGGGCAAGAAACTCAATCCCTTTTGTTTTCTGTGTGAAATATTACTTGAAGAAAACACTTCTGTTTGCCCTTAATTAATTTTAAGTGATCTGCAATAATCTTTCAAACATTCCCAAGTTTTGTTTGCAAGCATTTACTATGGGGAAAAAGAAGAAAAACAAAAACCAGCTTGTCTTGGGTTTTACCTTCCTCTCTGGTAACACTCTGCAGCATTAACTATTCTACATGCCGAAATGCAACTGTATGTGCATGTTAGAAGTGAACTCACTTTCTCCAATACTTGGGAAAAGAAACTAAACAAGAAGATTCCAGCCAACTGGCACAGCAACACAGCACCATGTAGGCTCGAGGTAACTTTACACCTTCAAGGAGAAGAAACTGTTACATCAGCATCCCCTCCTGCCATTCCTGTAGAACAGCATCAGTTCCATCCAACCAGAACTACAGTTGGTTTTTGAAAGAGAGAGGAAAAAATGCACCTTCTCACAACTCAGTAATTCCTACTGAACTCTGACCATTTCCCACTCTCACACGCTTTCAGTATCTGAACTGCTGAACATTAAGTCAGATTTTTTGGCCCTCAGAGATCATCTGTCAGCTTGTCTCCAAGCACATAGAAAAGGAATTCCATTCTTCATTAGCCAAAGCTATTTAGAAATCCTAGACATCCAAAGAGAACATGTAAGAAAAATTAAGCAAAGTCTCTTTCAGAAATAGCACTCACAATTTCCGCAGACCTCCCTGCTGCACAAGTGCTTCCTGGTTTCTCTTCTGCTTCCATAGCATCACTGAAATAAAATAAAAATGAAAAATTCATCACTTGCAACAAGTCAGAAACTGTAATTATGGCTGAACATTATTCTGAAGGAGCAGCCTAGGATTTGGAGATGATGACTGGAAAAGAGGACTTCGACAGAACAAGTGCTGACTATCTGAGGCTTACTGCTGAGCAGAAAACTCCCCCTCCACACAATTTTCAGGGAACTTGAGACAAAGGCCTGGAAAACTATTCTCTTATTCCACCTACAGAGACAACAAAAATAAAGATGCTTGTAGGGAATGAAAAGACACAGGTGAGAAAACAAGGTCAACACGCAAGGCATCAAGGATAATTATATCCTCTGCTAGAAGCCTTGTGCTTGTCACTATTAGCATGGATCCTAGAGTGTTGACATGGAAATGAAACACAATAAACTGTTGTTAGCACCTTGCTCCAATGCTTCACAGCCAGACACAAATTATTCTGTGCCTTTCCTTTTATTTCACTGGAAAAGAAAAGCAGAAGAGGAAAATGCTTGCCATGCTTGTGTCACTGATTCAAAAGTCTAAATACTCAGCTCCACAGCTGGATAAACCCTTATATTCAACCAGCCTGAATCTAGGTGGGATTCTCTACCACACACTATCAAAGAGAGTGAAAGGAGCAGGCTGTGCACAGACATGAGAGCTCTGGTGGAAGTACCAGCAAGCATTCTATGGTCATTACAGAGCAGATGGAGAACAACCTTCATCCATGCTGCCCCTGAGCTGGGCAGCAACCTTAACACAGATTGGCAAGTTCTCCTGTAAGTCACCAAAAGAAGAAATAAAGATGACAGAATGGTTAGTGCCAACTTGGATTTTTCTTAACAGCAACTTCCTGCAGTTAAAATCAGTGATACTGACCACTGAACATGTTTTTAAAAACTCAAAGTAGATTTGAAGTACTTCTTCTGAACTACAATACAAAAGGTATGCAAGTACTGTGGTGTTGACACCACAGTACCATCTGAGCCCACTCTTCCCACAAGCTGTTATGTGAAACCAAACTTGCACATAGCTGTGATGAGCTTTTTTTCCTAATGAGCTTTTTCCCTTCCTTAGCTCTGCAAGTTGCTTCCAAGACCACATAGAATCAGCATTCCCAAGCAACTCATGCAGTGGCTTAATGAATTACTGCTCATTAGCTGAACCCCAGTGTAATTGCTCTGTGCATATCTCAACTGCAAAGAAAAATGCCTTTAAAAACCAGCAGATTTTGGTAATACACAATTTTGTTTTGAGCAAATAGCACATCTTGCCTATTACTTAAATAAAGCGAAGTAGCTCGATAGCTTGTAAAAAGCATCCATACATGGAATATGAGGTGCCCTTAGAGCAGGACTGGAGCCAAACAAGTCCACCACCTCTCAACTCAATTTCCTCACCTGTCTTTCTCCGATCCAGGGACAGTGCCTGTGTTGGTGGATCCAGGCACGGAGGCAATGGGAGTTCCAACAGTGCGGAGATTCTGGATGACAGAAGACAGGAACTGCTGGCTCGCGCTTTCATACAGGTCAAAGCAAATTTGGTAAGCCATGAGAAGATTATCATCCTTCACCAATTTTTCCAAGATGTCACTCACAGCCTGTGGGTCATCCAGGAATATCAGGCACTGAGCAGGAGAAAGGGAAGAACAGGAAACAAAAATAAGAGAAGACATTAGATACTTCAGAATGAGAAAGCAACACTACCCAAGGCTGCACTCCAATGCCCTCATCTGCTGCTCCACAAAACACCCCCTTCAAAGAAAGAAAACTTCTCTCTTTCATTGAAGACAATAGAAAACTCAGAAGAGTTTCACCAAAAAACAAGACTTGTCCTGCTAGACACAGAAATTCAAAAGCACATTGAAGAAGCAGCATTCTGTAGGGATGTCTCCCCTGAAATGAAACAGGCTAACACTGAGTCATGTGTACATGGCATACCAAGACTGGCAAATATCTGAGAAGATCTGAGTAACTTCACAAGTAGTTGTCTAAACACTTTCAGAGAATGGCTTACCAAAAAAAACAAAGCACTGGAAATGTTCTTGTGAGGAATAAATAAAATTCCAAGCTGTGAACCTACCATCTGATACTCCCTATATAGGCTTAAAATATCCTGTCAGAGTTATCTGTGTCCTCAAACTGCCTTTGAATGGATTTCTTTCTCTATAAAATGACCAAATATGCAATCTTTACATCTCTTTTTCAAGTTGGTCTCACTCTGATATATGCTGGAAGCATGCAAACAGGAAAAGATACTTAATTTAACTGAATGAAAGACAGAGAACAGGTAGATGTCATGCCAAATATACCTAAAGAAACGTAACTTTTTATTATCTTTAAAGATGACTGAAAAGTTTACCTGGCACACATTGATGAAGTCTGGTTTCTCCAAATTCATGTAGATTTTAACTAGAACTCTCAAGACTTTATTACGAAACTGTTTATTCTGCATCAAAGACATACAGAGCTTCAAGCTGTAGGCCAGCATCCCAGGAACATCATTCTGCAATTCAGGGATATCAAACATAGGTTTAGACTGACAAGCAGGATTTAGAAAGGAAAATAAAGCTACCCTTTTTCTATTTTAAAAAGCAGACCAAACGTGCATATAAATCTTCACAGTTTCCTATTTTCAGAAAAGCTTATATATAGGTGTACTGCATTTTAAAGAAAAAACACTATCAAAATCATGCAGGACCAATATTTAATTCAGAAGTTAAAACATGCAAAATATTAACATGCAAAATACAATACCTATCTTCCCTTCACCCTTGTTCGAACAATCAGTTCTGAATGCAGTGAAGTTCACTGCACTAATATGAAATGTCAGCAAAACAAACCATGCACTAAGAAAACATCAAGCCTGAGAAACTGATTTGGTTACTAGACCTCAGAAAGGTAATTCAAAATGAGGGATTTCAAATGAGTAAGTTATTAAATGCATAGGACAACAGAGAACAATGAAAGCAAGATGGATGCCTTATGATTATCACTCATACACAGAAATAAGAAACATCCAAACATACATAAAAGGTGTAAACTGAAAAGCAGTAACGTTTAAAGGATTCAAGCTATGTGTCTGGCATATGACTGAGATACTACAGCAGAACAAGATTGCACACAGCTGCTGAGCTGCTGCAGATGACTATTGGCCTGCTTCTCTTATTGCCACTAACAGTAACATGACGTACCTTAAACCCTCAGTGAAAGATTTTAAAGCCAAGGTGCACCATCTTGGAGTCAAGAGCAGGCCAAGACTGCACAGAGTCACTGAAAATTAGAGTAGCTCACCCACCTACTGGAGTTTCTTCTTTTGTTTTACATTAATAAATCACTTACCCAGCCCTAAGGATCCCTTCCCACAGTGAATTACAGCAGCTGACATAAAAGGGCTGCTCCCACATTATGCCAGTATTGTATCTCTGCCAGTAGCTGACAGGGAACACCTTAAGAAGAAGGCACATAGCCAACCTTCCTGGGAATATTTTCCCATAAACTTGTGGCTCAAGGATTTCCTAAAGGTGGGGGGGGATCTTCCAATATTGGAAGATTTGGATAGTCCTGAGTGGCTCTGCTTTCCATGAACACGCTGAACTGAACATCCCTGAGTTTTATCTTTTGTTCTTTTCATACAAAACAGGGCAAGTTCCACAGCAACATGGATCTTGCACTTGACTTCTGGATCCATACCTGGAAAAGCCTAGCTACAGGCACCTCCTGTCTCTTGCACATACCGACTCAAGGATGGTTTTCTCAAAGATGTCCAGCCTGCGTGTCTCCAGAGCGATGCCAATGGCCTGCTTGTACTTGTGGTCATCCAAGCACCGCTGGAACATTTTGTTTACTATCCCTTCCAGCCTCTCATCCACAGGTTTCTTCTCCCCTTCCGGCAGCTCTGCGTTCTCCACACATTGCTTGGTATAGTGGTCGATACATTTTGCTGAAGAGATATGGGGAGAAAATCAATTTCCCAGATTTTTTGCAGTTTTATACAGGTGAAGAGACCAGCATGTGCATGAACATGCTCTACCAGCAAGTACAGTATGGGAAACTACACATTTGTGTAGTCATATACAGATAATACTGGAAAACACTCCTATTATTGCCTAACAAACTCTGATTTGAGTGCTGAAATCAAGTAGGTATTTTAAAAATTAAACCAAGGCTATGATCTTTTCTCGAGTGTCATATTAAATAAATGAGAAAACAGCAGTAGGAGAATTCCTAGCTCTACTGCAAACATCAGCTGGGGAGATTGAAAGCCAGCCCAGCTCCATCATATCCTGTAAAGAGCAAGTGAGATGAGATTTTAAAAAGCATTCAAATTATACCTGCAGTCAACTGCTGACTTCCCATCTTGTTGTGGGTGGATAAACACAACTTCCCTCTCAATTAGGTGTGCAGCTACACTTACCAGTCAATTATTTCCAAATATGCTGAAATTGATAACATCAGCACACAAATGAGAGAAAGGACAACAAACAACTAAAGCAACTTTCTTATTAGGAATTCACTATAGAATAAGGGTTAAGAATAGGAAAAGAACTCTGGAACTCCAAAGTCAGTTCCATTACAGAATCCCAAAATATAAGAAAGTACAAATAAACTGGGTAAAATTAGCTGCAACATTAGTTTAAGTGAATGCAAAGACAGCAGGAAGAATACAGAGAAAAAAGATAAACCAAGTAAAAGTTCAAAGTTACAGCAGCTTTGACAACACAAGAGCTTTTCCTTTGCAGCAACAGCTCTTTACCAATGATCGTCTCCACATATTCCGAGTTGTCGTTGACATTGAAGAGGTCACCAGCTCCCAGGGCATAGTTCAGGGATTCCTCAAAGGCTCCCAGGTGGTAAAAAACTTTGGAAGCAACCAGAGCGGCAAACTGGCGGCTCCGAAAACCTTCATCTTCATAGAGAACTTCACTGCAGAGGAGGGAGAGAAGAGCATCAGCTCTGTGTGCTCAGATCTCTTTAAGGCCACATAACTCAAGTACAAGCTTGACTGAACTTGCATCTTTGGGACCACAGCTCCAACCCCACAACAAACACATTAGAGATATCTAGGAAATATGGAACTACGTGCTGTATTAACCATTGTCAAGAAACCAGAACTACATCCACTTCATACCCCATGTTCTTTTTAAGCAGTATTAAGTGTCTTCTCTTACATTTTGTCCACTGACTCAGAGATTTCTGCCCAGAAGTCATTGACAACAGCATTCAACTTGTGAAGAGCAAACTCCTAAAAAAACCAAAAAAGGTAAAGTTATATTATATTAAAAATGTATTTACCACCTTTCCCCAGTAAAAATGAAGTACATTCTAGGATGAATATCATGAATGCTGACCCATTTCAACAGCTAATTCTGTTTTAAAAGATCTTTGCAAGCATTCACTAATCTTTGCAAGTCCTTTGCAAATAAAGATCTGTTCACAGGTAAGACAACTCTAGCATTCCTTTCCATGGCTGATGTGTCTGACAGATGAAATTGTGACAAACCTTTGTGTAGCACACGGAATCAACCTGTGGCCTACAGCAGCTAACTCTATCTATCTATACAGACAAAGTAGTTCAGATGATAATCCACAAACAGCCCACAGCAAAATCAGGGATCATTCAGATCCATTACTACCTATGTGTATATCCAAGAAAAGCAATTAGGGAATTACAATTACTGAAAAGTGCACGTTCCATCAACACACCACAGCTCTGAGTGTTGGTGTTCGGTGGATTCAGACCCTCTGTGCACTGGAAAGCTTCTGTTGCTGCTTTCTTCTTCTTGTACTATTACTATGATTTTTTCTTCCATGTGAAAACTGTAACTGTGATTTTGTTCTACACTGGTTTAATTCTAAAATCCTGAGCTGTTCTTCAGCTTTGAATTTTACATAGTCAAAATGCAGTCTCTGGAACAATTTTAAGTAACAAAGCCCCATTACCACCAGAGAGACAGGAGCTTGCATGAATAGAGATTTTTGCAGTTTGATCCATGCTCAAAACAAGGAAGTTTGCAATCTGTTATCATTTATTTAAGCCCTTTCTTTTCGCTTTCAGGCTAGATTCAATTTGGTGCCCACCTGCTGCTGCCCAACCATAAATTACTGAGATCTGCTCCTTTTTGACATTAAGCTCTCCACATAATGCATTTGCTGTTACTTGCTCTCAGATGTCAGAGCTTACCTTGAGCTGTGGCTCTTCTTCATCCAGAAGAGAGATAATTCCAGCTGCAAAACAAAATCATAGTTACTTTTGGTTTCTCTGTATCAAAAGTAAGCTTGTCATTTAGTTCAAAACCAACAGAACAGGAAAGAAGGCTGTCTCTGGAATGCTGATTTTAAATCTTCAGTACAAAACTTCAAAGATTAGATTCAAGTTTGTATTAAATATAATGTAAAATAGTTTAGAATTTGTAACTGAAAAGGTATATTATTTATAAAAGGTGATCCTTCCTAGGGGAAAACAAAGAATTTTTCCATGCCAAGGAAATTGGCCTCATGGATGAGAGGAGATGTACCTCACAGCTTTATGCTTTCGACTGCAGATCTTGTCCCAGAACGTTTGTACAATTACAAAAATACTGTTTAAGTGACATGACTGACAGGTTCACAGGAGCTAATCTGAAGAACAGGGATAGGTGGTTTCATTATCAGACTGCAAAGGCACAATGGAAAAGGTTGGAATATGATCTGATCAAAGTCCAACACAATTCACTGCTTTAAATCTTTAATCTGTTGTACAGCTTGACAAATTCCTTAAATCTGAAAAAAACACATGAAACTGGAAAGGCCAGCAAGCCTTTGAAGGGCTGAACTGGGCTTCCAAAAGATCTTGACAAATCTAAAAGGAGCATGTGCAGCTCCTGGAGGGAGCTGGGGCCTTCCACCTGGTTGGTCTACAGACACCTGGGAAGGGCACAGCGCTCAGGGCAGCTGCCAGTAGGAAGAGAATAATCTGATCTTTGTGCCAGATATTAACAGGAAAAGCAACATCAAACTTTAGGGAAGCCTCAAAGAATAAGGTTTGATGATCTGAAAAGTTTTCTCACAAGAACACATTTATTCCTTTGCCTAATGAAGTGGAACCTCCATTATCAGGTACTGTTCTTAAAGACCAGGTTAGACACACATCCATCAGCAACAGGAATTGAAGGAACACAAACATGGTTCTTAAGCAAAGAAGGAAGATTCAGCAGCCATCCTGCTTCCAGCTCCTTCCAGCTGTTTCCTGCATCTCTGCACCAAATGCTTGCTTGGGGTTTTCATTATTCTTATTATTATTCTAAATAAGTTCCTGCATTTACCTGATCTGTCAGGAGAACGCAATCTCACTCCTACACACCACCTACACACCTCGCTCCCACACACCACTTTTACATTTTTTAAATGCCTCTAAAATTAATTCTTACTTTACCTCAATTAAAATAAAGACTTAAAGCAAAGGGTTCAGGAAGAGAAAGCTACCTGGCCACTGTCACCCTCTGCACTGTTTCTCTCGACAAGCCACTACCAGCCGCATGTTAATTTCTGGCCTGAGCATTTCTGGAAACGCTTCCCACATTTTCTTACACCACCAAATTCCCAATGGATGCACAAACACCGCGTAACACCCAACTCCTCACACGCTTCATTATCCCTCACTCCTCAGACCGGCGTTTCCTCTGCAAAGCATTTGCGTTTCTGAACTCCGAACTCCTTCCTCTTCCCCCTCTCAGGTCCCCGCTGAACCTCCCGAGTGCCCCCCGGTTTCACACCGAAAATGCGCCGTTCGCTGGAGGCAGCGGAGCCCGCCCGCTCACCCCGCACCGCCACCGGAGCCCCCGTCAGACACCGGCAGCAGACGGACACGGCACCGGCCTTGCAGAGCCGGTCGTGCCGGGCCGCCGGGCAGCGGGGCGGCCTCTCTCAGCCGTCCGGGGCTGAGCGGGGCAGGGGAGCCCCGTGACGGGCGGCCCCGCGGAGCCGCGGCGGTGCTCAGTCACGGCCCTGACTCAGCGAAACTCCGGCGGACAACGCCGCGCCGCTGCCTCACCGGCCGAGGTGATCATGGTGCCGCCCGGCTGCCCTCGGAGGGGGGATCGGGGAGGTCCGAAGGGTCCGGGGGAGGTCGGGTCCGGTCCGGTCCGGCCCAGCCGCGGTTCCGCCGCCGCTGCCCGGCCCGGAAGTGCAGCCCAGGGCCCCTTCCGGCGGCTCTGCGCTGCGCCCGGGAGAGGTGCCCGCGTGATCGCCTGCGCGGGACGGCGGAGAAACAGGCAGGCAGGAGCGGGGCAGCTCTGCCGCCGGGGGCCTTGTACCGCCCGCCGCCCCTCACGGACACCGCGGGCTCCGCACGGGCTCCCTCACGGCCCCGCGGGCTTCTCGGGGCTCCCCCACAGCCCTCCCGGGGCTCCCTCACGGCCCCGCGGGCTTCTCGGGGCTCCCCCACAGCCCTCCCGGGGCTCCCTCACGGCCCTCCCGGGGCTCCCTCACGGCCCCGCGGGCTTCTCGGGGCTCCCCCACAGCCCTCCCGCGGCTTCCCCACAGCCCCGCGGGCTCCCGCGCCCGCAGACCGCACACCGCTGCCTGCGCGAGCGGGGCCGGAGCTGTGGGTTCCCCCGGTGCCCGCGTTTGTGCCGTGCCCAGAGAAGCGGCTGCTTTCCCCGCCAGACCTGGCCGCCCGCAGTGGGCGGGCATCTCTAGGGCCAGTGCAAGGATCAGCGATTTTATCCCATGGATTTAACACACGCCGCCGCCTCTGCCGCACAACACAGATGGGATACCCAGGCTGGTGGATTTGCACCAGGCGAAGTCCAGCTCAGGAGCAGCGATGCTACACACACAAGAGACTGAAGTGCCCAGACCTCGGCAGCATTCATTTCTTCAGTGCTACTGAATAGGAAGAAATACCCTGTGAAAGGCTTGAATACCTTGAGGATGCATAATGGTATCAGTTAGTGAAAGTTATTAATGAAAGTTACTAATGAAAGCTTATCAGAACCCTACCCACAATACCAAGAGGGGCTGCTCTGCTCTTGGACAACTGGGAAGATGCCCAGCCTTCTCCATTGCCCCACCTGGCCTGCACTCAGTTCTGATCTTCTGCATATCAGACACTGGGGTCACTTCCATCCCAATATCCAGTTTTTTCAAGCCAAGATAAATATGAGTTAAGCTATACATAATGCTTACTTCAAGGATGACACCATGGCAAACAAATAAGCACATTCCAATGTGGAAATTGTCTTTATTCAGCAAGCATGTGCCCCTGAAATTATTCAATCGATGAAATGTGTCAAACTATCTGCTTACACCTCCAAGTGCACAGATAGTGAAAAGAGAAAAGGAAAAAATAACAGTAATTCAAGTCACTTTATTCCTCAGTCGAAGAAAAACAATGCTTTTGGTCAAATGTATTCTTACACCCCCTAAGGCCCAGGCAGTTCATCCACTTCCACCAGTCTCTTGCAGGGATAAATTTGTGTGATTTACCTAAAAATTACCAGTAAATAAATCCAGTGGATTTGCAGCACTGAGGGAGGTTTAGCTGCCAGTCTGTGCTCTTGGACCACCTCTTCACTGGAGAATGCTTAGCAACAAAGGCTAAATGCTGCAAGAAAATAAGGATTTCTTCTGGTGAGTCCTGCTTGACCCACCTAACCAAGGCCTTCACTGGGAAATACAGACCTGCACAGCGACCTGGGCTGTGCAGGGATGGAGCAGGAGGGAACCTTAATCTCACCAAGATGCACTGAGTGCTCCGAGTGCTGAAATCTGGGCCAGTAACACACCCACCCACACCAAGTGACATGGTTATGTTTTTATTTTCCACAGGTCACAAGCACAGAAATCCTGGAGGTTGGAAGGAGAGTGGGTCAGTGCCCTCTCTGCAGAGCAGCATCCCCTGCTCCAGGTAAGAGCTAGGGGGTTGCCAAAGGCAAACTGCTGGGGTAGAATGCTGGCCAGAGCTGGCAGGACTTCAGACACTTCTGCTGCCAGTGGGGAAAAAGGAGCCAGAGAGGACAGATGTGCACAGAGGATACACTTTGGTGACTAACCCAGAGTAGAGGCAGGCAGGTTGAAATTTCTGATCTGAGCTGGAGGAAACTCCTAAAGGAAAGCCAGCCTCAAGCTTGTGCTCAAAATAAAACAAGACCTCTTTCATGTTGCATAAAGAATTTAAAATATATTCTTTATGTTAGAGTAATACTCCTTGTAAACCAAGGATTTCTAGTTAGTTGTGCTACCCCACAGGCTACAGACAACCCTTTGGAACTACTTAAATAGATAATTTTTATATTTTTATGTTTATTTATGAAACAGCCACCTCTTGTGCTGCAGTCCACCTCCAATATGTGCCACCATGCCTGTGGAGATGTCCCAGGTAAGATGGCCCCTCCTGTAGCCCCATCTAACAGCAGCCACACCGTAGTGCCCACCTGCACCCCCTCCAACCCAGGCATCCCTCAGTTAGCCTAAAAGCACCAGGACAAGCCAGAGGGACAGGCTTTGCTCCCAAATCCCACTCTGATCTAGATGCCAGCACTATCAGTACCTTTCATGTTACTCTTGCCACTCAAGCTGGGTCGTTACTGCATTCTTCTGTTACATTCAAGCCTTTTCAGTAGCTGGTAGATCCGAGAGCTCACATTTAGTCCCACTGCGGTCTCCAAGCCAATGTGTTTCTTGGTTGGGTTTTTTTAGGTTTTTGGGTGGTTTTTTGTGGATTTTTGGGGGGGATTTTTTGGTTTACGAGTTGGTTTGGTTTTGTTTTGTTTTTAATCACAAAGAGAGTGGGAACTTCCAAGCACCAATAAAGCAGGAAAACAAGGCAGCAGAATCATTCTGCCAGTGAGGCCAGCCCCACCAAGCTCAGCAGGGAACTTTGCTCAGAATTAGAAAACATTTCTCATTCTTCAAACAGGTGGCTGCATTTCACACTCCAAGTCCCAACATCATATTGCCCAGGATGTGGGGTACATCCCCAAAGGGCTTCTCAGAAGTCCAGTGTCCAGCTCCAGGTGCCCCAGGGCAGCAGGGCATAACAGGGAATGGCTCTCTGGCACAGACCCACGGTGCTGGTGGCAGCTACAAAAGCCCTGATGAGTTCAGCCAAACAGCTTTTCCCTGGAGCTGTGGGTCCTTGGAGGAGAGGGCCTGCACCAGCTTCTCCTCCTGTTGCTCCAAATCCACTGGGCAGGTCTGGGATGTGGACTGTGTTGGATGCCCAGCAGCTCTAGGTGCCTGTGCCTCCAGCAGCTTCTTCACAGTTTCCATTGGGGGAAAGGCTGGCCAGAGCCACTTCTTCCTCAGGGTCCTGCAGGTCATCTGCAGGGAGCAGAGAGAGGTCAAGGCAGACCTGAATGGAAAACCCCTCTGCACAGAAAATGCAACTTAGGATGAAAAGAAAGCATGGGCTGAAGCAATTGATATATACTCACAACCTAAGCACAGCTGATTTTTTTTCAAAACTGGTTTTCATTTTGTTTAACAAACTTAACATTGCTTCAGCAAATAGAGTAAAGGAACACAGGGCCCAGCTCCTGGCCTCTTGAAGTCTCAGTAATCTCAAAACAAGTTGCATGGCCACAGGGTATTGCCTGCCTGGCGCTGACAGCAAGATCAGGCACTTCAGTTTTCTGACCATGGAGAGTGGGTCTCACAAACCTCATATGTCTCACATGTCTCAAAGCTGCATAAATTGGGCATTCATTTCAGTTGTTTTGTCTGACTCTTATGCTCTTTAAGTATTCTATATATTTAAGAGGCATTTGGACAAGGCCTTTAATAACATCCTTTAAAATGTGGTCAGCCCTGAAGTGGTCAGACAGTTGGGCTAGATTATTATTGTAGGTCCCTTTCAAGAGAAAATACAGCACTGTAATCTAGTCTAGTCTAGTCTAGTTGAGTCGAGTCTATTCTAGTCTTATTACAGTGAAAGAGCTTTCCCTCCTCTTTGTGCTTCAAAGTACAACCTGGATCTCCACATCACAAGCCTTGTAGCTTCCTGCATGAGGCACTCCTGAAAAAAGAAAGTCACTGCTGGGAAGTGCAAGCCAAAGTGCCAGCCATACACAAAGGCTAAATGCTATTGCTATGTGTTACCTGAACAATTTCCTTTAGAACTGGGGAGCCCACAGCTGGCTGCCCTCTCCCTTCTCTCTGCCAGCCTCAAAAGCAAATGTTTTGGGAATACGCCTTCCACTCATATTGCAGAAAACATCCCATAATATCAGGGTCCTTCCAATTAATTGATTAGACAGAGAGTAGTTCTGCTTCCAGGCATTCAAACAAAATGCAGCTGAGTTCAGCAGTGCTTCCAGGGCTGAAGCACTGCTGAACTTGTATTTGGGCACCAGACTCAGTGTGGTTTTGTTTAGACAAGCAGAAGGTCAGAAAACAAGGAGATGGCAACAAAGGAGACGCATGTGCTGGTTGTCATCAGGTTTGGGCTAAACCACAGCCAGGGAAGCAAGGCCAACTGCAGGGGTGGAAGTAGCTGGAAGAGGCTACCTAAAAGGGGCTGGGGCCAGAACCACCAGGGAATCATGAGGAATTTCTGACAATCACAGCAGAGTACAAGGGAGGGAGCTGGGCATACCTTCATGAACGTTGTTTTCAGCTTTTGCTTTGTAATCTTTTCTCCAGCTCCTCTGATTCCAATAAATGCACTGCAGGAATGATGGCAGCCTCCACCTCTCCCTGTCTTTCATGTCTTCTGAATAAACCAGAGAAGATGGGTTCAGACTGGTAGCAGGTCAGCCCTGCTGCTTCTTCACCTCTCCCTCCATGAGCCTGGCAACAAAACCAGATCCTAGCAGTAAAACCAGGTCCACTCCACAAAACCCACCACCAGAAAGCACAGAGCAGCTCCTGGCAGTCCTCATTTTTGGCTGAAACCTCTCTGCTGCCCTGGAAATTTGTCCCTGGTGTTGGTTTCTACTTTGCCACCCCGCTGCCAGAAACAACCTGGATGTGGCAGCCGAGAGTGAGCAAGAAACCTGTCAGGAGCCCAGCTGGCACACATGGTGAGGCTGGGGACTGACACAGAGAATTCCCACAGAAGGAAGTTTTCCTTTTGCATTGTCACACAGCTTCTACCATATCAACCTGTTTACTACTCCCTGTTTTATGAAGCAATCCTCCCTCCCATGGAGACCTGCTGGACATGGGGTCTTGCAGCAGCACACTGAAAGCTGCAGCTGTAACTGCTTGCAAATTGCAGAGAGCATGTGGTCAATGTATGGTAATTATTCTAGAAGACAACAAAGTTACTACAGACCTTCCAGCCATTTTAGTAAAACACTACATCAGCTTGTAAAATACTACACCAGCAAAATTTTATATGGTTTCTAACAGCAGGAGTTCAGTATCCCCATTGAAATATTATCCAGTCTTTCACCTCCTAATCAGATAACAAATGATGAACCAACTTCAGTGTCCTTCACTTTATCGAGCCATTGCGACACTAAAGGGCTCAGTGTCTTTCTGGCAGTCAACAAACAAAAAACTCCGGTGCACTGCCTGAAGTGTTCAACTGCTCTTTGGAGGCACAGCTATGCTTGGGATCCCTCTGTCCAGGTGGAGATTTTGGAAGGCAAAGCTCACAGAAGCATAGAAAGGAGTTGTTCCTGCCTAAGGTTGAACCCTGAAGGTGATGAGTGTCCTCATTACACACACTGGGACACTTACATGACTCAGAGCACCAGGCAGAGCATTAGAAGTGAATGAGCACACACAAGCAGGCTATAACATCCAATCCAGCTCCTCCTGCTCCTCATTCTACACAGCCAGCCACAAAAATACATATACTCAGCAAAGCACCAGCAAAGTGCCAAGGAAGAAAGAGATATGCAGGGATGATTTTATGTCTCTGCAGCTGCTGTCCCACCAGAACTGGAGGATTTGCAGGTGTCTGGGAGCACACCAGAAATTTTTGCAGCAGGAACAATGTGAGGAAGCAAAAAGCATGTGAAAGGAGAGAAGCTAGAAAAAGAACTGTGTGTGCCTCAGTAGAGAGGTGGCAGAAGACAGCCCTGTGCCCTTGCCACCAGCCACCTCAAAGCTCCTCAGCATTCAGATCCAGGATTCTGGGCTGAGCTGATAGAAAGAAGCACCTGAACTGCAGCAAATCATCCCCATGTGCCAAGGATCCCAGGAGACCCTGCCAACCCTGTGGTGCTGGAGGCAAGTGGCAGGATCCCTCGAGGTAAAGCCAGCAAGACAGCAAAACACCCAAGCCCCTGGAAATGCTGAGGAGCAAGGTAAAAGTGGGAAAAAATGAAAGAAGGGAGGAGGACAGGGAAACAGCCCAAGACAAACAGTGCCAAAGATTAAAATGTTTTATGTGGCAGCTGAGAGAGCAGAACCTGCCCAGCTGCCTATCACCCTGCATTGACACACAAACCCAACTCCCCTTTCGCCCCAGGGCAAATGCCTGAGGAACCTCAGGCCCAGCCTACACCCAGCTTTCATATTGCCATCCTCACATAGGGTTTTACATGCAAACAACAACTTGCTTTTGTAAATTATTCATTATGCAAAATCAGCACAACCATCCTCCTTCTGCAGGAAGGTCAGGTCCTGCCTGCACCCTACGGCACAGGCCACATCCCAGTCCTGCTTTCCCCAAGAACACACATCCGATAAGCATGGAAGGCCACCATGTCATGGATGGCCACAATGTCACGGCTGTCAGCTGCCATGTCCCTGTTGTCCATAAGCTACTCTAGTTTCCCAAGCTGCTGGGAAATTTGTTTGCCCTGGCTGTCAGGTCTGGGAACCTCACCAGAACGAGGCAGATCCCATTGGAAAGGCTCTGATCCCACCAGCATGAAAGAGATTTCATTGGGAAAAGGCAGATCAGATTGTGTGTGTAAAGATCCCATCAGTAGTGAGTGGTCCAATCCCAATGGGAAAAGCCAGATCCCATTGGGTCAGGAGAAGCTCCCATCAGGAATTGTCACATCTTAATTGGAAAAGCCTGACCCCATTGTAGGGGAGATCCCATGAGGAGAGATCAGAACCCATTAGAATGGGGTAGATTCCACTGAGAAGGGGAAGATCCCACAGGAAAACGGAGCAAATCCCACCGTAGAAACCGGGCCCCGGGTGAGGGAGGGAGGAAGGAAGGGGTCCCCCGACCCTGATACCTGCGGGGTGCTGCAGAGCGGCCCGCAGGGCGCGGCAGGCGGCGGCACGGCAATCTCCGGGACTGCCCGGGCTGTACCGGGCCGCCTGCACCGTACCGGGCGCCGGGAAGTGCCGCCGCAACGCCGCGTCCAGCACCGCCGCGTCCTCTCCGTCCCCGCCGGGCAGCAGGACGCCCACGACGCCGGGCGGCGGCCCCGCGAGCAGGCGGCCGCGCACGTCCCGCACCACCTCCCGCAGGCGGGTGCGCGCTCCGCGGTCCCGCGCCGCCCCGCCGCCGCACAGCACCAGCAGCAGCCGCGCTCCCAGCGCCCGCCGCCCGCCGTCCGGCGCCCGCCGCGCCCGGCACCCCGGCACCGGCCCCGGGCACGGTGCGCGCGGCGCCTCGTCGCCCAAGAGGTCGCAGGCGAAGGCGGCCAGCGCGGTCGCCGCCGGGGCCCCCTCCGCCACCTCGGCCACTAGCAGTACTACCCGCCGCCCGCCCGCCCGCTCCACGAGCGCCCGCAGCTCCTGCAGGTCCGCCGCCGCCATCCCCCGCCGTGCTCTCTGTCCGGCCCGCATCCGCATGTTCCCCGGCCCCGGCTCCGCACCGCCCACTGGCCCACACCCGCCCCACCACTTTGCGCCAGCCCCGGCCCCGCGCAGAGCAGCACCCCGCGGCAGCGGAGCGAGGGAGTGTCAAGGATCCCCCTGCTTCCAGCCCCGTCCCGGATCCGCACAATCCTGGGGAGTGAACAGCCCCTGCTTGCTGCCAGGTTGGCACAGCAGAGAATCTCCCTTATCTGCCACACGACAAGACTCGGAGCCCTCGCACAGGCTGGTCTTCTTGCCAATGAGAAGTTGATAAAATTCAGGCAGAAAACTGTGCTGTGGAGGGGCTCGAAAGGTGAGAGGGGGATGAGGAAAGGCTGTGGTGGCTGCAAAGTGGGACACACACGAGGTTATGATAGAGGAGCAGCTAATCATGTGTCCCCAAGGTGCTCTCTATGGTGTGGCATCTCATACTCCAGAGCAGCAATAGAGCGGCCTCTCTGGCATCATGTGCGCTATGCTGCTGCACAGCCTGGCCAGGCTACAGCCACCCCTGGAAACGATTCCTCTTTGGGAAATAAATCGTTAAACCCTCAAAGGGGTCACAAGCGCACACCTGAGCTGCAGCCCTCACACCACTTGCTGCATCTGAATCCCTTCCCAAGCCAGTGTCCTTTGACTTCCCCTCTGCCACCTCCATGCAAAACACAGCCTGCAGTCACAGCCCTACATCCCATCAAAGCACAAATGTTTCCAGGGATAAGTGTGGAGCTTTAGTCAGGGCTTCAGTGCTGGCACTTGTTACATGTATCTCTGCCAGCCAACAGTGAATGAAAGCCATTATGCCCAGCCCTGACACTTGCATGGGGAAGTTCCAATCCATGGCATGCAGTAAGTACTTCACCTATGCCATATCAGAACAGGTAACATTTTATCGCAAGAAGCTGGGAAGGGATAAACAGCTCAAAGGTGTCAACAGCCAGAGTCACCTTGGCCAATTACTCTCTAAGGATTTTTGGAGCCAAACCATCTCTTGTGGGATGGGTGGAGGAGTCTCTGAGTGTACTGGGTGTGAAAGCAGAACCAAAATCCACGTGTCTGTCCTGGATCAGTGATTCCCAGCATGTATGTTTGGGTACACTCAGCCACAAATGTGGCTGAGCCGTTGTGCCTGCTGCCTGCCCATACTCACGGCCATCTGTCCCCAGAGCCCAACAGATCAGCAGACACAGCAGAAGGGATGTGCCACAGGTTGATCCCCAGACATAACAGTGGTGTGGCAGCTTGAGAAGGTCACAGTGTGGCACCAATTTTAATCCAAGAAAAATATTTCCCCCAGTATGGCAGGCTTAGCAAATACCCCCCCCCCCCCAGGCTAGCATAATGGATGAGGGCTTCAAGAGAGATTTTCTGCCCTGGGTCCTAGCAAAAGTAACTTACTCATGGACAAGTGCTGATAAACAAATGGGACAGGGCAAAAAGAAGAAGGTAAAACAGAAAGATTGGGCTCCTCTTCCAAAGATCAGGGTCTGCAAGAGCCCATGCCCCCATGCCAGTGTGGTAGCCCTGAGATAGCTGTCAACATGGGAGGGCTACAAAGTCAGACATAATTCAGCAGCCAGGTCTGAACTTAGTGTTGCCCAGATTTTGTATTTACAAGGATTTTTTTTAATCATCTGTTCAGAAGCCTGTTCATGGTCCTATGGAAAAAAGCTCAGGGTAAAATCAGCATCAAGAGTTGTGCCAGCAGCAGGAGAGGCCAGGATCATGTGCTGGTCCCCAGAAACCCTTATCTCTCTGGAAAAGTGCCACAAGATCCCCAGAGTGTTTAAACTCCTCATGAGCTGCCAGCACAGCCTGTGGTGTGGTGGTACTGGTAAAAGCCTGACTGATGTGCAGACCATTACAGCACAGCTCTCACAGGGCTCTTCCAGAGGAGCACTATGCCAGTGACTTGCCCAGAGATGCCAGATGCCTCTGGCATTGGGAAGTTGGCTTTATAGCTGGCAATTCTCCAGATTTATGAAGATAATTCTTGCAGAGAAGGTATAGAAAAAAAATGGAGTTTTCTTCTTAACTCAGGTACACCTCTGGCTACTTCTGCAGTGGCCTTGGTGTTCAAACTGCTAGCACAGCCACTAAAAACTAATATTTGGGACCACGTAGAACTGTTCTTCATGACCACTGCAATTCTTTAGTTTATTTTGGGTACACATGTAACATTGCCAGCAGAGGCTGGTTGGAAAGGTGAATGTCACCCACAATACCCAAACAACCTTATTTACATTTCTTCACTCATTAACAGGGGTAAGATCTAGCACATACAACTCCCTCTGTGTTACTTAAAGAGGTACAACTCAAACAGTTCAGAGGCAGTCATGAGCTCAGCAGCATTTGTAGTACTCCACAAAATGTCTTCAGAGCCCTGTCAGGAATCTAAGCAAGAACACAGATGTATTTAGAAGACCTGACACTCCATGAAACATCCATCTGACAGTCACAGTTGTAGAGAATCACAACAGACAGCCCTAAGTGAGGGTCATCACATCCCTTACATATGCCTGTAGCTGTCCAGAGCAGACAAAACATCTATTCATTTTTGACTTCAAAAGAGGAATTAAGATGCTTTCCTCAGAGAAACAAATTTGGCATGTGTATTAGTAATGCCTTGAAACCTAAACAACAAAAAACTGTCCACTGCATTAGAGCCTGCATTTACCAAGATTAACCTTTCTTCTGAAGAGAGTAAAAAGAGGACAGGGATAAAGGATTCTTGTGCCAGTTTTGATGATAGAAGAGCAGAGAGATTGAATGAGCAAGAAGGAATCTGTAGGAATTGTTCTGAGCCTGATGTCCAATGACCCAGCCCAGCTCCTTAAATTCTTCCTTTCGGTAGCTTTGGTGCTCACAGGAACAGACACTTGGAAAAGCCTCTGAGCCAGAAGCTGGAACTGGCTGCAGACAAGTGAAGTCTCAGCAAACATATGCACATTTGCTCTTCTGCTGATCTGTTCTCTAAACTTGCTTCAATTACTACTTTTAAAAATACATTCTTACTAGATGTTGGAAAGCATCTGCTTTACTTGGGTAGCACTACAGCTGTTACCTGGCCATTGCTGCAGGGCACCAGCACTCACTGAGCTCTTCATCCACAGAGACCTACTTGGGTTGCCCAAAGAAGTAGCAGAGGAGATAATTGTGAGAGAAGAAAATACCCCAAACCCCACTCCTGCCCCCAACATCCCAGTCCCACTGATTCCCTTCTAGCCTGCCTCCTGTTCACTCCTCCACAGCTCTTCCTTTTTCCTCCACTGACCTTCCCCAGCTTCCCCTCAATCTTTCTGGCCCCTGACCAAACACCTTCCCACTTTTCACCCACTGGAGCTTGAACTTTGTATTAAATCAGACATGAACCCTTTCTGTGATGAGTTCAGTCACAACTAATCTAACTGGATGGTGACATTGTTCAGACCCAGGTCCCCTCACATCCCAGACCCAGCCACCTCCAGGGCCAGCTGAGGCAGCCCCACTTTTGGTCCCAAGGCAGTTTGCCCTGCTAGATCCAGCTCAGCTCTGGCCTGGATCCATCCAAGTCATCACAGCCCTCCGGGCTCCACTCAGGGAAAGTTACGCCCCATAAGCAAATAAAGTTGGGAAGTCCCTGGCACCCTACGGCTGCGACACAGCCTGGCTTCCTGATGGGGAACCTCAAACTTTCTTCTTCTCTCTTTTCTCCAAAATTCTGTTCCCACTAAAATTGCCCATCTCTGCAATTGTCCTAAGTTTCCTCATGTTTCCTTGAGTCACCATCCACTTCTGGATGGTAGAGGGGCATAGGAAGGTATGGCTGAAGAGGAGGATGGAAACATGGCACAAGGCCATGTACAGAGACCCCACAGTGTTGGTCAGTCCTGGTCACACCATAGGAGGTGTCCTTCCCTGCCCTCTTAGAGACAGATGGAGCCAGCCTATCAACCTATTCCACTCTTGGATCCTCCATGGGAAGATGTTAAAGAAGCGGCAATGAGTATGAAATCAGACCCAAGGACCAAGCTCCCTCTTCTGGCCTTTTTTCTGGCTGTCGTCAGCTGGATCCTTGCCTTTGGTTTGAAAACAGGACTCAAGAGTAGATGTTCACAGCCGCCAGTCTCCATTCTTTCCCAGTACACACACACACACCTTCAACACCAACAGTCCAGCTTTTCTGCACTTACCTTTTGCAGCGCCTCTTAAAAATCGCCTCAGACCTCACCAAGCTGGAGGCCAATAGCTGGCACCACTGCATGCAGACACAGCCCCTCCTGCCTCCCTAACCCTGCCTTGTGCATTCTCCTATTTCCTTCTCACAAAGCCCCTTCTTGGCATGGCCAAGCTCTCAGGTTCTCAGAACTGCTCCCTTTTACAAGGCAAAGGGCAGATCCATAGCTTCCCTGGAGTTACTGGAATGAGCAGAGCAAATCAGTGTGGATCTGCCAAGTTTGCCAGCCCTGAAAGAGACCACAAAGGGGCCTTTCTCTAAGAGAGCCCTTCTCTTCTTCACTCTAAGATTTCTCTGGATCTACCCAGGATTAGGTGGAGAGTGCAGCAAGGGTGCAGCTTGAGAGCACCCATGGATGACCTTCTACCTCCTCAGCTCTGTGGGTGACCGCACTCCTTGTTGTCCCAGCCACACATTCCTGTGGCTATATCACTTGGCCTTGCAGGGCATTCCTGTGTTCCCAAGATCTGGCCAGGATTTCAGCCACATCTCAGAATTTCTTCCCCCTTTCATCTTGACAGTGCTCCATATCACCCTGCACAGAAGCGCCTGGACAAAGTACAAACATGCTGCCAGAGGAGAAACTTGAGAGCTGCATGGGCTATGCCTGGACTGGATGGTTATCTGTGTGTTTCAGATGCTACAGGAAGTAACAGAGTCCTCTTTGTGGCTTCTTGCTGTAGGGATGTCCTAATGTCCTGATCTTTTAAAGCCAAACTTTCTTCACTCACAAACAGCCTGAACATGTACATGTCTTGCTTTGACTCAAAGGAACTATTTCTTCATTAGCTTGACAAAAAACCAGTGTCGTCAGTAATGAAAGGTAGAATTCATCTCGTGGAAATGCTCGTGGAAAGTCTCTCCCACAACAGAGCAACTGGGTCACCTCATCCAAAAGTCTGCCAAGCACCAGCACCACCCCAACATTTACAACAAGGTTGTTTTGCTTCATAAAGCCACATCCTTAAGAACATGGAAAGAATCTGAATTTGAAACATAACCTGGAGAATCCTTTCTCTGATAAACATTGTATAAAGGATCTGTACTGCCCTCAAATCCCACTCCTTCTGTACCATACTGCACAAACCTGCAACTTCAGCAAGTTTTGCAGTCTTTGATATAAAATTTAAAGCTTATATATACACACAGACATTGAGAAATAAGATAAATATCAGGTTTTTAATCCTTTTTTGATGATAATGAAGATCCTAGGATGACAAAAGATCTACAAAAAACACCAGAGAAAAAATACATATAAACTCCCAATGCAAAAAAGTGCAACTACCTATAGTGCTTTGCCATGCCCAGAGAGGATGGGAAATGAGTTCAGCTATTATGTGGGTAATTTGACTTAAAAATATTTTACTGCTCCCACAGTTCCTCCCATCCAAAATAACCCACCCCAGAAACTCAATCTGTTGGATGGGCACACATGTAAGGTCAACTCCCTGCTACAAAGAACCCTGGAGAGTTTCAGGAGCTTTGTTTCTCGTGAGAACCATGTACGAAAGACTCCTGCATCCAGGTTCTCCTGGGAAAACACAGTCTGAGGCCTTAGTCTTGAGTTTCCCTATTTCAGTTTTGGGACAGTTTAAAATCTAGAGGCTTCTGGCCTGCTCTGATTCCCTCTTTGCTGACAGCTTTCTTAGGGACATTTTGATAATCACTCAAGGCATTTAATGCAAAACAGAAACACAGTGATTTTTGATAAAAGTTTCCTGGGCCAGATTGTTCAGCTGATGCAGCAAAGAGCTCCGAGCTTTGTGGCAAGGACAGTGTGATGCTGAGGGCACACTGTCCCCTTCTGGTAACAGCCACACACTGAATCACATCCATGCAGAAGGTCTGGGCAGATGAGCAAGTTAGCAGGAAGGAAGTGTTCTGCAAAGGGACATCTAGCAGGACAGTGCTAAAACCAACCTGACAGATTCAGCTGCCCAAGGAAGTTCATTCTCCATCTGTCTTTGATACCTTGTCTTGCCTATGTTCAGGCAGAACTCGGCAGTATCTGAGCTCCGGGAGTGAAATAACAAATGGCTCCTGGGAGTCGATTTCTAGGGGAAGAAACAAATGATAGAAGAACACCTGACACCATCTTTTCAAAGCTAAGGCCTGTGGCCACCCAAAAAGGTTGGCACATCCCTCCAATGAAGAACTCAGGGTCAGTGAGGCTGTGGAGCAGTTAACATCATCACAGAAAGCTCCAGCAGGGAGTCAGAACTGCAGCTCTTAGAGTGAGCAGCATTTCCACTGCCATGTGTGTTTTGAGGCAAGGTAGACCCAACACCATCTGACTTGGAAGAGGGAACACACTTAGCTTGGACATATTGTCCATCCCCATCCCAGCATGTAAACCCTCATTCTCATTTCTGGCTCCTGTTGCCTTCAAGGTCCAGCTTGTCTTCCCTCTTTCATCTGAATCCAGTCAACAAGCACCATTTCCATCTACACTGTCCCTCAGGCTCTGCCCTGAGGTTTTTTTTGTGTGCCTCACCCCTGTGTCTAGCTGTGTTACCCAGTTACCTTCATGGCAGTTCAAGGCTTCTCTCAGTGCCCTACAGGCAGCTCTCTTTGCCTCCAGAACACCTCCAGGCTGGCCTGGGCTGTAAATTGCAGTCTCTACAATCAGTTGCAGGGCCCCATCCAGCACACACTGCATTCTCCTCAGCGCTCTCACTGCCTGGTCCAGCTGCTCCTGGGAGTCAGGACGGATCATCACAAGCACCAGCACATCTGGCAGGCAGGGGAGGAGGTTCCTCACATCCCGCACAGCTTCCTCCAGGCGATTCCACTGCATGAGCCTTTTCAACACACTGGCTTGCCATAGCATAAAAATCAGATGTGGGGGAGCCAGGTCCTCCTCTTCCTTTCCCCCATTCTCTTCCAGCTGTGGTTTGTGCTTGATGTCCTCTGTGCCACACAGGTCCCTGGTAAAATCCACCAGCAATGAGGGAGCTCTTGACTCAGCATGGTCCACCTCCATCACACCCACCCGTCCATTCCGGCTCCCCAGCATGTCCAGCAGGTTGAGGAAATCCCAGGTGGTTCTGTCCACGAAGGAGGCTGGCTCCTTTGATGCCATAGCTTCCTCTCACACCTCAGCTTACTGGGCTGCTAGGGAAAGGAGTAGAAGTAGCAAAGGCAATTGCACAGCAGAGGCTCAAAACAGGCAATACCTGCTGCTCTGAGCAGCCAATGCTGGGTTGGGTGGGACCAAATGAATGCGAAAATAGCAGCTTTGATACAAAGATTCACAAATTGCAGCCATGTGCTTTTTGGGGTTGGACATCCCAGCAAAAGGCTTTGTACCTTGGCAGTCTGGTACAATAGTAAGAAGCAACAGGGGAAAGAGAAGGGATGATTACCTATATTTGGGCATGACTTTGATACCCAAACTCATCATATGAGTTTGGGTATCAAACTCACAAGGACTTACTACCTTCTCATCAGCAAAACCAACTATATGATAGTGACCACAGGCCTACAAACCTGCAGGTACAATTAACTTTGCTCATTATATTTCCTCCTCCTTCCTCTGTAACACCTAAAGCTGGAAATCCCATCCATCCTTTTTTGAATCCAATGTGTCCAACCTGTTGATAGTTGTAGAAGACTAAAAGCCCTAACTGACCTGGTCCAATATCCCATAAGCTGTAATTTTTCTACACACATTGAAAAATGCAGTTTTGCATAGCAAAGGCTCTCCTGCTCTGAAGGACAGAACTGGCAGCAGGCTTAGGTCTTTTAAGTCCAGCAAGTAATTTCTATACCAGAGCTGAGTAGTTGGGGCAAGTTTTCTAATTCCAGTTCAAGTAAAGTTTTGATTTACCCAATAGTGTATTCTGCACACACATCTACCCCACCTCTTTCAGAAGATTAGCTGTGAAATACCAGCCCACTACAGGAGAATTGCAAAGCCAACAGAGGGCTCCATGACACACACTGGCAGCAGAGCCAGGCAGGGAGAAGGAAGCTCTCATGCCATGGGAAGGAGGGACTGCACTGGAATGGGCTCAGGATGTGGTTGGGCCAACAGACTCACCTGCCTGACTGACTAGGGATGCACTGAAAACGATGTAACTACTTGGTGTATGTGGAACTGCTCTCACAGGCTAGCCACAGGTCATTTTGGCACTGTGACATCACCAGCAACCATGACAACTTGTACCTGTCTCAAACCCCCCTTTAAACTACCCAGTATTTTGGGAGGATTTTCAGAGATAAGAAACTGAGCCTTTCACTTCACGACTGTAAATTCATTTTTCACCACCTTACTATTCAGCAAAACTAAAAGAACGAAGTGCTGTGAAGATGCTCACTGCCCTACATGACATGCTGGGACAAGGCTGGCCAAGAAAACAGCGTTAACACTTGGGCACCACAGAGCCATGCAATGAAAATGTGTTTAAATTATTCACACAAAGCAGACGCTACAGGCACACATGCTGGCCAGGTACATGTGGGCTCATTATCAGGGATTCTACCAGAACTACTGATGTGAGAGAGGCTTTGCACCCGCCAGGATTTAGTGTCTCTGTGCTGTCAACTCTGATACTACTGAGAAAGAGGTCTCTCAAAATTTGTGGAGGCAATAAAACCAGAAATACACAAAAGTTCAACAGATTCTCCATTTTATTTTGAATAAAAATTTAGATCCTAGATGGATACAGCATCTGTAAAACACAAAACCAGACAGAATCACGTTAGAAATCTTGTATTCAAACATGAGTTTTGCAGTTACAATCTAGACCATGAATCTCTTCAACTGCTATTAAAGCAAGCCCCAGTTTATACAGAAGAGGTGTGAGAATGACTTGCAGGAGCACTTCACTGGTGACACAGACACCATGGCAGCCAGCCCTCCTGTGCACCAACAAGAGTTCCCATGGCTCTGGATTTCAGAATTATCTGTGCTGCTCCTACTCTGCTACTCCTTTTTCTAAGGCACAGGAGAAAGACAGAAAGAAAGGACTGCACCCCTCTTGTATTCCTTTTGACAACATCACTACGAAAATATTACATCACAACTCTAGGTGAGACCTAAAGGGATAGTCCCACTGAAGCCCTGTGGCTAAAACACCAACAGTGGGAACAGGTGGACGTGGCCACGACAGGGCAGTACTGCTCTCAGTTAAAACATTTGGGAGGTAAGAGAAAAATCAAACAGGTAAAGGAGTAGAAGGGTGCAAAAATAGAACAGATTGGTGGAAAAGAAATCAAAGGCAGCTTTAGACAGGAGCCGAGTCCTGGAACTTGAAGAGCCTTTCTACACAACCTGAGCAAGCACACAAACCCCTGATAATGAGACAAAACCCCCTCAGCACAGGAAACCAGCAAAAAGCCTCTCTAGGCTCCAAAACAAAGTCACTGAGCCATGCTGAACACCCAACAGCAACAGACAAAAAGCAAAGTTCAAATATTCCCTCATAATATAAGGAATTAAAAGGCACCCAAAAACCGCCAATAAGTATCTTGCTGCTAAACCAAATCCACTTACCACCCGGATTCTGTGTCCAATGGCCTTGGCAGGCAGGTTGGAGCGGAACTTGGCACGCACCATGCCACTGTTCCCATGTGCGCGGGTCACCTTCCCCCAGATCACGCGTGTCCTGTTGGGTTTGCCTCCGGGGGTTACCGTGTTGCTGGGGAAAAGGAGCCCAAGAACAGCTCAGCAGGGCAGTCACAGCTCTGCTGTCACCAGCAGTGACAATGTGGTCTCTCTAAAGCACTTCAATAATTTAGCTCCATAGCCATCTTTAACTAGTGCAATGTCCACTTTTATTTACTTGTGAAATTTTCCCAGCCTGTGATTTTCACTGTACCTTTCAAAGGTGTAATTATAGCTTGACAACTATTAACAGCTTACAAAGCTCAAAATTTTGGAAAACACTTTTGCTAATATGATGAAACTGAAAAATCAACAATATGAAATCGCCAACATCTCATTTCTCCAGATACACTGAAGGCAGGAGAAAAATGGGCCATTGGGATACACAGCAGAAATTGCCTTAAATGAAGACCCATGTGCCGTGTTGGAAATGATGGTGGTCAACTTACCAGTTTGATCAATTTTATTCAAAGTAATTCTGCACACTAACACAGCACTCAAGGAAAAAAAAAGGAAGTGGAAGGAATAAGCAGCTGTTCCCAAGGTGTCTATCAATGGCAGCTGAGCAGAAGTGACAGACAGTGCTCAAACATGGCCACATGAAAGTCAGAACACAAATTCATCCAGGCTTCACAAAATCACTTTATTGTTTAAGTAACTCAACAGTTCGAAGTATATAACACAAATTCACCCACTTCAATTTATTCCATCAACCAACCTTCAGTTTTTGTCAATCTTGGGCAAAACTTGTTTCTCATCCCACTTGCTCTCTTACATATAATGTAGCATCATGATCTCCTAGCATTTACAACACCAATACAAGCATTGGCTAATTCAGCACAAGAATAAAACATCACTTACTTTTTAGCTTTGTACACATAGGCACACCTCTTGCCCAGGTAGAAGTCTGTCTCCTGACGGGCATAAACACCTTCAATTTTCAGAAGGGCCGTGTGCTCCCGCTGGTTTCGGAGGCCACGTTTGTAGCCAGCAAAAATGGCCTTGCACCACAGCCTAAAGACATAGAAAATACCTGCAAATTATAACTCACTTCAAAGTAACAAAAATAAAAACAAATCACAGGCTCTTTCAGCAGGAACTAATTCCACACCAGTAGAAATCAGCAGAGGAAACAGCTGACTTTTACAAATCACTGCAAATACGTCAATGCACAGAGGAAGCTGAGTATGTGGAACTTGAAGTATTTATGAGAATATTACAGTTTGTGTTTGTCATATACTCCTGGCACTACAATACTGGCTTCATACTAAGATTCAAACACTCCAGCATTAGCAGATATTGTTTCTAAATGTCTACTAACACTGATGAGTAAATACTACCTTTTTTTCTACACACCACAGGAAGTCTCCTGCATTGCAGTAACTGCTATAGAAGGTATGAACTGCCCCTGATTTGTAGCCTCAAAGGAGTTAACAGCCAGAGCAACAGCCTGACATCCACTGGGCACAGACATTGCACAAACTCCTCAGCAATTCTTCAGGACACCTGCACTGCCCATGTAAGGTCATTACAGGACCTGTCCCACACACCGAGCAGACACAGCACATCTGGCCCAGGGGCATCCAGCACCTGCTCTGGGATACTGCAGGATCCAACTGAGATATCCAGTTCTACCTGCCACACGTGTAACAATACAAACTCCACACATTAATATTAGGACATAAAGCTGGGATTCACAAAACCATCAAGTGGTTTGGGCTGGAAGGGACATTTAAAACCATCCAGTTTTGACTCCCCTGCTCCCCTGCCATGGGCAGGAACATCTCACACTAGATCAGGCTCCTCAAGAGCCCCATCCAGCTCGGCCTTGAACACTTCCAGGGATGGGGCAGCCACAGCTTCTCCAGGCAACTCCACAGTATTCACATTTAATCCCTTCACTTACGAACTCAATCCCTACATCTTTTAAGAAAATTCGGCAGCACAACAGAAAATTTACCCATGAGAAAAACACGTTGCTCCCTTTACTTAAGGAAACAGTCTGTGTCAAAGCTCCACTGTACACTGAAGATTAACACTGTGCTAACAAACCCACAAATTTCACACTGATATTTACTGACAGGCCAGGGAGAGCGTGGCACACCGCAATTGCAACTAGAACCAGCTCAAGAGACTTCAGAACGGGGACGCACAACTCTGAGCGTTCCACAGGGCCCAGCAGGACGCAGGGCAGCACAAAACCGCTCACTGCCTGCTGCTTAACAAACGCTCCCAGGAACGCTGCAACAGCGCTGCAGCAGCGAGCGAGCGCCAGCCCGGCCCTCACTTACCTCCCGGCCATGACGTCCTCCCGCAGAGCCGGTCCCGGCAGGCCTAGAAACGACACACAGCCATGAGCCGCGGGCCGGCATCTCCACCCGGCCCGGTCAGCGAGACCCGGAACACCCGCGGGCTGCCCGGGAGCCTCCGCTCCGCACCTCAGCAGCCGCCTCAGCCCCGCTCCAGCCCAGGGCCCCAACCCGCCACTGGGACCATCCGCCGCGCATCGGCGCCATCCCACTTTGTCCCCACCCCAAACCGCGCCGTCCGCCGCGCCCCGAGAGCGCCGCGCCCGCCGGCGGCCCCACGGCGGGCACAGCACAGCGCAGCGCCCCCGACCCCGCTCCCGGCCCCGGCCCCGCTCCGCCTCACCCCCGGCGCCCCAAGATGGCGGCGAAAGAGACCCGCGCCGCGCTGCCTGCCGGGAAATGCGCTGCCAGGACCCGAGCGGGCGGCCCGAGCGCTGCCGGACTGAGCGGCACCGGGTTGAGGAAGTTACCTCCCGGCCCCTGTCCCGTGTCCCCTGTCCCGTGCCCGTGTTCCCCGGCGGCGATCCCCGTAAGAGCGATCCCGGGAGGGGCGGCCCCAGCCCCGCTGCGCAGGCACCCGCCGGCAGCCCCGCGAGGCCCCGAGCGCGGTGGTTGCCATGGAGACGAGCGGCGCGTCCCGGTGAGGGCGGGACCGGGACCGGGACCGGGAGTGGGGGAAATGAGGGCAAATCCCGGTGAGAGGTTGAGGGGAGCCTGGGTCGGTCTGGGCAGGGCGAATGAAAACGGGCCGCGGAGCCCCAAGAGAGGCAGAGCAGGAGGAGGGAGCAGCCCTTGGTGTTCGGGGCGGCTCCCGGCCCTGCCCGTACGATGTTCTCACCCTGAGTCAATTAATCATCTCGGCATTTAGTTTACTTCTGATATCGGAGGCAGAAAACATATTTCGACACTGAAATCCCTGTAACCAAGTCTCACATTCTTTTATTTTCCTAAATAAGACCTGGAAGCATGTACTTACCCATTTGCTCAGGTCAGGGTTATTCACTCCCAATTTCTGTCACTTCCCTCACACTGCCAGAAAATCATGTGAATTTTCAGAGCACTTGAAGTGATTTAGGAAAAGGAAGCTGAAGGGAAGGGAAACCTTGAGGAATCTTGATGGTCCCTTTCCCTTTCCCTTTCCCTTTCCCTTTCCCTTTCCCTTTCCCTTTCCCTTTCCCTTTCCCTTTCCCTTTCCCTTTCCCTTTCCCTTTCCCTTTCCTTCTCTTCCCATCTTTCCCTTTCCCTTTCCTTTCCCTTCTCTTCCCATCCCTTTCTTTCCCTTCCCCTTCCTCTCTCCATTTCCTCTCCTTTCCTTGCCCTTCCCCCCCTGCTTTTTTTTTTTTTTTTTTTTTTTTTTTTCCAAAATGAGCACCTTGCTGTCCTAATATTTCTAGCAGGAGGCAGAGCTGTGTAAGGTAAGGCCACACCTATTTTGTTTCCCAAGAGACCTTTCTTTGGTAAAAATGAAGTTGTGATTTCTGGCTCCGCTGCTGCTCCTGTGAATATTCGGAACCTGTCTTTGCCAGTCATTTGCCAAACAGACCTAAATGTGACATTCCCAGCTATGCAATTTATTACTGGAATTCAATGGAGTATTCCTGGCTACAAGGAATGCTGCACAAAATGCTGCTCTTGAATCCACTTTCCTTTATCAGGCAGCAGGGTGGGAGAAATGTACATCCAGGACTCTCACACAGCAGAGGGAGTTGCAATCCCCAAAGGAACAGGAGGCCAGACCTTTTATACAGTTGCTTTAAAAATTATTACTTGATATGTTTTTCTTTCCCTTTTTATCAGCAGGGAAGGAATGTCATCCAAAACTCATGGGGGAAGTTGAATCCTTCACATACTTAAAAAAAAAAAATTATTATTAATAGAGTTTAATGAGGGAGTTCAGCAAACACAGCAATGCAGGGCAATGCCAATGGATGGTCTGAGGGGCACTGTGTTGGCACTAAAATCCACAGCAAGCAGCTCATATCTGTAGTGTTTGCTAATGCCCCAGAACGTGGTTTCCTTCTCAAGTCCAACTTAACATAAACCCAGACCCTACTGGCTTGGCACATGGATCTGCTGAGCAAGGATATGAGTGCAAGGGAAGATACACAGGAGGAGCAAAGCAGCAAAGGGGCTTTAGAGAAACATTCCAGCTGCCAGCTTTCTTAAAACATATTAATATCCCGAGTTAATTCTCTCCTGGTCAGAAGCTGCTGACAGAAAAGAGGAAAAGCTGTTGCATCCTCCTTTGTTTCCAAATAAGTCCCTTTTCCCTATGAGAGCTGCATGTGTTATTTCTTCTTCCAAAAATGCAGCTGTAATCATCTGTCACAGCTATCTCCCAACACATCTTTTTTTCATCATATTTTTAGCATACTAGTTATATTTTATGACTCCACATGCAATAGGTTATTCTTAGGTTGTTTAGATTCAAGATATGGATTATGGATTTCTGAAAAAGATAAAAATGAGTAAAACATTGGAAAATATTTTATTTGATGTAAAAATACTGCATCTCCACTTCTATAGCTGATTCCAAGGCTGACAAGAAAGTGATGGGTTTAGTGTGTTATACAGATCATTTGTGTTTCTTTTTTTTTTTTTGTTAATGCTTTTATCAGATTCCTGTCTCAAGCTGTAAAACTTTTTTTTTATAATTAAGATAAAAGAGAGGAAAAAATCTCAGAAGCAAAGGGGTGAAATCACTTCCCTCTTTGTTCTAGGTGACCATCAAAAGCCCTGCTCAGAGAATTTGATGTAAGTGGTTACAAACAATACAAGTCTAGTGAACATACTGATAATATTCAGAATCACTACTTTGCTGTTATCTTTTCCTGCCATGATTTAATCAAAGTTCTTGAAATAAATCAGGGTGCCTCTGCCACTACCTTGGCTGAAAGGCTGTTCTGTATTTTCCATTCAGGAGTTAGAAACCTCATCATAATTGCCTGGCTTAGGGGAATTTACTTTCCTTTTACCCAGAGCAGTATTATCCTTTAATTTAAATACCTCTGTCTCTCCCTGGTATCTGCCCTTCCTGTGGATTTACTGGGAGCAATCCCTGTGCACTTTCTAATCCCATCCCCAGGGAGAGCCGTGTCCTCTTCCAGCACATTTCAACACGTGTTGCATTAAACGACTTCCTGCAACAGACAGGGACATCAGGAAATAAATGTGTGGAATCTGAGTTACATTTGTTTGTTTTACCTATTCTATACGAACAGACATCAAATAAACCTGCACTGAAAAGGGAAGTGGCTCTTTTCTGCCAAGTGAAATTAACTTCACGGTCCAACTGTAAATTACATATTTTCTTCAACAAAAACAGCAAAAAAGGAGGAGGGCAAATTATAACAGCTTCAGAGAGGTTATAGCAAGTATGTATATTTTTAAACACTTGCTTATGAAATAAGTATGAAATATCACTGATTTCCAGTGATGCAGAGCACAGCTGCATCCAAACCTCTTTAATATTCATAGAATATGGCCATGTCTTATGCTAACAGGGAGTGCCTGATGTGTTTCCTTGGCATACTTGCAGGTTGGGCTGTAATATTTTGCAGGCTTAGGATATGTTTATGCAAGGGTTTTACAGATGGCACAAATCCAGTTGTAGGTAGAGCAGCCAAATTAAGATTTTGTTAGTGGTTGTTGATACTCAGGATCTCAACCACCTCAGACTGCAGTTGTGCTACATGTTGTACAAGAAATACCTGGTTTGTATGTACAGGCTTTGGAGGGATTGTCCAATGGCATATCAAAACATTACAATTCTCAGAGATTTTTCCCATTGTTGTGCAGGTATTTTCTTAGGTATTTCTGGATTAATAGTGAATTTTCATTTTTCTTTAGATATGCTTTCACAATATTCCATCTGTAGGCAAGGCAAAGGGGTGCTTAAGTATATGTCAGAGCAGTTTCATGTTTGAATTGCAAGTTAAAATAAAATAATACAGAAAGTTAAGATTGTTTACTCAGTCCAGATATTGGTTCTTGTTTAACTTTCAGCATCTTAAGATGGTTACAGTTCCTGCTGAGAGGGGACTGGGATCATAAAAGTGTGAAGGCTACACAGTAATATTGAGGAATGATTAGAGCATGAAGGTTCACCCTCTGAGGCTTTATAGGATGTGGATTTTTTTTAAACTTATTATTTTAAAAGGCATGTTTTTCTGTTGTTTCCCAAACTCCATGATGAACCACTGCTCCCCCTGAACTGAATAATGAGGCACCTCACCCAGTTTGTGCCCTCCATACCCATCCCCTTCTCAGCCTCTCTACCCAGATCTGCTGTAGGAGGGACCAGGACCTCTTTGTTTTGTGAAAGCTAAACATTCCCACTGTCCCTGAATGTAGTCATTAGCAGAGCACAGCTCCTCTTATAAACAGTGTATGGAAGGTTATAAACAAAGCCAGGGAAGTATATGTAAGGCTGCAAATAAGGCTTCTTTGTGTCTACCTTTCATTTAAACTACTGTTACTAACATTACTAACACCACAGCATTTTTCTGACTGGTATCTTTTATCTTTGTTCCTCCTAGCAAGAACACAGAGACTAAACAAATGGAAAAAATCACTCATGTGGAAGCTCTGAGGTTTAGTGCTGTGCTGGAGAACTGTGTGGATCAACTTGCAATTCTTGGATATATCATGCCAGTTCCACATGAGGATAAGACAGACATCAACCATGTATGTGCCACTGCTTAAAAAGATGTATATCATATATTTTTGTTTTTCTTCGTTTTGGTTTTATATCTTTAATCAGCATTTTAAACAAATTAACTCAAATATATTTTCTGTTATTCCGTGACCCTTGGGTGAAAAAACACAATAAAAGTGACATAATTTTAATATTTATATTGCAGCATCACTGAGAAGCCTTGGTTATGAATTTGTGCAAAGGACTCTGCTGATCCAAGATGAGGTTCCTAAGATTATGATTTTAAAATCTCAGTGGTTAGACAATAAGGAAGGAACTGGGGAAAAGGAAGCAAAACATATCTAGGTTTTTCTGTAGATGCAGAGCTAATTTAAAAGTAGAAATGTATAGGTTATTTCAAAGTACTCAAAACCAGGTTAATTCTATTCCTCCCTAAGTCCATGCCAAAGATCCTTTTGTTCCCACAACGTATGAAGAAAGATGCACTTCAAAATATATTAGTAACTACCCTTTCTCAGTGATCATTAATTATTAGTTGATTTCTAATAGGCATCATAGCTAAGATGGTTGGGCAGAGATACGGAGAACAGAGAATTCCTAATGCTCAGGCAGGGGTTTATTGCTGTGGAGGAAGGTGTGGTGACATTTCTGGTAGCTGTTAGACATAGGAATCAGGATGGGGCTGTCCTGAGGGGTAAATGGCTCTAAGTACTGGGGTCTATAAGTGACACAGCAGGCTCTTTCCAGTTCTAGCAGGCTTGAAACCTTTTTAAGGTGAGCTCAAGAAAATGTTCACAACCAGGATGGAAATAAAACCTGGGATCTGAGTTTTGACATCTAATGATGTTCACTCTGTCTAATGTACCACTTAAGAATGTCAGAGGAAGTTAAATAATATTTTTCTACGTGCTTCCTTTATTACCTTTTCAAAAAACCCATGGCAAAGCCGCAGCAGCAGCTGGAGTTAGGGTGAATTTCAGGGCGGGAACGATGCTGAGACTGTGCCATAGAGGGCACTGCTCCCCTGAAAGACTCTGGGAGCCGGCCTCAACTGCTCCCAGAGAGTGCTGCTCCCTCTCTTAAGTGCCAGCAGGAAAACGACAGACAAAGAGCATATCTCTGGGACAGCAGGAGTTGTCCTCTTCAGACACACAGACTCAGGTCGATAGATCTACTGAAAGTACATGTAAATTACAGAGAAAACACCTTTGCTGTTCTCTTCAATCACAGATGCTCATTTTCACCAAGCCACTTCTTAGAACACAACTTTCTCACAGGTTATAAACCCTACTTGTGTTCTTGAAGATTTCAAAACAATTTGAGCAGGAAACAATTTAGAAACAAGAAAATGGCTTAGGGAAGCTACTTGCTAACTTTGGTGCTCTGTAATTTGCTGCTCCTCCCTGTTTCTCAATACATTTGGCTGTTTTCATTGTATTTGTACAAGAATTTGTATTTGCAAAGTACCTTGGAGTCTATCAGGCAGACAAATCAATGGCATCTTCAAAGACTGACATCTAAATTTCAGTTGATGACATTTTTGAGAGGACTAATCACAGTGTTGGCCAGCACCTCACTGATTTTCCAGATTGGATGCTCTTGCACATTGCTTCACACAGTGCATGTCCCAGAGGGAGGCAGCCTTTCTATTTCCTGAATTTTGGGCAACAGACAGCACTTAGGAGACTACACAGATGGTAACACATGCAGTTTACAAACCTCTTGCTTTTACGTTATTTGTTGATTATTAGTGTGTATAAGTGTGTTTACAGACAACCCAGTTATTGCCTGTCTTGAACTTTCCCAGACATTAAAAAACATCTATCAGAATATTTATAAAATCTACATGATATTAAAGCAGTTTGTTTACCAAAATTAGTTCTTTCTGAAGTACAGCTATTGAAGCCCTTTTTTTACTAATTAACAATGCAATTTTCATTGGACTGTGTATGCTTTGTATGTGATTCATTTAATGTAAATTTAACAGTCCAAAAATTAAGCATGTAGTCATTCAGCCTCCTTCTCTAGTCACTGATGAGTCAGGCACTGCCAGAGGCTGATCCATCCCATCCCAGAGCTGTCCAAAACACTCAGCATGAAGCAGTTCCTTGCAGCGCCCTCACAGACTGCAGCCGCACCTCAGACCTCTGACAGAGCCTTGCATGACTTGCCTGACAAGTAACTTTGGGAAGTACTCCTGGCATCCGCAGCTGCTGCCCTGACCACTTGTTTTCTCTGCTCTGCTGGCACAAATGTGTGTGTGGTTGTGGAAGGATCTGGACTGGTGATGCTAAAAATAAGTTTGGTTTTGTTTTTTTTTTCCTTTTTGCTGGAAAATGTTTCATCACAGTGAGTTTGCTGTCTGCTTCCCCAAGCAGCCAGGGTGGGGAGCAGGCAGCTGTGGACAGGGATGGGGCTGGCAGAAACGGTGTTAGCTGCAGTCAGCAGTGCTGTTGTGAAGTGTTCAGCCACAGAAATGCTGGTAGGCAGGCAAGAAAATGTTCTCTTTTAACGTCCCTGTGTATACACCTGCATTTTATCCATAACATATAAAGCAGAGAAGTTTGTAGAAGCAAGAGCTTAGCTGATTTTATAGCGTGCTTTTGCATTTTTGAGGGCTTTTCCTTTTTTAATGAAATTGTACTCAATCACAAGATACCTTTCCATGAAGGAAAAAGCTGCCAATATTTTGAATTTATCCTTTGAATTAATGTTATATTTCCTCTGCTGTTACTCTCTGAAATAAACTAAGCAGATAGCAGACAGAAAGTCTATTGCAATTATTTCCACACAGCTCTAGTTATAACAATAATATTGTAGGGAAAAGTGGTGCTGACAGGCAATGGGAAATGTCTAGGATGGAGAGAAGAAGGAGGAAAAGCAGGCTAACAGTCTTCCAGTTTGTAAAAACTGCTGCAAAAAAGGAGGGAATGACTTGTTCTCTGTGCCTAGAGACCAGGACAACAAGCCAGGGGTTCAAATACTGTTGAGGAGAAAAAACTTTCTTATGGTAAAGAAAGCTGCCAGGTGCTGGCATTGACAGGAGAGTGTGTAGTCTCCACTGCTTGAGGCCATTAAGAACATATCAGATTGAGAACAGTCTGAACCATCTACTCTTGGAGTAGATGAATTCACCTTTTAGGCCTTTTCTAGTCCTGTCATTTTAGGACTTCTGAGCCCATAAACTTCAATGAACTACATTGTGTGCTCAAAACTAACCAACATAAATGTTTCTGATCTTCCACTCTTTGCAAAATGTAACATGCACTATCAGCTGCTCTCAGTACAGTTTCATTCTAGTTTAGTACTAATTTTCCTTCCTATTACATAATGTTGCAGAGGGTTTAGTTCTGCTGTGCGATGTGCAAGCAGGTATCTCTTATTCCCTTTTCCCTCTTCCCTTATTCTTTTATTTCCCTTATCCCCTCTCATTCCCATCCAGCAAATGAAAGAAATGATCCAGGAGGAGCTGGGTATTAACTTCTCAGAACTTATATCAGCAACGCAAGAGAGTGGGGAAACGATTACCTCCACAGCTCTGAAAACCACCGAACACGAGCAGCAGCAGGGGGAAACTGAAGATCAAAAAAGCACCCACCATTCTTCCAAAACCTCCAAGAAACGCACCACCCGGGCTCTAGAGAAGCTCAAGAAAATATATGCTGACAGGTGAGTGAAGCACCTGTGAGGGATGCTCAGAGCTGTAAAGTTCTCAGTCTGTCTCTTGAAAGCAAAAATACAAATACCTCAGTCTCTCACTGCCAGAGTACCTCAGTATCTGTCTGGAAGGAGTTCCTCTAGGGATAGCAGTGGTATCCTTCATAGACCATGTAGTTCCAGCCTTTGCTTGCCTCTGCATGCTACCTAATGACCAGCAGTTTATTTTGAATGGAGCTGTAAAACATCACCCCGTTGATAATGGTTGCCTGGGTAGAAATCATGCCAGGCACTAATCAGTGCTCGTGTTCTGGTACCTGGAGTCAGGTTCCTTTAGCTGATCCCACATGCAAAGGCACATCTGAGCCTTGTTTTTGAACTCAGTCATTCTGCAGAGCACATGGAGCTTCTGTGGCAGTTATAGCCATTATAGAAAAGATTTTTTTTCTTTTTTTAAAACAAATTTTATTCCTGCACCTAAACCAGTGCCCTGATTTGCAGAAATACCAGCAGCCTTTTGTTTGAAAGAGATTATGGAGCTGAATGCTCAGTACACATTTTTCTGCATCCTGGCTTCTGTCATTTAATGTCATTTCTACAATGGGTTTAAAGAAGATTCTAATTCTAAATAAGGAAAATGCAGCTAAAATGTAAATGCCACATGCATAATGACATTCAATAAACTGGACAAGCTGATGTATTGCATGGCCAGGTCTCCTTTTCCAAGATCCACCTGTCATCACTACTGCAGGCCAGCAGCCTTCTTAATGGCAACACAGTCTGGCAAAGCATGGATATGTTTGTGCCTCTGCAATTTCCCAGAGTAGCATGCAGGGCAGAATTTTAAATTATAAACTTCAACCAGCTCCTGACACTGAGTTCTCCAGACATGCAATAAACAGATACCGTGCGAGAAGCACTCCTGGGTTTGATAGGACATAAGACCAGAAAAGGGATTTTTATTTCTCTACATTTTACTGTAAACAGTAATGGATAAAAGTGCCAAATACTGTACTCCCAGCACCTGTAAATTATTGTGTTCCTTTTCTTCCTGGCAGGCAGTACGCAAGTGATGTAATTACAGTCACTATTAAAAAGATGGAGGAATTGGGAACATTTAGTAGCCTTACAGATGCTAATGAGAGAGAGAAGGCAAAAAAGGGCAAGTTTTATGACATCCTCATCAGGTCAGTGTTGTGTTCAGTTTTTCCCTGCTTAAATGCTGAAAGCCATTCCCACTCAGTACATGCTGAAAAGGAAATAAAACCCAATAAAACCAAAATACAGAAGGGATACTTTTTAGAACTTAAATTATTCTGTTTTCCCCTTTGTAAAGAAACAGTGGATGGGTCTGATACTGATCTGAGGTAGGAATTGCCTATGAGCAAGAAATTTGACCACAGTGGACACCAGTGGCTGAATTAGTGCAAATGCCTCATTTCAATTAAAACATAATGTGATGTAGGAGCTCCTTGATCTTTAACTTCTGTCCCCAGTGAAAGCCAGAGCAGCAGAGAATCTGTTCAAATCAGGGCCAGCAACATATGGCCTTTAGGCTGACTGATGCCCAGGAGAATCTCCTCTGACCAATATGCTAATAGGCTCCCTTTTCCCAGCAGCAGCGAGGGGTTAGCACAGATGGTGACAGAGGTGTCTTATTTAAGGCTAATCCACCAGCCACTGTGCTGTGATTCTCTGCTGTCCCAAATCTTCCAGGGTACACATTTGTTATAATTTCAGGCTCAAACTGGTGATTTCTTAGCTCAAGCTTTTGAGATCTAGAGGTTTGGGATTTTTTTAGCATGCAAACCTCTGGTTCAATCCCAAAACTGTCAGAGAGAATTGCAGTCATCAGACAAATATTTGACCACTTTAAAACTACCTCAGTGTAGCAGCTTGGGCCCATCATTGAGGGTGCACAGCGAAGCTGCTCTCAGTCATGATTTGTCAGGAGTCCAACCTACTGGAACTGCTCTTGTGGTGACTCAGGGATCTGCCTCCAGGGCAAATCCCCAGCTTCAGTGCAGTGTGTGACTTCAAGCATGAAACCCAGCTCTTCCACTTCCACTGCCTAAAACCAAGGGATTTGTTGTTTATCCATGGAAGGGACAGAAAGCAAGAATGAGATTAGCAATTGGCTGTGGAGTAACTATCCAATACTGAGAGATAGAAAAGAGCAGATGAATTATAATCAGAAAGGACATGATCCTTTTTATCCCCTTCTGTCAATCATATCTAGCCATGTAGTACTATACATTGTTTTCATGGAATGAACTTGATCTGTCTTTCAAGATAATAAATACCTGCCTTATTTTGTGTAAATACACTGTTCTGAAAGCCATCTGCAGTGAGATGATGCAAGACTCCTTATCAGGAGGTTTTGTTCATCAGTCACCCAGATAAGGACTCTGAAAATGAAATGCATGTGTGATTGTAAGGTTGGAATAGGATACAAAGTTTCAGGGACCAACTGTAGAATTTAGTAGTTTTAAAACTAATCATAAACATAAAATATTATAGAAGCACTCTGAGTTAAATAGGATAATAATACCTAGAATATTTACTGCATCTGTTTTGTTTTAGACAGGTGAACACTCCTCTAGCTTTTGGTCTTCACTCAGATCCCTTCATGGGTCTCAGAACCTGTGGCAGTGTTCTTTGGAAGATTTTAGTCTGATATGAAAGAAACAACATTCTCATACACATAACAACACAATTTGGCACTCCCTGCTGCTCAAGCTTGCTTCTGCATAGAATCACGGGCAATTTTGTAGAAACTGCCTCAATGACAAGCATCTTCTGTCTCTGCTATAGTAATTGCATCATCCTCAAATCAATTCCAGGCCTTCAACAAGAGCACCCCCTGTTTTTTTTTTTGGCTTATCCTCCCTTTTGTTCCCATCTGCCTTGCTCAGTCTGCGCACCTCTTTTTTCGGGATTTACTGACCAAGTCAGTAGTTTCAGTAAGAAGTCTCTATTTATCTTACCACAATGTGTCGGAAGACAGGAAGTTCCCCTTCTAGGTAAACAGCTCTTGTCTTTTTTGATATAGTCAAGTGATTGTATTTTCCCACCTCAGGGAGGAAAAAGGAAACAAGGAGATAAAGGCACTCCAGAAACAGCTGCACGATGTCAAGAAACAAACTGGTCAAGACCTTCAGGTGAGAGCACTTAGCACTGGGCATCTTGCCAGGGGGAAGCCTGTTGGGAAGCTGGCCTCTGCTGCCCAGCACTCAGAGAGTCCATGGCCATACACAGTGAGCCACCACTTAGGAGTACAGAAGCAGAATAATTACAATAAAGATTTGTATTTGGAATAAGCCCACTAATGACTTCAAGAGCACTGTCTGATGGTTTTCAAATGGGAGCTCAAAATGCTCATAATCATGAGAGACCGTGGTCAGATTAGAATATCCCAAAAGCTCTGCTGGGAGTGACAAAGCACAGATACCTGCAATCAGTAAGAAAGAGGTTATCTGCAGCTAACAGTATCTAGGGTTCTGTCATACTCGGTCATGATAGATCATTTGGCACAGAAGGAAGTGTGCCAAAGGGAGTGAGAAAGACAGACACCTATCATAGGGGTAGGCCATTTTTCTACCTACGTTTTCATCTGGGCAAAGTGTCGTTCTATTAATCTATTTTTCTAGGCTTCCAGACATCAGAAAATCCCAAACATGCCTACACAAGGGCAGATCAATGTTATTGCACATATGCTGTCAAATTAATCTTTCTGGAAAGCTTCAGCCTTCTGTTTGCATCATGCAAAGGGTGTGTGCATGCACAGTAAATATGGGGCATTCTGGAAATATAAGACTGGCTGCACAAGTGCAGATCAATTGAATGGCTTATCACTGGTCACTTCGATGCTCACCAGACAGCTCAGACTGGATGCTCATTCAACATGGAAATGTAGCCTGGCCCTACTGAGGGAGGAGATGTGTGATAGCAAACAAGCAGAAGCTGAGGCAGAGCTGTACAGGGCCTGGGGGAAGGAACAAGAATCTGACACTCGGTTCAGCAGTGAGCAAGAGGACAGCAAGGGCATCTGAGGAAAGAATTGGTGTTAATGAGTTTTGTCTTTGACAAAAGTATGGAGAATAATCAAGCCCAGACATAGTTGACTACAGAGAGGAATTTTAAGCCCCAGACATGGTGGTGAAGTTTGGTTTGTAGAACACAAAGGTTTTGTGTTGGCAGCCTGGATGCATATGCAGTGGAAAGTTTAACTGAAATACAGGGGGAACCTATTTGCTTCTCACACTGCCCTTCTCAGTCAGACTCTGATGGCTCCTGGGAAGTTCCTGCTCACCCACTCCCCAGGCTGGGGAATGTTCTGAGGTAGTTCTCATTCTGTGTAGTGTTCTTCAGACCTCACCATGTCTGTGCACACAATATATGTGCCCTGTCCTGGTTTAATGCCTTCCCAGGGGCTGCAATCATCCTGTCTTGCACCAGCAGCAATGTCCTGGCACTCCACAGTCAGGGGGCCACTTCCCTGTGTCCTGCCCTGCACTTCTCCAACCTCCTGCAGTCATAAAAATGTGCCCAGCTCCCATGCTGAGAGGGGGCTCTTCTTTTTGTCCTTTCAGTGCTAATTCAGTTCTTGGGTTTTCCCTCATCAAGTGGGATTTGCACTCATCTGTGATTTTTTTTATATTTCAAGCTTAAAAGTCCTTTTCTGAGCTTCCTTATAGTTTCAGCTTTGATAAATCAAAGACAAGACTACTTTAAAGTGTTGCTTTCCTCCTGTGCCAAAAATAATGGTGTCTCATTGTGTCTCCCAAGGGAGAATAATTTCCATTTGCTTCATATGGGATTTTCCCATAGGCAGTTTTACAGACACTTGCATGATTTGTCACCTTGCCAACTAATTAAAAATAAAAATACTGCTTTGCTGACTTTGGAGTACTTTGAACAACAATAATAATGCACAGACCTGTAGACAAAAGCCTACATGGCTGAGAAAACAAAAGTGAGCAAATCTAATCCTGGAACCAGAAAAACACAGCCTTTGTCTCACTCATGGTGCTGTGGATTTGTATTTTGAGCCTTTCTACCTCTTAATAAGATGCTAATTATTAGTGTATGAGCCTGCTCAGCTCATTTTTCTTTCTAATGGAACACAAATCTAATGCTAAATGTTCTTCTTTATTTTGTTTTCTCTTGGAAAGTACTGATGTCTCTAAAGGAGCTGAAATGGTATCTCTGGTTTTGCTCTTACCTCTCTGTGCAGGTGCAGCACTGGTAGCTCAGGTTTGGCTGCAGGGGGTCTGTTTGCTGCTGCAGTGTTCATTTCCTAGTTTCTATAAAAATACTCACTTTCTCTGGTTTCCCAGAAAACAGCAGCCTGTACAGGTTTTGAAACATATTAATATCATATAGGATTATGCAGCTTAAGATAAAAATTTAGGAATGTAAAATTCAGCATTCCTGCATTGTTCTTCACCTGAAGACTTTTTATGGCCTGTAGGTTTTGTGGTGTACTCATGTCATACATGTATGCAGGCAGTGGTGTCATTACAAGCAGCAATGTTACAGCTACCAAAACTTCAACCAGCTCCTGACACTGAGTTCTCCAGACGTGCAATAAACAAATACTGTGGGAGAAACACTCCTGGGTTTGACAGGACATTAGACCAGAAAAGGGATTTTATTTCCCTACAGTTTACTGTAAACAGAAATGGATAAAAATGCCAAACACTGTACTACCAGCTCAGACAGAAAGCCACTGCACCACCGTACCAGTGAAAACAGATCTGTAACTTTAATTCTTTTTCAGTTCTCATAACACACCCAGATCCACTGTATCAGTGCATCACTCAGTCATGCTTTTAGTAGTAAGATTACAACCCATCATGTTTCTTCCCTTTTCCTCTCCCAGGAGGACAAATGCATCAATAGAGTGTTCTGTGGAATGTTTTAGACACACACACATATACACACCCACTGGTGCATGTTTCTACTGGAGATATGCACAGGATGATTACAGCCAAAGGCACAAGTTTGACACAGCCCCAGGGAGCACTGCAGGACCTGGAGCTGGTGCACTACATCCAAAGGTGGCTCCAGAGGGGCAGGATTTTCCACAGGAGTGCTGCTGCCAACAGGTCTGCTCCCTCTGCCAGCAAAATGCCCCTCCTGGGGCTCTCCCACAGCTGCTGGCAATGGTGCTGAGCTGGCCAAGGGCTGCAGAAGCATTCTGTCCATGCCAGGTGACAGCCAGCCCTGCTGTCCCTTGGGCACAGACATTCCCTGAGGTGTCCTGGAGCTGGGACAGGGATGCAGGCAAAGCCCTGCTGAAGTGCCTGCAGGGCTGCCTGTTGTGGTTTCAGGGGAGTGAGCCCAGGCTGCAGCAGGTGTGTGGATCCAAGCACATCTCCAGGCCCTGCCTTGAGCTCTGAGACTCGGTGTGGGAGCAAGCAGAGCAGGGCTCTCTGTCAGCACAGAGCACAGCACTCTTTCCCCTGCCAAATGGGCAGCATTGGACTGCTGGAGAATTCCTCAGACTGTTTACTCTTGTGGGCTATTTTTGTAACCAGCTGTATTTTATGACTGTAAACACTAATTGCTGTGGAAGAGCTGGGAGATCTTGGTGGCTTACAAGAGAGATAAATCAAAGTAAATGAAAACACAGGACTGTGGATAAGGTCTCCAGCTAAGTGCAGCTGCTTTTGCAGCCAAATAGCATCTGTGTGGAAGACTCCAGTGGCACCAGGTGACAACAGACAGGCCCCTGAGCTCATGTCTGTGAGCTGAGAGATCAGAGAAAATCAGCTTGTTTACCTGCTTGTGAAGCAGACTGGCTCCTGAAAACTATTTTCTGGGTTTTGATCTTGGTGTCTGCCAGTTTTCTGATAGTTTTGGACACAAGGGATGATTTGGTTTGGCAGATTCAACACTGAAGTCATCCTAAATAAGCAGCCCAGAGATTTACTGCATCAGCTATGAAAGCATTTCGTGTCCTGGCGTGGACCTTTGCTATGATAAACCAGAATGAATAAATATTAATTCATTTTCCCAGTTATTGTCCCTGATGTTCAGGGAACAGCACATTCTGCAGCTGGTACCCACAGCTTGTAGGCATTTACTGCTGCATTTACTACCTTCAGCTAAATCCCAAATGTGCCCCAACTCTGGAGGTCCTGCAGCAGCAGCTGCCCTCACGCCTGCAGCCGGCATTCCTTGGCCAGGCAGATGCTGCTGTAAACCACCACTTGGATTTTCCATTTTACTTCCTGTCTGCTTTGGATTGTGTAACCAAGCCCCCAGACTCCCCACCTCTAACCAGGATGTTTTACCACACTGCAGACCAAATCCAAACCACAGACATGCCATTCACCAGAGAAAGCAACAGGATAGATGGGCCCCCATCCCAGCTGAGGCCTGGGGCATAAGAATAAAAAGCACTTTTTTCTTTAATAAAATGTGAGAAGTTCATGCTCTGCCCCAACTCTTTGAGTACTTTGTAACCTAGGCTGAACCCTTCTTTTCTGGCCAGTTTGCAGATCTTGAGCAGATAGCAGTAACACACTGACATCAGCAGTGTTTGACTTCCTTGAGCCTCAGCGCCACAAAAAGTTGTGGCTTTGCTGTTTTTTAATTAGCATCTCCTCAGTCTCTCTGCTGGTTCTTCAGTTTAGACACGATTCCACTATGACCCAGGAAGACAATCTCAAAATAGAGTGAGACACTCACATCCCTGTCTATTGACCAGAACACAACACTTCCCAATGGCCACCAAAATTCCATGCCAGGGAAAATAAAGGCCACAACCAGAAACCTTAATAAGGCACAAACAGCTCATGTCTGTAGCTGTCTGCAGTCATATGATGATATGGCCATAAAAATAGTATCTGGTGTTTGAAACATTCAAAAACCTGTGAACACCTTTGAACCCACAAAACAGCATCAGCCAAGGCCCCAATTATCCTGAGCCTCATAAATGTACTCTACTCTTCCTATGTATGACAAGGGGTGCAGAAGGAAGGACTTTTCCTTTTAACTGTTCCAAACTCTTCTTATAAGGAGACCTTTTCCAAATGAGTCATGCTGCAAGGGCTTTCAAACACAGCACTATTGAGCTGGCTTCTTCCCGTGGCACTTTTCCATGTTTACACAGCTAAGGAATGTGAGGTGCTTCAGAGACAAGATATGTGGGCTTCAAAAAATGTCAGCACTTTGGTATTTCACCTTTATCTTCAGCTGGAGGTTTGGCTGATGAATATCAAACCCACACAGCATGGCAGGGAAGCAAAGAGAAAGGTTGTAACGGAGCAGTTGGGTGCATTCACATTGATCTTGCATAATTAAATTACACAGGCAGCTTTGATGACATTCCTAAGTCGATAAAAAAGTCTTCATTTTGCAGGCCTTTGTCCCAAGTTCCAACCCCTGGGTAATGAACCTTTATCTGTTATTCAAATAAATTAATTAAAAAGAGTAAACAAAAGAGCAATCCCAAATCAAGCAAATACACTTTGCTTCCTGAGCATGCTCCAAAGCTGGACTCAGGATTCTGGCCTATGGGAGAACTCTAGGGAACAGAAAATGGAGCTTTCTGCCCCAGGAAAGCTCAGCTCCATTGCAGAGCAAGGCATGGGGAGAGGCTGGGACCTTATAGCCAGCTTTTCCTTGACATTGCTTCCTTGCCCTGGGTGTATGTTTTCATAATGAAGTGGGCACCATCTACCTAGTAAGATTTCAAGAAAGAACTGTTTGGAAATATGAGCAAGTCAGCATTAGATTTGCACTTGTTCCTAAGGCTGTGTTTATACAGTTGCTGCATAACTAGAAAAAAAAATAAATCCAAGGAATAGAGTATACTTTAGGATAACAAACTTTAGCTTTTGTGGGGCTGAGATATTATCCTTCTTTTACAGATGCTCACTCACTGAGAGAGCCTAATGCAAGGTGTTAGTAAAAATAAAGCCTAACTTCAGGTGGTTAAATTTTTTTTATTTTTTTTTTTTCATATTTATCCTAAGCATGACTGAGTCCATTTCTAGACCAGAGAGCAGGCCTGTCTTCTTATCCCACTCTGTTCCTCAGCCCACCCTCTCCAGAGGCAATCACTCCGTGCTGAGGGGTTTATTGCTGTCTATATGGGTTACACTTTGAAATGCTCCTCGACATGGAGCAACATTCAGGGAAAGTGAAGCCTATAGCTTTGTCTCTTCTGACCTTAGCAGGGAATGGAAAGATTAAGAAAAGGTGAGCTGACCTCAGTCTCCAGGCTTGCTTTTGTGCTGCTTTTGTCTCCACTAGAACCGAGATAAGGTTATTGATTGCCTCAAAGATAAGCTTCAAGAGACAACGGCCAAAGTAAACATAGAGAGCTACTACATGAAGAAAAACACAGATCTCCAGGTCCAACTAACCCAGAAAAAGTGCAGCAGTGCAGAGAATGCCCTGGAGAAGGAAATCCAGGTAAACTCTTCCCCATGGCCCTTACTGGACGGCATCTGCATCTAGTAAGGGAACCTCCCTTGTTCCCCAGATGCCCTCTCTGTTCTCTATTACAGTCACCAGCACAGCTGTTTGAACTGGACCAGGAAACTCACTGGGGTCAGACACCTTTATCTCTTCTATTGTTTCTCTGTATGATGCTGCAAATAGCAACCACAAGGATGCATGGCTTTAGGAGACAGGGAATGCTTAAAGCAATGCCATGGTCAGAAAACCAGCCCCAGAAGTATATATCCAAAGGGGTGCTTGCAAAGGTATTAGCAACCTGACCTCCCAGCAGTGCCCCCAGCAGATTATACAGATAGAGCTGCTTGTGTGGCCATAAGGTGAACTGGACTAGAAAACTGTTCTGGTTTTGCAAGCATCTTTTTATGACTGATTGAGGTCTGATCTAATTGTCCCTTTTTCATGGATGGTCCAGGAGCAAGGACTGCCTTGCTGATTTTATCACTGGAAAAAATGTCTGTGAACTACACAGAGCTCCAGCACTTTTTCTCAGCTTTCAGCAGCAGTGTATACACACATACACACCAACATTTCTCACGTGTTCTGTCTGCTCTGACCACAGAATCTGAAGAGCAAAATTGATGAGGAGAGTCAACTCCACACAGAGGCTGAAAATTTCCTCATGCAACAATATCAGGTATGTGTGATTGTCAGCTAATGCTTAAAACAGCAACCTATAAACACCATATCATCGATTAGTGCCCAAAGGAAAACAGTTACTGCTCCAGGTTCATGACTGCTGCAGTTTGAATGATTACTTGTCCTCAACTCTTAATTAACCCAGCTCTCCAAGGCTTGGGATTTGCTACATACAGATATATTTCCTTAAAATTAGGTTTCATGAAATAAATTACATTGTTTATTCAGGTGTTACGGATTTTTCCTCTCTCAGATTGTTGTATTTGGCTAACTGGAGTTTTATTTAGACCCTACTTGGCAGTCCCTGGGGCTCCCAGCACCTCTGTGAAGAGCCCAAAGTAAGGGCTCAAAGTAAAGGCTGTGCACAGGGGAGAGACACTGAGGAGGGAATGACACAAACTGCCAGTCCCGTTGGCCAAAAGGCCAGTCCAGCCTTATCTGAGGAAGAATTGGGGTTGGATCATTGCTAACCCTTAACTATTGTACACATTTTCAGCGCATGAATGTCCTTGTGGTGTTGATTCAGAGGTTCAGAGCATTCCTATCATTAACAGTGAATAACTTTACAGTGAATAATGCTGTAAAGCCTCTCATAAATGGTATGATGGGAAGAAAACCTGGACTGCTGCAGGGTACCTGAGGTCACTGCCAGTACAGAATTTAATAGGAGATAATAGGTTTTTAAAAATGTGATTTGAGTGCAAACCAATGCTGAATCTTGTGAGCAGCTGAACAGTGTGCTCTGCACGCCAGAGCTTTGGTCTGATCAATGCTCCCAGCGAGGGGACTGCCGAGTACATGCTGAGCCTGGCTGAGCTCCAGCAGCCAGCCCAGCAGCAGCCCCTCGGTGCTCAGACAGCAGCTGCTGGCTTTGCAGGGGCCCGCAGACAGGAGGATGGCCATGCCCTCCATCCCCCTTGTGTGTCCAGCTGTGATGCTGTAATGAGATTGATGCTTTTCCTCAGATTATTTTTCCATGGAAGCAATCACGGTGGTTGCTATGGAGAAGTTATTGGTGAATAGGAGGAAGTCATCTGGGCGACTGTTTCAGAAACACCTGCCCTATTCACGAACACAAAGCCAAGTTCACAACCTGAAATAGTGTGAAGTGCTGTCCCCTGGGACCTTATTCCTGGTGTGCTGAGCTTAATCCAAAAAGTGGGTAGGGAGTCAGGCAAAGGATAAAAGCTCTCCCATTGACAAACTATGCTTTTTAACCCCCCTCCTTCTGTATATACACAAAGAATCAGAACTGACTGCACAAAATTACTGCTCTGCAGTAATTTATGAGTAGTCTTAGGGGTTTGATGCTTTCAAGACGAGAAGGAAACACTAACCATGCACAATTTACATGACTCTCACCACCATCCTGAAAGCAGGCCATGTAATAGTAGCAAACCTCTCACCTGTGCACTCTTTGCACTATGTTGAGCACCACTCTCTCCCCATGCAGGAGGTGAAAGAAAAGCTGGAATACTGGATAGAGAGGTATAAAAATGACACTGCTGCAAAAGATGAAGAACTGGATGATCTAAGGGCATTAAAGGCAGAGAACTTGGAAACAATGCAGAGATTTGCCAAGGAGGTAAGACATCAGCATCTCAATGTTCAGCCAGGCAAAATTGCATTGGAATTTTGCCTATGCTCATTTGGATAAGGAACCAGGACCACAGAAAAAAATCAATAATTTTGGGGCACAAGCTGCGATTATAGCACTTGGCTTGGGAAGACAACGGCTGAGATGTCATCTTCTATTTGCCATCTGTGACATCAAGGAGAGATGATGCTGTTTCCCCTACAGCTATTTTCAAATACCAGCAAGTAATGAGAGAGCTACTGACAGCCTTTGAGAGGGGCAGAGGTACTGTCCCATCCCATCAGTATGCCTCACCTTACTTTGCTGCCTGAGTCTGAACAACTCTGCTCCTTCTAGGAAGATCAGGATAAGACTGAGAGGTTCATCCCTTCCTGCAGACTCACATTCGCAGCTGCACAGAGCTCAGTTATCAGGGAGCTGATTCTGGGTAGAACCATTCCTGCCCCACTGGGTTCTTGGTTAACTGTTGAGCTCTGATCACAGCAGAACAGCAGCACAGAACAGAGAAAAGCATCTAGAAAAATGCATGCTTTAAAACCAGAAGGAATTTACTTGTAAACATTCCTTACCATCCGTGGGTTGGAAATGATGGGATGGAGCTGGATGTTTCCCTGCTTGTGGGCTCATTTTTCATTCTGTCATCTCAGTGTCCCAAGTGTGCTTGTATATTACCTGCTGCTTGGCCTGGGGGACCAAGTGTCCTCTCCACCACCAGCTGCTGCCTGGGAAGCCATCAGCCAGCCATTTTACAGCACAGGATCAGAGGGTTAATTACATCCAGACCGTGAGAGGTTTCACTCTGGCAGCAGCTCCAAGTGCCTGAGGACTGATGGTGGTAATGAGCAACATTTGCTATCTGGATTTAGGAAAGATCAAATAATGGAGGTGGGAAGGAAAGCCCCCCCCCACGCATTATCCCTGGGCTTCTTTGGTGCAGAGGGACACCACAACCCATGGGCCTGAGCAGTCCTGGCAGGGCCATGGGAAGTGTGTAGCAAGGATGAGACCTGCCCTGGCAAATGTCTGGGCACAATGAGCCCTGAAGGTTGGCCTTGCAGTTTAGGGGATGTGTTTGTCATGGCTTTTGCCATCCCTGTGCTTTCTTGCAGTGCCTGACATTCCAGGCAACCATCATCATTGACCGGACAGACAAGGAGGCCAAGAGAAAACAAAGAGAGCAAGAAGCCCTGGAGCTGAAGAGTGCTGTGAAGGTAAAGGCAGTGCTGCTCCAGCAGCAGCAGGGAGTTAATAATCCATGCCACAGGCTTTGTCCAGGCAGAAAGCAGCCCAAGAAAGCTGGCTGGTTGTGTGGTGGCACAATCAAAGGACAAAGCCTGGTCGTTTTGCTGGGGCACATTCAGAGCCAGCAGCTGGCTGCAGGTTTGAGATGGAAAATGAAAGGGGAGCAGCCAGTCTCCTGCAAATATCACTGCACAGGTGATACAGGGAGGGTCATGGGGCAGTGCCACTGCTTATCCCTTGCCACCAGCAACAGGTGTCCTCAGCCCAGCTATGGATGCCTTTGGCACAACCAGCACAGGCCCAAAGGCTGGTGCATGGGCTGCGGGTTCCCTTCTGTGGCTGGGGAGCACGGGAAAGACTCTCCAGGCATTGAGCTGTACCAAGAACCCCAGCAAAGTGATTCCCCCTCAGGCCTCTCTCTCTCTCTCACTTCCAGATGCAGGCCTGGTGGAAAGGTACAATGGTCCGCAGATTCCTCGGCCCCTACCAGGAGCTTGAGAAGTATTTGAAGGGACAGTTAGGAGAGAAGGAAACAGGCAAGGAAAAATCTAGAGCAAAGAGATAAGTAAAGAAAGTGGCCACAGATGTGCTCCAGGACTGCTGCTGGGCAGGGCACTGTGGTATGTCTGACAAGGCAAAATAAACCATGTAACAGAGCTTGGGCAATTCTGAAGAAAGCAGTTCCTGCAGACACACTTATGGTGAAGCTGCACTCAAGATCTTAAAGCTGCACTTTCACAGCCTTTTTTCCCAGCAGAATGGGGATTTGCATCAAAGCAGCGAGAAACACTATATCCCCAGCAAAGTGCTTTATGGAAACAAAACAGTGGGAGGTAATCCTGTTACCAGCCCAGTAGCTCACCAGCATGGGATGCTCTGCACCCAGAACCTCCTCTGCCCCCCGAGCACTGGCCATGGCTCTGGGTCAGGCAGGGAGGCCAAGGCAGCCCCAGCTGGGCTCCCTCTGTGCTCTCCATGCCTCCAGCACTGGCATCAGGTCAGCAGGGAGAACACGTGCAAGTTTGCAGTGTAAACACAAGTGCAGTCAGAGCATGCAGGTTTCCATTCCAACAGTCCTGCACAGTATCAGTGCACAGACAGAAGGAATAGCTCCATATACCTTCTGACCAAGGGGAGGAACAAAGGGAAAAGGCAGCCAGCCGTGCTGCCTACAGGAGCAGGTCTGTCACAGCTGTCCCCACCGCCCCAGCCAGCGCCACTGCACAGTGCGACAGGGCTGCAGGCAGGGAGCAGAGCTGCTTTTTAACCCAAAGGGAATCCCTGCTCCCAACACTGCCAGTCCACATGCAGGTCTGTGCACAAAGCCCTGTGGCTGAGCTGCCTGGTTTCTGACTCTCCCACGTGGGAGATATCAAGCCATAGAGTTTGCTCTGCTCTTTGTGACCAGCCCGTGCTGGCCACATCCATACCTCGTGTCCAACCTGAACTGGGCCAAAGGCTCTGAAGTTCATGTGAGATGGCTGAAACCATGAGCAGAGAGCCTCAGAACTCTGAACAGAAAGCACTGGTGTCTTATCAGGCAGACTTGGTTGTCACGGGGGTGCTGAAGTTGCAGATGCTGCAGACAAACTGCATTAGAAGTGCCAGTGTTCCTGCTGGAGCAGGGACACTTGCTTGAAACCTGAACAAGTTCCCATTCCAGCACTGGTAGTGATCAAATGCCCTCGCTTCCCATGCTCTCCATGCAGTGCTAAGAGCAAGGATCACTCCAGTTTGGTGCTGGCAGGAACAGAGCCAGGACAGTGCTTACACCCCACTGCAGGAAGTGTCTCAGTGCAAACCCGGGACTTAAGTTCCTAATTTTAACTCTTTTTTTTTCATGTACTGCTGACTCAGTACATTTCACCACAGACCTGTGTTTTCTGTATGTGATGGGGGTATGAACAGGCGACCTGCTTGGGTAGAAGGAATGAAGTTGATCATAAAACTCTCTAGAGGCTTTGAGCTAAGGAAAAGCAGCATGACATGGAGGGCAGCAGATCTCTGCTGTTTATGTCAAACTCCAGGCATGCTTTATTAATGCAACCAGACAAGTGAAATCTGATGCTGGGCTGCACTTGCTTCTCAGCAGAGAATGAAGTAGCTCTGGAAACAGAGACAACAGTGGAATAGGGTTTTCCCACGAAGTTGGGGTGCTGAACCTCAGGTTCCCACAGGAAGCCACTGCAGGGCAGTGACAGAGGCACGGGTGTGCAACTGTCTGAACCCTGTGACCTGCCACGCACTCTGGGCTGGGGACTGTGGCCACAGTGGCACCCACCCCGCTCCTCCCGGCCTCCTTGGCTGCACCAGCTGATGTCAGTGTGCTGCTCCCTGTCTGAGCCTCCCCTCACTCCATGGGAACTGCAGCAGAGTTGGTGTCTGGGCTGTGCAGCTGCCAAGCAAACAGGCTGGCACAGCCTGGGCTGGGAGCAGGGTCCCAAACCCAGCGCTTCTGAGGAACTCTGCCACAGCTGCTACTGCTCCATTTGTCCAGCTGTGGAGAGATGGGATCAAAATGTACATCCATGGAATTTTCTGCAGGGAAATCATATGCCCTTTAGAGAGGGTTTTCCTGGGAATTAAATGCTGAAGAAAGGCTGGAGATTGGGAAGCAGCTGGTTAGGAGGAAGCTTTAGATTAAGGTGGAGAAATAAATACCTTAAGAGAGCTGGGCAGCCTTGAGAGAGGCAAGAGCGGAGCTGTCCCCAGTGGCTGACAGAGCACCCAAGTCAGACACGGATGCTGGAGCAGCCTGGTGAAGAGGGAAGAGCATCACAGGGGTAACAAAAGCAGGGAGGGTTTGTGGATCTCTGGCAATTTCTAGGCTTTGTATTTTTATATTTTAAAAAATAATAAAACTAGTGATGAGGAGAGATGAAAAGAGGACTAAACATTCTGCCTAAGAATAAACCTTTCAAATGCATCATGGTCAGGAAGGAGGGGTGAGAGTTTTACACTTCAAACTCAAGACAGGCCAAAAGCAAAGGACGAGAACAAGGAGCAACAGGACTGGCAGCAGGAAACCCCAAACCCAGAATGTGTAATTTACGTACAGAAGGAAAAAAACAGGGGCTGTGGAGAGATGAGCACAGGATTCTGTACAAAATCAGTCTCTGGGAAGGTTAAAAATACCGAAGAAAAAGCTTCTGATGTGGCTGCAAAATATGTGTAAAAATACTGTGATTTTCCTACCCTGGTTAACTATGATAAGTAGAAAATCAAAGCAGTTCCATCAGATGTGAACTGGGATGATGTGGAAGGGGAATAAACACCTGACGGAGGATGTGACGTTCGTTGGTGCAACAGAAAAACAGCAGGAAGAACTACTGCAATTAATGTTTTAAAACTTTATTTCAAATACCCATGGGTTCCTTTTATATTATCAATGTGCTAGAAGTTCACACTACTGGCAGAATACAGGCGATTTAAAATATACAATATTCAGACACATTTATATGTAACAGAAATTATGGAATGTATTTACAGACATACAGCATGGGATGAAGCTTTAAAATCCTTTACTCTATTACTTACACGTTTACACTGTTTTCAGAAATAACAAAATTAGATCACTTTGTAGAACATCACAATATCTATACAAAAGAATTTTCTGATGTCCAAATTCACCTTTCAAGTCCTCTGTTTCTAAAACAGTTTTTCAAAGAACCATTTATAGTCATAAAGGGGTAAGAATACCATTTGCCATCCTGCTGCTACCAAGAACAGAGGTGCTCTGGCCCTGTGAAGAGCTGTCCCTGGTGGATTTTAAGCAGGGGGCAGGGCCTTTACAAAAGCTCTCCTTCAAAGGGGAGCCCCCAGCTGCTCTGCCCTGGTCCCCAGTGCTGCTCCACTTGGAGTGTGTGACCGTGCAGAGCCTCAGACACTGCCCAGGGCCCGCCAGGTGTGAGGATGGAGTGTGACACCACGGAGTCAGTGCAGGAACACCAGCAGCACAGAACACTGAAGTGGATCCCTCCCACATCCTCCAACACAAATGTCCTGAAGAGGAAAGAGTCTCTTCTTTGCTTTAACACACTGAATATAACTTTATACATGTTTTCTTTCAAATAATCTTTTCATGGGATACAAAAAAATTGCACGTAACTACTCTGAAAAATCCCAACCCATTTTGCAAGAGAACTGAAGTGGGTTTGATATAACACATTAAATAAACTGCATGATGAAACTTCGGTTTTGCACTTTTGTCCTAAGCATCTGGACAAGATTTAGTGCTTGCCAGCCTGAAAACATAAAATTACAAATGTCAAGTTAACACAATTACCTACACTGAAACTCCAGAGTGAATGTTGCTCACGACCAAGTAGCTGGTGCCAGGGACCTTCTGCCTGCCTGGCCTCCCACAGGTGGCCATGAGCCACTCAGGCTGTGAGCCACACATGGCAACAGGAAATGGCTCCTTCTTGCAGGCCAGACTCAAGCCCCCACCCCATTAAAAATACTGTTAATTAAATGACAAAATTTCCACCAACCTGAATACTGTTACATTTCATTTTCCTTAAGTGCTGGAGCAATCACCACACCCTTGCAAACACATGAAGGGAATGGTTTTCTTCAAACAGGGGTATTTAAATAGCCCATGATGGGTGTGCTGGTAAATGCAACTGTCCCTTTAACAACAGGTGACCTTATGTTGGAAACCAAGATTAAGTCAGTGCCTCCCTCTGTCTCAAACTGTGCAGAGACAAACACACCAGGAACACTCTGTCTGTGTCTGTGGTGTTGCCTGTGAGTGGCAGCATCTTCCCCCCAGCAAACTGCAGCAGACACTTCAGACACCTCTGTGTAACCCTGTGGGAATGACCAATGGCATCAAGTGAAATATAAAAACTACTTAAGGGGGCAAGAATGCCTGTGTGGAGCTGCTCTTCCTGTGAGTTCCTGGCACTTCCATTCCCTGCAGGGCTCAGGGCGCTGCATTTGCCCAGCATGAGGAGGTTTCTCTTTGCAGCTGGGCACTCTTAAACACCTCCCAGGTGTCATTCACTTTAAATGTGACCAACCAATGCCAAAAAGAAGCAACTGGAATAATTATGAGAAACAGGGGATTCAACAATCACCACAACAGGCCTTGAAAGAAATACATGAAGCAAAACAAAATGGAAACAAAACTGCAAATCAAAAGGGGGAAAATGCAGCTAAGACCAGTCCTTGGCAGCTCCCACAGCAAGTTTTACTTCTGCAAAAATGACTTTTAGCTATTTTGTTCCCATTTCTTCTTCCTTTATCTGCATAAAATCCTCTCAGTGTATTTTGCTTCAAATATATCCCAGACAGAATACAGCTGATGCCTGGAGTTGCTTTCAGAACATGTACCATGTATTAGTAGCACAACGTTCAGGGATGCTTTGAATTGGGCAACACCTGACAAAGGAACTGCATAAGTGGAAACTGGATTTTGTGAGGGGGGAGAAGAAAGAATTGTTAATTGATCTGGTAGTGAGCTTGGCCTTGTGACTAGGACCAGAGCATATAGACCTGTCTTTATTTTGCACATCAGCTTTCCAGGAAAACACAGAACTTGTCAACAGCCTCCCCCACTTCTGCACAGTGAAATTCCATTATTATGTTAAGGAAAGAGGAATGAAGTGATAGCAGTTCTGTAAAACCAGCACATCTCTCTATATAAACTCCAACTAATAAAGGGCATTATTGAAAGCCTTGTCTACCCTTCAGAGCTGCCTTGGCACAGATGCTGCTCTGGCAACACCCAGCCCCCTTGGGGAACTTGAGAACTGTGCTTTTAACATGATCCATTCTGTGCCTGCAGGGGATGCTTCAGCCCCTCATAAATCTGTTAGCTGGTAGGGTTTCTCATGACCAGCAGGGCAGGCTGACACTGCTCCCACTGCAGGGAAATGCAGGGATTCTGTGATCTCACAAAACCACCAGAAGGGGATGTGAGGACAGGGGCAATCTCCCTCCACTGCTGTTTGAAAAGTGTTCAGATAAAGACATGTTAAAACCCAAACAGAAAGTGAACCCAGCAAAAATGCTGATGGGATTAATCCCACTTGAACAGATCTCAGTATCTTTTACTAAGGTGTTTCTGGCAGAGAAAACATGCAGTAATTTTTCCATTGGGAAAAGTGTTTTTTTTCTTCAACTTTTAGTAATGAGGACTTGCCCAGGCAAGTGACACCTGTGTGAGGTTTGACCCTGTTATCAAACCCTGCAGGTTAAGATTGTCTGATGCAATAAAAAAAATATTATAATAGAAATAGCCATTCTTTGGAGGCAAAGAAACTCCATTTCTTTGCACCCTGTGGGTAAGGAAAGAAATTTAATTCCCTGTGTGCCCACTGCAGCAACACCCTTTTTTTACAAATTCCCCTCGGAATTGCTTTCCAGACTCTAAACCCATTTCTTCATCCTGCAGGGTCCATTTCTACAGCTGGCTCCAACAGACAGCCACTAGCATTCCCTGCCCTCCTCCCAGTGAACTCTCATTTTTTAAATAAGGGGCAAAAATATTGGTAATAAAAATGTTTCTGGAATCTGTTGTTATCTCCAAAAAAAATGGAGAAATGAAGTAAAACATTCCTGTCAGGAATCACGGGAACTCATTTCCTTAGAACAGAGCTCTGTGTATTTGGATGCACTGCATGGGCAGTAAAGTCTTCAGGTCCTTCTGCTTAGCCAAGGTAACCCAAAAGGTCCCGGAGGTCTTTACACAGCAGACAAGTGGTGAAGTGGCTGCTGCTTTGGGGGTGCCAGCTCCAGGAGCGCCTGGACAGTCACAGCTACCTGTGTCAAACCCTTCTCTTCTAAAATATGCAGAGGCAAACATAATTGCTCCTGAATGGGGAACAAAACAAAGACAAAAACAAAATGGATGAAAACCACTCAACTGAAAAGAAAAAAAAAAATAAGCAAAAGGTGACTAAAATATGAAATGTTATGGACAGGCAGCACACAAACATAGGGGTAGGACATGAGATTTCTGCTTGTGACAAAGGAACCATGACCTTGACTACTCAAGAAAGGTAGCCTTGGGCTAATCTCTTGTGTTCTTTTAATAGAAAATGGTATAAATAAGAATTTGAAAAAGGATCATGGGAGAAAGGGGGAATAGCAAATTGTTCTCCATCTCTGCCCACACGGAGATGGCAGCAGTTTATGAAATAACCAAGGTAGATGAATTTGAGGAGGGGGTTGCTTCAATATGACCAATGTGCTATAACACAGAGCAGGAGAGGAACCACAGCTTCCTTCCCAAATCACACCTTTTGGAGAGTCCTCCTGGGACAAGCCTGTTCAGCTACAGCCATGAGGGAAGCCCTGCTGGGGAGCAGGGAATGAGTCACTACCACTCACTCACCTCCCTGAAGTGCCCCTGCTTAGCGGGTGGCCCCCAAAATCATCCTGAGGAGTAACAGTAATACACAACATGCAAAAAGAGGTTTCAAAGTGTTTATTAACAGTTGTGCTATTCTCAGTCTAAGATGTATTTAAAGCCTCATCCTACAGAAGTCCTTGGCACCTCCTGGCCATCCTCACTCCACAACAGACAGGGTACATGTCCAACAGTTCTCTGTATCCGCAGAAAACAACCCAAGTGTGTCCTTCCTATAGAGCTAGAGGCTGTTTTTCATGTGTCATTTTCACATCAACTGGCATTTCTCTACTCATTGAGTCTTTACTGATTTTTGAGGTTAAAGAAATCCTTCAGTACAAACAGTGGCAGCCAACACTCCTCCCTCAAAGCTCTGAGCAGAGAGAAAACAAGAGAGAAAACCCCAACTCCAATTCTCATAGAAAGCCATATGCTCAGGCTAAAATTCATTTTTCTTCCAGCAAATGTATATTACTTTGAAAAAAGTGTGCTTTTTGAGAAAATATTTGTAAACTTGAGTAAATATGCCTTATCTTTTTCTGATGTATGCAAACAGATAAGGGGGAAAAGCTTTGGAATGACTCCATATCACAGACAGTAATGACAAACAAAATTTAAAAACTGGAAGGCACTGTTAGTGTAAAACCCCTTGCAGCTTTTATCACAGTGTTCATTAGAAGTTAAAAAACACAGGAAGTGAGTTCATTTTAGTTCATACCAGTAAGCAGTGCAAAAATAGCTTACTTAAAAGTAAAGCAATCTACCCCTGTCAAAAGTCCCTTCTTTACTCAGTGATTTTTGGCTTGGACAGAACACTCTGTGTCACTTGGACAGAAGGCAGCAGCTCTTACTTGCTCCTTTGATAAAAACTCACTTCACGGTACAAGAGCTTGTGAGATCCATATACACAGAAACATTTTTATTGGTAGTGACCACATTTGCAACTAACTCCTGTGTACCTTAAACTGTGCTTCAGAGGTGGTCCAGGATATGGCTGGAATACCAACACCACTTGCACTGGGCTTCCAAGCTATTTACTGCAGTTGCAGATATAACAAAATTTATTGAAGACACATTTGGAACAGCCATTTCCTGAACACTTACCTGTCTCTGGTCTCTGAGCAGAGCTCCCTGAATGGATCTCCACTCTGAGGAGACACGGTCTGTTACACACATGAGGAGTGCCCTGAAGTTCTGAGGTGTCCCTGAGACATTAAAGCATTAAAGCACCAGGATGCTTTCCCCGGAGAGGGAAAGGCTGTGAAGCTTTATGGAAGACTACCTGAGTTTTGTGAAACAGTGAAGAGTGCTTGTGCAGCTGGGCCTTTTGTTTGTGCAACTGCATGATACAAGTGTTTCTGAAAACAACAGTATAAGAGGAAGAAGGGAATAAGCATGGAACAAGCTTGGGTTGGAGTGCCCAAGATCAAGGGACAATTCAACAAGTTTTTGGTAACTCTTATCCAGATCACAGTAAAATGCTATGACATTCTGTAGCACCTGACAGGATCATAAAGATTTTTCTTTCTGTGCTAGAAAAATTTTCTCTTAAAGATGTTGAAGAGCTTAATTTCTCTGAAATGTTTCTGCTTGAACTGTTATAAAGTTCAAGTAGCTCAGGATTCATTAACAGTTGTTTTAAAAATCCTGACTCCAAGTAATACAACAGAGTCTATAAATTTGAGAAATCAAATGCTCTTAGGAGCAAGATAAGGACTGGGGGTCAAAACCCAAGCAGTTAGGAAGTTCTGTGGGTGACACCAGACCATGTCTCCTCAGACTGTGAGATCACATCAAGAATATTGACATTGATAAAAATACTCACATTGTTTAACATTTTTCATCAGATAATCCTCAAGCAATTTACCAAATTGGTTGCATTTCCCATTATACAGATGGGGGAACAGAGGCACAAACTGACACTGCAGTTTTCACTACACCACTGGTCAGCAGACTACAGCATGCACCACATGTCCTGACCTCAGCCCTCGCTGGAGCCCAGGGACAGCACCTCCTCCCTTGGAAAGCATTTCATCTGCTCAATGTGACACAGCAAATACAAATGGGAATTGGGTCATGGAGGGTGATGTGGGTGCACCAGCGTGTTTGTACATTGTACTTGTCACCTCTGTCCCATCCGTGGGAAACAAAGCACTTCATACACACAGTCTTGGCAAAGCCCAGAATCTGTTCCCAAGCACTGGAGTGATGGAGGGAGGAAGCAGCACCACTATCCTTCACTAGAGAAAAAAGACCCAGCGATAGAACATACAGAGCGTTAGCATTAGAGTACAGTAAAACACCACAAAGCCCCAGAGCTGAACGGAAAGGGACACAAGACTGGATTCTTCTGAATCTGTCCCCAGGGAAAGAAGAGTCTCAACTGTTCTTTTAACGCTGAGGTTTAGCTGGAGAATGTCAGAAGGGGAACAAAGATTGTCCTGTCCAGAGTGTGTGAGCAGGAAGGGAAAACAGACAGAAAAAAAAGGTCAGTCAGTTAGCCATAGCAACATCCATGAAGCAGTTATCAGACATCTCAGATACAACCTACACATTTGAGAAGCACATCACAGCTGGTTAATTTTCACATAGAAATCTGCAAGACTCCCATTGCAAAGAACTCAATGTCAGTGTTTAGTGTTCAGTGAGGTGCCTGTCACCTCTCCAGCTCCAACATGTAATTATTCCTTGTTAAAAACAGCAGTTTACACAAGCCTTAGTGAAACCCATTTTTCTCCAGAAGTGAAGAGGTTACAGGTATCTGAGATGCTGCTGGCATTGAGTACTCACCAAAGTTTAGCCTCCACATGTAACTTAATGAAAACAGCAGGACAAGGAATTATTTATGTGTAACTGATGCTAGAATGCAGCATCCTGCAGAAATATCTATTACTAATTAGAGTTTAAGAGTTCTGTAACTATTCCCATTGTGTGTCACTTGTCTCCCTTTCCCACAGGTAACTGCTAATAATCAGTGAAATCTAGATGCACGGATCAACCTGTTCAGCTCAGGGTTTCCTTTGATCCAAGGGCTTTAAAACAACCAAAGTCCTACAGAAATTGCTGCTCTGCTGTGGTGCCTGTAATTAGCCCTTTCTGAAAGTAGCCTTCCCCTTAAAAGTTAAACATTCCTACATGGATCTATGCTTTCAGAAAGCCTATTATTTTTCTAATTAGAATGGAAATGAAATGAAAAACCTGCAGGCAACTTTTCAAGAAAAACATACCAGGCTGCCATGCCATTCTTACATAGGGGTATCTTATGTTCACATCTCAGTAGAGATGTAATGCAGACATGTGAGAAGAGCTTTGGAGTTCAGGGGGGGTATTTTACTAAGTTCTCTCAGAGAGGACCTCCTTGAACTCTTTCACATTAAAACAAAATATATGAGAAAAACAGGAGGGCCCTACACAGCAGGGATAGCAGATGGAGAAGCCGGGGTTTACAGGGGACTTTTTCTTGATTGGCCTTTGTGTTTGTTTGGTTTTGATTGCGGGTCATTCCAATGATCATCTTTGTACTGCAATCCCATAAAAACTGTATCTTCATACTTGAGGGAGCTATAAATAGGGAAGCTGGGATGGAATTGCACAATGCCCCAAATTAATTTATATTGTGCAGTTCTGCTGGGATTGAAAGTCCAAAGGTTTTTAGGGGACCAAAGCAGTGCAGGATCTCCCAGCATTAACAATCACTTACAACTCCTTAGCCCCTTCCAACAAGATTCACCACTGAGCCATGTGAAACTGTCAGACTGCTCAATAAATAAGTCATCCTAAAATCCCAGTGGCTCAAATGTCTCCAAGTGATCTGAAAACACCAGAAAATCCAGCATGACTGACTCAAGAACTGCCTTTAGATGTAGCTGGGAAATGAATCATGGGGTCTACTTCTCCCTTTCAGAATACAAAAGAAACCAGCACCTACAACAAAAATACCAATGCTCAGCAATGTAAAAACCCAAATCAATTAGTGCACTGGAAGGGAAATTAGGAAAAATATAATATATTGAAACTACTTGTACTAAGAGACCCGCTGAATAAGACAAAGTGCAAAGGACAGGACAGCATAAAACAGGATAACTGGGACCAGCAGGATAAGATGGACTATTTATTATGTGTCCACCTCCTAGATCTTACAAGTTTCAGAAGGGGACAAGGAAGACAGACTTCTACCATTGGTACGTAACAAAAGAAGTAGGAACTATGCAAAGACAGCTACCTTCAGAGAAAGGCCAATAATTCTGTGACTTGTTGGTAAGACAGTAAAGACATTAATGTAAGAGAATTATTGGGAAGGAACATGAAAAGCTTTGGGATAAAAAAAAAACACATGCAAACCATCATCCAGATTTTATCCCACTTTTAAGTTGTCACATACCTAATATTGAGAAAATGTAACTGGTTTTATAGAACCTGCCAGTTCTAAAGGCAGACTCAAAGTCCATCAGCTATTATGAATTTGATGTACAGTATTTAGGTGAATCTGTACTAAAATATAAAATCTATATACTACACTCTGATGTAGTATATATCTGGCTTCATTTTGCTCTGGAAGGCCATGCAAGGTAAGTCTGATCTAACTGCAGGACAGCTTGTACCTGAAACTTCTAAACTTTTAATCATTTTGTTTTAATCCAATATTCCAAAAAGTGTTTTATTTTCTGAAGCACCAGGCAAAACTGCATCTGAAACATTATATCAGGTCATCAGAAATACATACCTGAGGCACTCCAATCCGTCTGCAAGCTTCTAAGAAATTCTCCACGTTTCGTCTGCATTTTGCCATTGTAAGTTTAGGCTGCAAAGAAGCAAAGGCAACAGTGTTCTTAACTGGCAAGGTTTTAAAAGATTTTAAATTCTATTTAAATAAAAGTCTTAATAAATCTCTTTGCCAAAAACACTGTGCTGACATAAGCTCGTCTAATTCAAAGCAGGCTCTGCTGAAGTTTGCTTTTCTTAGAAAACCATCCCAGTTTTCAAAGCTGTTTTATGAAAAGCTAAGTTATGAATGCTGGATGATTTAAAAAAAAAAGACAGTTCTGAGCCCTATGATATTTATACACACAGTGTTATATAAAAAACTGGCTAACACTTTTAGTGACTATAGTATAATCATTTTAAAAATGTCTTTTGCTGAAATGCACATCCATGGCTTCCATGCTGTGATTTCAGAGCAATTTCATGACATAAAGCAATCTAGAGTCTGTTTTGGATTACTATAATGCAGAACTATATAAATATCAAACCATACTTCAATTAACAAAGAGGTAAAAAAATAAAGGCTAGATGAAATAAAAAAATAATGTCAGCAAACTGGAAATGAAGCTTGCTACTTGTCAGCTTTTTGTAGATGTGTTTAACGGAGCTGTCTGAATTGCACTCACTGGCACTTTTTCAACTGAGGTTTTTTCTGCAGTCAGTTTTCACACCTCTTCAGACATACCACAGCACAGGCTCCGTCTTGTTCCTGCTCTCAAAGTTTATTCTCTTCTGGTTCAAGAGACACAAGTTCCTGCTCCTATGAACATGCTTTGGAGCAGCAGGCAGCAGCCTCCAGGTAAGTGATGGGGTTTCTTCTGACCCCTCATGTGCTGTGTTTCCCCACCAAGGAAGCAGGTTAAAGGCCAGCACTGGCTTCTTTCTCCCAAAGGACCAGGGGAGTACAAAGATCACACTGTCCCTGGGGCATGATGTGATGCCTCTTCTGCTCCTGGAGCCACGCGACTCCAGGCTGCCTCTTCCTTGGGATTCACATGACAAAGCCACAATTTAATTCCTAACACAGAACATTCAGCTGCACATCAAACCAGGCCATTGAAAAAATCTCACTGATGCAAGTCTCCTGAGCAGTGGCTCCCTGCCTTTGCTTGAAATGATCCCATAATCTGCCTGAAAGGTTGGTGTGTCCAGCTCAGTCGTTCTCAAATAACGAGGCCATCTGCCTGGTCACATCGAGTCCCAGGGACACAACCACAGTGACACACTTGGCAGCCCTGCAAGTGCCAGTTCAGATTCCAATCAACATGAAGACTTGCTCCAAAAGAAGGATAAGTGAAGACTACGTGTATGTTACAACTTCTTCCCCAAGGAGCAACCTCTGTTTTTTTTACTCATTCATACAATTTAAAGGTGCATAACAAGCTATCTGCCTGTCCATATTACTTTCAAGTAGCTGATCCTAAATATTTTCACTGAACTTTCTGACTTCCATTAACACAAACTGGATAAATAATCTGTTGGTATCTCACAGATTTTGACCTTTCTCTAATTCTGTGCTTTCCCTACAAAACAGACTGCAATACTTTCCTGCTCTCACAGGTCTCCTGACACAGTCACCTTTTTTTCCTGTTATCACAAAGGTATGATAGGATTCATTTTGTTCCAGGAAATGCTGTTCTCCAAGCATCTTGAGTGTGTTCTGCTAAAATTCCTAAGCAGAGGAATTTTTAGTGCTCTGGACACAGGATTCAACTTGGTCCCTGCCTGGTTTCACTGTCTTGTGTAGTGGGATCCTACTTGTTGTAATTCCCTATGTTTTCCTGATCTTCTCAGTCATTTTGATCTTTTAAAATATCCTGTTTTTGTTTTCATGCTGAACTGTTTTGTATTTCACTAGTTTTGAAGTTAATGTGCTTAGAGAGCACATGAAAATGTTAACATTTGCTTACAAGCTGTTAGAAGTAACTTCAGTGACAGAAGTTAGAAGTTCATTCAGTGACACTACAGACCTTTTTCAAACAGCACAGATTGCTATTTTTTCTCACGTACATTCACTGAGGAGAAAGCTGATTTTAGTGTCTGTCTGGCTTACAGGACTCTGTAGGATGTCACTGAGGACAGCTATAAAGTCATGTCAGTGGGAACACTTACAACAGCAGGCGAGGGCACGTGGATGCTGGGGACAGAGCGGGGCCGCACGTGGTTGGCCAAGTGGCACAGGACGACGCCGTCGGTGAGAGCCGCCCCGAGGTCGCTGGGCAGTGACACCTTCAGCCGCGACTCGATGTTCTGTGGGAAACCAACAGGGACACACAGGGAAGCTGAGAGCTGCCTTCCTCCTGCTCCTTCACTCTGCACAAGTTCCTGCGAGGCAGAGCTCCTGCACTACAGCTCTGTCTGTCCTCATGGCATTTCCAACCAGCTTGCTGAATAACCCCAAGGAAAGCCCCGTGCATTGCTGCGCCCAGCGCTGGCCACAGCCTGGGAGCAATTGAGTTCAAGGAAGAACAGCTTTCATTGTACAGCACAGTGGACTCATACAAGCATTATTCAAAAATAATGGAAATTGGGCTCTAGGAACAGTATTCTTAACTGTGCATGTTCTCAGAGAATAGTTCTGTCAAGAGAAGGGAAAATAATTGTCTTTGTGGGTTGGAGGACAACACAATTAACAAAAGTCAAAACAATATTTTTGCCTTTAAAATAAAATTGGAACTATTTGGTATAACCAGTCCTTTAAAAAGAAGGTAGTTAGAATTTGTTTAAGAGAATGAATAAAAATTCAATTCAGGCTTTCCAACTAATTTAAAACGCTGTTGTAATTTAAAATACAGTTGTAATACTGTATCTAAATTTAAGTATTAAAAAAAAAAATAAGCTTACCTGGAGAACAGAATAAGAGACAGACTATACAGAAAGCAATCTGAGATGCCATAAGAGACGGTCTGCAAGCACCCTCTGCAAACAAGTTTTATCTAAGGTAGTTACCTTTCTCCTTTAGAGAAAGCAGACCATCCTTACTTCAAAACTTCCCCCCAAAGAGAGGGAATTTTCTCTATCTGGGATGCTTATGGCTTTTAAGATTACCTTCAGTAAGTATATTCTTATTTATAGGGAAAATTCAACAATTAATTACAGCACTTCAAGAAACCTCTTCACGCTCTGCAGACACAAGTCTGGGGCAAAGCAGAGCAGTACTTTAATGCCATGAGGCATTTCCAATATTCCTGTTTATTGTATCTGGGCACAAACCTGAAGTGTGGTGCCTCATGGCAGATAAAAAGCATAAATATTAGAAACATTTCTAGCTCAAGTGTTCTGCACTTAACTAAGGATAAGGCAAGAATCAACATAACAGATCTAGAGTACACAAAGAAACCATGATGGCAGCATGACTGGCAGCAGTCTCTGCACTCCATCTGCTTATCTGTCAGCTTTATAGCAAAAAAGAATTTAAAAAAAGACATTAAAAGGAGACAGTAAAGGTAACTTTCCAGGGAGCTCCTTACAAGTGTGAAAGCTGATAAGGAAGAAAGGAAGCACACATAAAAGCAGAGTTCAATGGACATTTAAGAGCAGGACTTGACATAGTTTATTACACAGAATTTGAAGCTGACTTTACCTACCACAAACAACCAAGTGAACACTACTGCACCAATCTGAAAGAAGTGCAGAGACTGTACCACACCATTTAATTTTGGTCAACTGTGCCCCTTATCGGTTCAGTGAAACTTGTCCATAAGACAAAGGAGATTTAGCAGGGTCACAAAGTGCATTTCCTGCCACGTTCATGTTCTGGCTCCTGGCAGCACTGACCTTGCGTAGCTGCTCTATCAGCTCCAGCTCCTCCTCCCGCTGTTTGGAGTTTTGTCTCACTCGAGGGTCTGCAGAATCATTAGCAGGAGACAAGGCACAGGTAGAGGATGAAGAAACAGCTAAAACAGCAGCATGAAGGAAAGAACATCACTAAGCACAGTTTGGCTCTGTGTTATTTGCTATTTCACCGCACACAAAGTTCCAAAATCGGTACATTACATTCCTTTTCACAAATCTCTTTCTTACCTTTGATTATTAATCAAACTAATGGTCTACCAACCTAAATGAGATGTCAACACAATTGCCTCACTGTTTAGATTCTGATCTTTCTGTTAGGTAATAGTCATGCACAAATGATGACAATGTTTTGCCACACACAGTATGTTGAAATGGTTCTGTCTTTCTCCAGAAATTGCAATTCTGTTACAGGCTACTGGGCAATGCAAGAATTATCAAGTTGTTGAAGGCTTGTGTGGCAAAGGTGTAAGTGCAGACCAGGATGAGTGAATTTTCACACTTCTACAGATATGACAAAAGAATATTGGGCAGCTCCAAATAAAACCCTGTTTGTTCACAACATATCTGATGTCATCTGTCTACAAATGGAATTCTAAAAGTAGTTTGATGATAAAGACCTGAAGTAACAAAACACTGCAAGCCCCAGGTAATGCAGATGTCAATATAATGTAGCAAAACTAGCTGATTTCTGAGCTATGTAACCTACCTTTCTTGGCTCCATCCCTGACAGCTGTTCGGAAAAGGAAACTCTCAGGTCGCTGGGAAGGGTTTCTATAGGAAGGCGGGGCTGCATGGCCAGGATATGGAGGGGAAAGGTGGACTAAACAAATGTGGAAAGGCACAGGAAAGGAAGGAGGAAGAAGGAAATGGTTAGAGTTTAAATAGGAAATGGGTACAGCAATGTGGTAATTAAAAAGAACAAACCAAAAATTTTAATGTAATGATGACAAAATAAATTACAGCCATGCATGATAAAAGCAGAGCAGGAAAAGGCACTTCCAAGGACACTTGCATGCAAAGCACATTCCACATACCAATTCCAACAACTGTTCTGACTCTTGCTGAATGCATCTGTGTGCCAAGCCTCTATGAAGGCCTAAACCAGCCATACCCTATGCTCTGCCTAAGGACATACTTCATCCCTGTTGTCTCTTCCCTTGTGTTTTTCGAAGGAGACCCAAGTAACTTGGTAAATTCTCACACACAGCAGTGCCACAGACAGAGGTAGGAACAGATACTCCCCTTTCTTCATAGGGCAAATAAGCAAGCAGGCATTTGATCTTATTTTTCAGAATTTTTTTCCTGTCCCTGTTACCTGTCTGAGCAGTAGGTGAGCCAGGGGAGATGGTAGATCTGTCATCACTCTGTGAACAAAAAAGCAGAAGAGTATGAATGGTCCTAATCTGGAAAAGCTTTGACTACATTTTAGTTTGCTGTGCTTTAAGAAAAGCTCCAGCCATCTAAATGTGTTCAGAAAAATAACCAGAAATAAGAAAAACCACTGTATGTTTGTTTCCCAAGTCTTATCTCTGAAGAGACAAAGTTTTTTTCTTTTACAGAAATGATACAAGTGATCTTTTTCCTTAGGAAAAATAATGGTGAAACAAGACTGACTATGCAATGACAGATCATTGTTAACTCTTCCTTCCAACCCAAACTGAGAAGTGCTCTTTGCAAAGGGGACACCAAGAAACAGGTATTAAGCAACATGCAGAATTGGCAATACAGCAGCCCTGGCAGATACTCCTCTTTGACACCTTTGCTAATGTGGAACTGCCATTTACTGAACATCTGTCCCCAGTGAAACACACTGTGGTTACATCACAGTGCTTACACAGACTAATGAATTCTTGTGAGGAATGAATTCAGCACAACAGTTTCCACAGAAAAGAAAGAAACAGGCAAAGAATACAAGTGTACTTTTGATGAACTCAACTTGATCAAGAGTAAATGATCTTGTACAGAAAAAGCAACATCAAAGACAACCAAGAACCCCTTGGAGCAGAGACTTGTTACCATGTTTTATAGATCAGGCCTCCTGTAGACACAGCCTAAAGCTAAGATGAGGTAATACATCCTACAGTTTCATCAGGTGAATCAGGTTCATACCCTACCTGAACTTTTGATTAGATGTTGACAGACTAACACCTGTTTAAACCGATGTGTGGATCCAAGATTTTTTTGTTGACTCTAGTGGTGAATGATAATAGCAAGAGGTACCTTGACAGGACTGAAGGTAGAGGCACTAGGCAGGGTAGTAGCACAGCTTTCTTGGTTCAACCCTGAGAGTGACTGAATGCAGAAAGAAAGAGAAGGCAGCAGCAGAGTTAGTGAGTAGCTGACAGGTCATACACAAAGGTCGAAGTAAAAGTGAAGAGGTGATCACAATCACATTCTTAGAAACACTCAACAAGCAACACAGAGATACTTGCTGAACTACAGTTTGTTACTTCCTATCCTCCTGAACTTTCTGGGAGGTATAGTGCTTTTTTTACATATAATACAGTGACATTTAAAACAGAATTAAGAACTGTGAGGCAAAAGCTTCTTTAGTAACACCTATGCTGTCAGAAAAAAAGAAATTTTACTATACAACAGTCCATTCAAGGACATAATTAAAAATAAATAGCTTTCTTTTTAGTGTTTTGAGAATGTTATGCATGTCTGAAAAATCAGGGAAACCCACGTACAGAGGTTCAGTAATACACACTTTGTATCTGCCACAAACACTAACAACTGGTCCTTGTGATTACACATAAAGTAAATGAGATTCTGCAAGTAAAATCTCACTCTCGGGGAAGATGTCAGTGCCAGGATTTACAGTGTTGCCACAAATAAAGTGCAGTCACATTTCAATTATGACCAATATCAAAACTAGCCAAATAAATAACTTTTCCTGTTTATAGAACAGGGGCTGTAGTTATGCCCATCTGTCACTGACAGGTGGATCTAGAGGGCCAAATCCTGTGTCTCACTGAAAGCACCATGAGAACTTTAACATCTGAGGACTGAATGGCTCACTATGCTTTCTGAAACAGCATTCAAACAGCAAAGTGACAGTTCAGCACAGGAAAGAACATCAAATGACACCTAGAAACTCTACAAGTAGTGAAAAGACACATTTGGGAGTTAGTTAGTTTTAAAAGCATTTGCAACTTTTCTGCCATTCCAGAACAGCACAGCCAGAAGGACTAGAAGTGAAGGTTTATACTCAGGGCAAGCCTTAAACACAAAAGTTTTTAGGCCCTGTACAGATTTACAGCTGATCCTCAAGATTGCCTCTTTCTCCAGAGCAGGGCAGAGCCAAAATGGTGGTTTTTTTTTTTTTTTTTTTTAAGAGTTTCAAATATCACTTGACTTGGACAACACATTAGCTAGCACATGAGAACATTGAAACAAACCAGAACTTGGTGCTCTGTAACATCAATGCATCTGTTTTTTCCTGTATGAAAAGAGCAGGGCAAGCTTGACACAGACTAGCAAGAAGTGGTCACTATGCACACACCCAGCAGTGGGCAGAGGGAGGGGACACAGCACAGCACAGGGACAATCACAACACCAACACACCGCATGCTCTTCACCTGTTTGTGAGTGCCTGGCCTCCTTTTAATGGTATTGGTGTTATTGTCAATCTCAAACACAAAGAGAGGCTCAAAGCCATTCTGTCAGGGACAGTAAGGAAAGAAAGAGAGGGAAGAAAGGAAGAAGTGATGCAAAGAACAACTGTGAGAAAAGGCAGCCACAATACTAAAGGAGCCAGGATACTGCAGCTCAGACTTAGACCACCCTCTGCACTTGCTGCACACAGTCTTTAGGTCTAGCACTGAAGTCACAAAAATTTCCCTGTGCCAGAAACAACGGCAGATACAGGCAGTGCCAAAGGAGAGCCCAACCAGAACTCTGCATGAACCAAATAAGGATATTTTAAGAGAATTCGGTTATTAAACATTTGAATACACAAATGAATGCCAATGGTCTGAGAGAAAACTCCAGCATACAAGTCTGCATAAGTCAAGTCCTGCTTACTTTACCCATACCATTATTATTTGTAACACTCTGGTGCTTAACTTAAACGCAGTCTTAACTTCAAATGTTTCAGAGATCCTATGTGCTAACAGTAGGATGACATACTCAGGCCACATTTGAGAACACAACGAGAAAACAACACAAGGAGGGGAGCATAAGGCAGCAATGACACAAAGGTTGTGAGAGAAAGAGGTCACAGCAGCTGCCTGATGCTTCTGAAGTACCTTGTGGGCTTCACAACAGAGAAATTGAGCAGCAGTTAGAGAGGATGTTTTGGGTTTTTTTTCCCCCTTCGACAGTACTAACACTGTAAGGGACAGTATAGGAGAAAACAAGAAACTATTTGGAGAAAAATGAGATTTAGAAGCAACGAAGGCTGAAGCCAAGTCATTAGCCAAGTCTGAAAGCTGATACCAGTTCTAAAAGTAATCTCTACTGTAACAAATGGAACTATCCTTGTCAGAACAGCAAGAGGTTCTGACTAACATAAAACTTTTATTTTCTCAGAGACGCCAGTGATTTCACTTCTTCAACAACATTTTAGTCTGGTTATCTATCACAGGTCAACCCAAAGACATCCACCACAGTGTGCAATGAAGTTCTACAGCCAGATTCCACTTCAAATCATAGGTATGCACCAGCAACTACAACTAAATGGGACCATTAACATTCACAATGGTATGGGCAATTATTCTGGGACTTCAAACCAACTGTCCTCACATTGTTTATAAACAGAAGGAAATGGTAAGAGTTATCTCTGCAACAAGAATACATTTTAATTTTAATTAGTGATTAAAGAGAACAAAAAGATGACCAAAAGAAATACTGAAGATTTTAAAAAGGAGATTCACAATGGAATTTTTTGTTAAAGCAGTAACAATGCCAGAAGAGCAAAGTAGTAAAATAAAAGCTCATTTGCTTTCTAACTGCAAATTAGATTTAGTACTTTTAAAAACTTGTCCTTACGTCCTCAGAAATTAGACCTAGCTAAATATCAAACCCAAAAGGATCGGGAAAATGTCAAATGAAATGCAATAGAATATAAAAAGGTAAAAGCAATGTAGACTCTTATAATTTTTAAATGCAAACTGATGACCATTTTCTTGATGTTGAACAAGTTTTTACCATGTAAAATACATTTGTGTAAACAAAAGATGGTACAAATTCATGAGCCAATATGGGCCTAATGTTTCAGTTACAGTAATTGCCAGAAACAGCTGCCCTGGCATATGTGATCATCAGGCACAGTGTGGATTTCCACCATAGAAGAGAGCTACAGATCAGAAACCCCAGCATTTCATATACTATTATAATTTAGTGCTGCTGAAAAATGGGAGGAATCAGAAGAAAAATGAACAGAGAAATTATTGCTTTTAATCGTTCCCTGCCAGTCTGGTCACTCTTTTTGTGAAGTAAAACAATGTAACTTGGTTAAAGACAAGAAAGGAAATAAATAGCAACGGGAGCTGGTTTCAATGTAGTTTCTGAAAATTCTTTATCTTAATTTACAACAAAAGTCATGTGATCACAAAATCTAATAGAACTGGGGTTCCTACAGGTGTCTTTGAAATATGTTCCAAAGACAAATTGACTGTGAACAGAGAATCATCTCAACCCAAAGTACTTGATTTCTCAAAACAGCCACATGACTATTACATTTCTCTCTAACATTTTAAGCTTTCTTTCTCACCCACAAAGTGCTAGTCTTACAAAAGCAGAAAACCCAAAAAGTCTGAATAAAGACACAGTAAATATCTTGACCAACATGTTCAGGAGAGAGACACTCTAACCAAAGAGCACTGCCTAAAGAAAATTTAGGCAGATAATGGAAGCATATAAATCAAGAAAATAAATTCTAGGCATGCAGTCATGCAACAGCAGGCAAATCGGGTGTATTTTTAATTTTCTAGACATTAATTAGATTATGACATTAATTAGATTGTTTAGTCATGCTACATTGCTAAGATGCCACAAAGGAAGAAATAGCATAAAACATGAAATATGTGCACACTTGTTTTTGATAAGTGTTCAAAATATATTATTTTTAAGACATTTGCACTAATAAACAATACAACTGCATGAGGACTATTTAATGATTTGTAGCATTCATAAGTAGAACACTTCTAGCATGCCAAGTGTTTCCAACCCCCATGTGCAGGACACAGATAAGTTAAAGCAGAAGGCTGTAGTAAGCATAAAATCGCTTCCTTTACACTGAAGAGCACATCAATTAGGAATCAAGCTGAATGGCAAAGAAATCAAATCAGAACAACTAGAGGTGAATTTTTTATTTTAGAAACTGTTCTTTACGATATCATAATTTTTTTTTCTGCTCTCAAACAAAATATAAGCTTTAATTATTTTGTGGAAAAACATCATGGTATTATTAGCAAATGTCTGACAGCAAAAGTGTCAACATATTCATAACATCATAGTTCACAGCTAAGCCACTTTTCAAAGGAGCCAGCCATGTTTTATGCTATTTAGATTAGCTCTAAAACAGTTGGTCTAATCTGAGACAATCATAACATGTTGTCATTTCTATGCTCTAGAATCTGCCACAGAAAAAGGCCATTTCGTGCAGGATCTTACCACTAACAAGGCACTATCATCAGTATGCTGAGACCTTCTGGATGGAAAGGGACACTGGGAGGTGGGAGAGATGGAGCAATGTCAGAAACACACACAATGTCAGAAACACACGGTATGTGAACAGACAGACATTCTGGAACATGTACTGCTTGCTTACAGCACTGTGAGCTCTTTAAAACAATCCATGAAGTATCTGTAACTCTGTAGGAATACACAGCCCCATAACCCAGGAATTACAGTGCAGTTGTATTACTTAAGGCATAAATTATTCTGCTTTCTGTGTTGTGTCAAGCAAATACAGAACACTGCATTCACAGCGCTGACTCTGGTAGAACAAAGGACATTTTAAAACAATAAATTAAGAACAGAAAAACATTAAGAAGAAAAAGGAGCAAAAAACTATTTCAATTAGCCCACTTTTGGTAATTTTCTAACCAAAAGAGTTAGTTGGAAAACACTGCTAAAGAACTATCATATTTCTTACAATATTAAAAGTTCTGATCTGATTAACACTACAAAGTGAATGATCTGGTTTTGATTATAAATACTACATTATTGAAAACTATAGTAGAAAAAAAACTTTAAAAAATATTTATTCCTTTTTCTGACAGCCCTCAAAATTCTATTGCTGGGACAACTGGTGATCTAGGAAGAGGAAACTGGGAGAAAACTGATTTGTGAAGGATGACTATAACACTGCAACTTGACTGAATACTCGTGTTAGAATATAAACTGTACTGCTCACAAGGAGCAGGTTAGAATAGAATATTAAATGTAATTTCTGCAGAGAACACAGGAAAACATACAAAAACCAATAAAACAACACACTTGGACAGGCAATCTACATGAACAGAAGAAAATACTAAACTGAGCCCATTAAAAAAACCCCAAACCAAGGGTTAACGTGAAAAAACTATGCTATAATCCAGTTTTGAGGTATTTTCCACAATGAGGAAAATAACTCTGATGGAGAGCTAGGAATTTAAGCACTGACATCCCTACTAATGCTCTTATTGGACTCTTACCTCACTATCCATTGGACTTTGTTTCTGAGGACTTAAGGAGGCTTTTTGCTACACAGAGAAGGAAAAAACGAAACTTAAAATAACGCCACAGAGAAACAAAAGCTCACAACAAAGCAGCATAACTTAAAAGTGTTTTAAAAAAAGAGGTCTCAGTTTTTAAAATAGAACATGCACTGGGTTCACTGAGCTGAAACTTCCTTGATATTAGTAAAAAATCAGCCTTTATTCCACATTCAAACAAACAAAAATTTTAAATTATGCATATGAAAGATACATCATGAAACCAAAATACAACTCAGGGGAGGAATTTAACTGCTGAGAATAAAGTGGTCATGAACAACAAAGGAAACAGAAGAAAAATACCCAAAAATCAAATCCAAACCAAAAACCCCAGGAGAGTCATCAATGAATAACATGCATCTTATAAGCTTAAACTTTAACTAAAAGACTGAGCTGAATTTTTAATAAGCACCTTTACTACAAAATAGTGCCAGGGGCCTAAAAACAGTTGTTGCTAATGAAAAGCCTAGTTTCAGGCAGCTAAGACCCTTTTTCTAAACTAACTTTATACATTAAATATATGCAATAAACCATGCTTCGCCTCTCTGCAGACCACTCTAAATCCAAAATAAATATTAACTGAAACATTTCTTAAATTTGTGATGGTAAGATTCGTGTAAGTGACCAGAGCAGCAAACAGTAAAACAAATTTAAATCAACTATCATATAAATAAACTGGCATGTTAAGCAGAAGACATGAGTGCAGAGATAGAGACAGCGAAGACACAGTGTTCAGAGTGAGTGCCTGATGTACCATAGATCTGCGCCCATGCTTTACCCAGAACTAACTTCTTTTATTATCACAAAAAAGCAAAATAGATCAGGCAGCATTATATTTTTGTGTGTATGATTATTTCCTCCCTGCCAAATTTGTCTTCAAAATTAAACTGTCTCTATTCCTTTTCAGATAAAATGAAAATTGAAAGTATGAGGTGAAATATGCAAAAATCAGAATTCTTTACAACAATCACATTTTGGGTACATCTTCCATCTTCCTCCCCAGGTCTAGCTTTGCCTGTGTTAAGCTACAGCACCAACACTTAATGAACTTCAATGCTGCTTGTCCAAATTCTTTATAAAGTGCTGGGAGCATAACATACCAGCAGTAATTACCATGGCAATTAGTTATAATTAAGGGATTTAGAAAAGATAAAGTATGAAGTAGGTACTGAAAGGAGGCACCTTAACAAAGTCAAGGACAGCTTCTCTCTGAATCTGCTTCGTTCTCATCCTCTCCTCCTCGTACTGGAGGGCTGCCAGCTGTGCCTCCCGCCGCGTGCGCTCGATGTGCCGGCGCTGCAGCTCCGACTCTGTGCTGGGCACCTGCAATCAAACAGGGCATCAGGCTGTGAAGCCAGAGCTGCAGGTGGTTTATGGAGAAACAGCCCATGCCTTATGGGCAACATCAGTTTGGTTTTACATCAAACTCGTCAAAAACAATTCAAATTCTATGTGTTACCTGGGTGTGGTGACTTGACAGCGAGAGAAAATAAGGTGAATCAGGCAGGGGTCTGACAAATGCAAAAACAGAGAGTAAGTAGACTTTTCATCTTAAATCTAAAAATTTTGCATACATAAATTGTCAGTGACACACAAGTATCTGATGAAATCAGAAGAGTAACTGTCTATTAACAGCTGTGATGATGATTTGACTCACTGTGAATGACAGATTTTGTGACGCCATTTCTATTTCTATTTCTTCTCCTGAATTGTAGTAACATTTTTTCACAGCACAAGATGTACCAGGGAGAATGTACACTTGGCCTACTACATTGAGATACTCACTACTTTATACCCATTCTCTAAGAGTAACCAAACCAGGAATTTTTCACATGATCCTCATATAGAGGAACAACTACATAGTATGGTTATTTGAGGGAGGGGAAAATAATAAAATGAATCAGCAGAAACACTCAATTTCTTTTTCCCTACCTCTCTGTCCTGTCCACATAACTCCTTAGTACTGGGTGATGCTCTCTGTCGGGCATCAAATTTAGAGTTTCAGGTCTTCGTAATTCATCTGTATCCCTGCAGGTAAGACACCAGGTGGAAGGGGATATGGCCACTGATGCATATAGACTACTGTCAAATTAATTCTACTCTAGATTACAACTGGTTTTGTGAGAGAAATGCCTAAAGAATTAGCTTCATAGAATCACAAAAGTGAAATTTAGACTAAAGAAATCATATTGTGACACCAAGTCAGATCACAACTGCAGTTAGTAATTAAACATAACTTGCTGAATTAACAATGATTTAAAAATACATGAAGATGGATGCTCTCTTTTAAGACAGTATTTTGGTTATTGCAGGCTTTATTCTGCTCTGAAAATAGCAGAATTATTTTAAACATCAGGAACCTTTGGTATTTTCAGCACAAATCTGCTCACCTCACCAATCAGGATGACACAAGCCCTCAAAGACACAAAGTAAACAAGAACCTATCTGGCTCTTATCCATCATATCAACAGTAAGAGAGAAATTTTGCAGTCAGCTCTTTGCCAGAAGGCAGCTGTTAGCACTGAAATAACTCCCAAGGTCCACAGCCTGCAGCATGTACCCTGACATGTTGCTGCCTAGAAACAAAGTTGATGGAAATCAAGGAGCTTACTCTTGACAGCCCAAACTCTGCAACCTTTGCTCCTGGGGCAGCCATGGTTCCAGCTCCTGGAACACAGACACACTTAACCAAGCTTTCCCAAAAAATGTCAGTCCAGCTGGCTGTGTGAACACTTAGGGCCTTTTCCTCATGGAGATGAGATGTGGAAGACCCAGATGTTACAGGTCTCTTCTGTTACTTAAATTAGCACTGAACCACATGACAAACTCATTACTTAGAACTGTTTTGAACAGACAGGACTGGGTTCAGCTCAGTGCCAAGGAGTGTGTTCAGAGCAGAGTACACACAGCTTTGTTGCATCAGGAATGCACCACAGTCTGTCCAGAGGCATAAACTGTATTTATTTAAATGAATCAACTAATATAAGTACTCTTGAGATGAAGTCTGTGTTATATCCAACTTTCAGAGTTTTAATGGCTCCAGCATGCTAAAGAAAAACAAACAAACAAACAAACAAAAAAAAGAAGAGGCTGGCTGCCAAGGTATTTGCACAGAATTACTGTGGAAGCACTTTACAGCTTGTGGTTGCTACAAAATATTTGACTAATACAAGCTTAAAATACAAAATATTACTCATTGTCATATGGCTGTTTTTAAACAATTTTGAAGGCAATAACAACATGATCTGATTTTAGTGCCTTAATAATTTCACTCTGCTGCAGAATAGTAAGCCACAATTCATTCAGATTGCTGATTAACTACTTCTGTGTGGAGATCTGCTGCTATCCTTAAGTTAAATTTTGAAATCACTGGATAGCTTACTGAGCTACAACTTCCTTTATCATTAACATCTGTCTATGTAAACAGCAGCTCTCCCCAGCTAACAGCCTTCTCCTATTTCCTTCAGAATTATCACAGAAACCAGTGTTTGGAAAGTTTAATTAATTCCATGTTGACCACAGAAGTTTGAAAAAAAAAAAAGTAAACAAACAAGCAAAAAATCAATTTTTCAAACCAAGAGCACTCACTTTTTTGGGGGAGAACATGGCAGAATTGCTATATCAATTTATATCTGACTTGTGGACAGGATAAGGACTGCTGACATATGCTGGAATAGTTATCCTCCCTTGTATCAGTACAGCTACTGTATCTGCACGTTTTCTGCACATTTCAGAATGCCTATAAAAATGTTGCCAAAACTCTGGAAAAATTTACACACTAATCTTGGTTTCATTTGCTCTTTCAATACCTCTTTAGAATCCATTAAAAATTAGTTTCTACTGACAGCATAAGTAATGACATACTTAGGACTAGCAGTTGTCTTTTCCACCACTCCCCTGCCCCCCAAACATTCTGAGTACAACTTGGAACAGGGCTGGTTTTCTGTGGAGTCCCTACAAATTCACTTTCACTCCACAGAATACTGAAATACTTCAGTAGTATAATAAAGGTTCTGTCGATTTTAATTTGCAAGAATTTGCTTGTTTTTTATCTTTTATTTGCTTATCTTACTTTTTTTTTAACTAGACATCCCAAATTCTTTTCAGAAACCTAACCACCCCTCACTGATACTCTGTCCAGTTCTGACCTTTATTTTACAAATAAGCATTCTCTCCAATAATCATTAAAGTAATCATTAAGGAGTAATCATTAAGGAGCATGTGCATACTTCATCAAAATAAGAAACTTGTTTTCAGAATTGATTTCCATTCTATCCCTTCTGCTGACGTAGGCTCATGATTATGGCCCAGATAGGTACTTTTTAAAATAAATGAATCTTTCACAATACCAAAACCAGCAGGAGTCAACCAAGAATATGTCCTCATGGCACATCGGATACTCCACAGTATCTCTAGCCTTCCTGCAAATACCTTTATTCCTTTGGTCCTCTATGCACTACACCTTAAATCGACTATTAAATCAAATCACAAATTAAATCACAAAAAGCAGATATTAAGTCAGTTTAAAAATATGCACTTTAATTATGTAGATTTCTTTAACCAACTGATTTTAAGTCAAGCACTGGCATAGAACAGTTTTGCCTTTTGCTCACTGTGATTATTAGAATTCCAATTCCTAATTTGGAGCAATAACTTATCAAAAAAGTGCCATACACACTTCTGGTAAAGCAACAGAAAACAATTCCATTTTCTAAACATGTTCAGTAAATACATGCTCCGCATTCATAATGAAATTCTGGATAAAATTATTGTTGCCACAGTAATTCTTACCTGTTTTGGTGTAAATGTTGTCTTGTATTCTCTGTTCTCTGAAATTCTCTGATGGATACAGGCTTTACTGGTGAGCTCTGAGCAAAAAAAAAAATCCCAAAAGACTAAGCTAGCAATTTATTCAGAAAACTGCACATTAATGCCAAACAATCTCTTTGTAGAGCTACATCTGTAACTACTGGTATTTAAAACACCTGATGATGAAGCACAAAACACAAGTCAGGGATGTTAATTTCCAACCAAGCAAGCTCATTCGTATTTATTTCTCCAAATTAAATAAATAATAGTTTCAAGATTAAATATGCCTGCTCATAACTTTAGGAGTTTAAAACCTCCAGTATTATGAATCATACAGAGAAGTTCATGTAGCTATAAAATTTGTATTGAAATGTAAATATGTTCTTTGGAATTTAACTCTATGAGTGTAGAGCAATGAAGACTGGATTCTCAGAAACACAGAGCTGGTGGTCTTTTATGACATTCTAAAGACAGGTCCCCGAAGAACTAAGAAAGCAAAACATTAATTTTGGGATTAATAAGAACACTTTAGTTTAATTTGAGCAATGAAATAATTTATCCTATTGGGAACAGAGACATATTGCCTTTGGTGTTACTGAAAAGCTTCCACTGACACCCATTAATATAAGAAAATAGAAACTTTTCAAGATTAACATGCCAATTTTCACTCATGCCTGCTGGTATATTGCAGTCAGCCTTCCTAAGCAGTAGAGTATTTTGGACTGTCTTTTTAGAGAAACTACTCCTTCAGCTAAAAGCAATTTAATTTTTATGACTAGACAGACCCCAAGGAATAGCTGTTGTGATGCTGACCAATGCCTTTTCCCTGTCTACAGCAAGGAGTCTTTGGGTTGCATTGCCTACAGTTTACTTAGAACTAAGTTTTGCTCTTGTGTCTATGCTTCAGCTTCTGTGATCTAAAACTGAATTCATGAGCTTTGCAAAATGAATGCATCTTTCATATCTGTGTGACTGATTTTAAACATAGTAATAAAAGCTAAAGAGACACTTTTTTTTCTTTCTTTCTTCAAATAGCAAGTATCTTTCTGCTTCAAAACACACAGAACTTTGAAAGGATACATCTGAATCACAGCACCATAGTTACTGTTTAAGCAGAGCAGCCACAAAGATTTTTTCAGACAAGTTATTCATATAGTCTGTACAGTGAGGCACTGAACTGTGTAAGTGGGTACATAGGTATTAATTAAGACTACAGAACACAGAAGGATAAGATCTGGCTAAAATCTGTTTCTATAGATTCAGTTTCTGAGGACTCTCCAGAAGTGTAACATCCAAATGACTTAAGAGGGAAGAGTTTTCCCAAGGGCTTTGCTGGGGTGTGTGAATCAAATGAACACAAGGAAGCACCACCTCATTGGAGATGCGCCGCTGGTCGATGTATGCCATGAACTGGGAGCTGAGGCTGTCTGAGTCCTGGCACTTGGGCTGCCTCACCTCCTCCTCCTCCTCCTCCGTGGCACAGCTGTCAATGTAGTCGATCTGATCGAGATCGTGTTCCACTTGACAAACATACACAGAGAAAACACCCACAATCAGATAACCCACGAGACAGAACAAAACCCACCAATGCAGCATGGTCAGGAACGAAGGCCCTGCTTTTTCTGCCATCTGGGAAAGCTCAGTGTGAAAGCTCTTGGATTTTGCCAGGCCAACTAAAATTAGATCAACAAATTTTGAAATAATTGTAAAATTTATGCCTTTTAAAAAGCAACAAGGAACATGTATCAGGCAGGTAGTTTTAGACTGCTGGCTGCAAATACTTTTGCAGTGACTGAAAAAGTAAATACTGTATTTCCTTTTCAAAACCGAATACTATATATCAAAATATTTCAGCTAATATTAAGACTGTACAATGACCTGTGTATATTTTTGGAATAATTTCTCTTTCTCTTGGTTCTCTGTCAGAAAAATCAGAATGGATATGGCAGATCCTTCGACTACTATTACTGCTACAACAGAATAGAGAACAGCACACCTAAGTTATCTGGATTCAAATACAATAAATATAAGAAGTGTATGTGGAAATAATGAGCAACACTACAGAAAATAACAAAATTCCTCTAAAACAATGTAACACACCTACAATTTTATTTTAAAAGAAGAATGAAAAAAGAAATTAGGAATCACTGAAATGAGAGCAAGAAACAGCACAGCTTGGCTGGTATTGATTTTTGTTTGTGTGGAAGATACTATGTAGGGCAAATTTTTCACTTGTCACTGCTTTTTCACATTCTGCCCCAGGATTCTAAGTCATGACACTAAGCAAACACCCCTGGTGAAAAATAGTGCACTGGGGATGAAGGGGAAAGTATAAGTTCCCTTTCAGAGCACTAGAGCCTTATTTTTTCTTAGAACTCTCCTCAAACTTGCTCCAGACTCTTGTAGACATTCTTCTTTACTCCCCCGCCCCTTTCCTGCTTCTCTACAACAGACTTCTCTTTGCCTCACCACACAATCTAGCAACTGTTACGGCCAAAGCCACCCCCTCTGCTACTACAACCATCCAAAACTACATTCCTATATACTGTGGCTTCATTAAATTTCCATCTCAGTTTCAAATCTTAAAACAGCCCAAAAAACCCAAACTTCCTTTCTTCCTAGGCTTGCTTATCAAATAATGATGATGATTATAACAACAATAATACAGAAAAAGGTGAAAGATAGTAGAGTTTTGTGTTAGGAACACAAAACTGCAAAGCATCTGGATGTCTGACAGCCACATGCTACGGTTTGTGCCCCTCTCTGATACACCTACTCATGAACTGATCATGCTCCAGCTTAAAAGTCTGCTAGGCATTTTGAAATCCCTGGTGTACAAAAGCCAAGAACAAAATAAAGTTAGTCTTGGAGGCGGAACTGGCACCACTACCTGTTATTACGGCTGCCCAACGCTCCCCATGAAACCATGTCTTCAATTCTTCTAACTGCCAGAATTTAACTGTTTGAATTCAACATTTTTTCCCATTATGGTGTGAAAGAGTGTGAGTTAATGACAAAGTTTCAGATATTTCTAGAAGGTGGCAAAGAAAACAAAAAACTGTGGCACAGAAGACTAAGACCAAGAAAAGAAGATGGATAAAGATGGGGAGGCAGAGGGAAGAGAGAAGAAAAAGTGGGAGCTGGGCATAGGAAATTAGATGTAGCTAGGAAGAGCAACATGTAGAAAAAATGAACTGTAGCCATCAGGGAAAAGGAAAAACAGGTAGCAGCTGACAAAGAAGAAGAATCAAAGTATATGCAGATGAGATTTAATAATAAGTATTGCAGAACAATGGAGAAGAAGAAATGAAAAAACAAACCTGAAAGATTGTTAAAATAAGGCATATGAACAAAAGGAGACACTGGTAGCAGCAGATTTCTGGAAGTTAAAATGAAAGAGGACTGGAGATCAAGAAACATGGAACGCACAATCACCTCTTGAACAACTACAAAGGTGATCCTGTGAGACTGCACAACACCAACTGAGAAAGCAAAACAAAGCACTGCCACTCACAAGCACCAGGCCCTCCTGGATGATATTACAGTTTGGATTAAAATCTAAAACTGGAATGAGACACTAGTACCAGTCGGAAATGTAAGACTCCCTGACAAAATTGCTCATCCCGTTCTGAGAGCAGCTGGCACAGAGCACTGGCAATTTAAAACTGCAGTAAATTTTCCCCAGAAGCTCAAACAGCAAAACACCATGCACTTGGTGTTCAAGTTTTCAATATTCTAAATTCAATATTCCAAAATATCATTTGAAGCACTTGAGACTTTAACATAGGACATAGGCAAAAGCTGACAAAGTTTTCAAGAAAATAACATTTCTGCAATCTGAGTTTGCCTTTAACATCCTTAAAACAACAGTATTTTTACAGTTTTCAAAACACTGTTTTCATGTTATTCCACCTAGACCTTTCTGGGTTTTTTTCCCTCTTTTAACAATCTGTAGGAAACAATCTGGAACTTTAATAATGATGAATAAATAAATACAGTTAGCCAAAGGTCACTACTTACCTCCACCATTAATTACAACTGCACTCCCTCTGTTTTCTTGGTACTGACTTTCTCTTCTCAGTCTCTGCTCTTTGGTGAACTCTGCCACACGTAATGGGAGATCTGAGAACTCATCTGTTGGCTTTGGAAAACAAACAGTGAAGCCTGGAAACATTTTTCTTCAAAATCATAATTTTCTAATCTACTAATTCTTGATTTGTCCTTGATTTGTATTTCAATTGCCCTGTTTTACAACCACAAAACACTAATTTAAATCAAAAGACAGCTATAATGTATTGTTTTAAAAAAACATGTAGTTGAGCTTTCTTTAGAAACCGGCCGCCTACAGTTTTGATTGCAGTATCTGCACGTGACTGAAAACATCCCAGGATGGAAAATCCTAGCACCTTCTCTAAAATCAAGATAGAAGTGCGAGTATGGCGTATAGCTCACTGTGACACTTTAGGTCTTGGCTATTTTCTAGTTGCTCCAAGAGGAAAAGGGAGCTTCTTCCTGGCAATAATAATTGACAACCTTTTTGCTAAGAGATCCTATTTTCCTCTTTGTAAATAGCAAACAGATTTTAACGTTTTAAACAAAGGAAGACAACAAAATTTCCAGCTGATTTCCAAAGCTAAATTTTCATGTTCAGATTTATTTTATCAGTTGACTCATCATTGTAATATGATAGTGTTACCAATTTTTAAAAATAAGAAACCCTATTTTTCTCATTTTTTTATACTCCAGTAAATTAACCTCTCATGCACTGTTTTATACATTTATGTCAATACTTCCAACTTGGGGTCTGTCCCATATAAAATTAACCTTGTTTTTTCTCCAATAAAACAAGTCATATTGGCTTAAGGCAACCTGCACACCAGCACATGCATGTTACCTATGGAATGTGCTTGCAGATGCATACATTTCGTTTTCTTTACTGTACAATACTGCACTCAACAAAAATAAAGTTGTAAAACTTACTTCATTCCCTGACCATCTTTTGTCTCCGCTGTCCACACTATTGAAGCCAGAATCGAGTGCGCCATATGGACGACTGGAATAGAGCTCCTCGTGGCTGTCAAACACACAGTTTTAGTTACTGTGATAGAAACACCACCAAAAGCTTCTCAGCATTACAGAACAGCAGCAGAATAAGCCATCAGGCACACTTGCAGTGTGTTCACAAACTCAGCAAGTCTGAAAACCTCACACTGCACTTGCTACAATAGAGCAGGAGACATGTGCTGACAGCTCCCCATCCTTGTCACTCAGCTGTTACCTGCCAGTGTCTGGCCTTCAGAGCTAAGCTGATTCAAAGGATAGATCCACCCTTCAAACATTTCCTAAAGAGAAATTATGACAAAGCAAACTGCAAACTGGTCTCACATTTCTTCGTTTAGCTAGTCAAACTTTCATTTTCTACTACTCCTATCTTTTGATTGAAAACCACTGTCAAACAAACTTTTACATAAATATATACAAAATCACAAAGAATAAAGAATATACTACTTCTACTAAAAGTTTGCAGCATGTATTACATAAATGTCTTCTGTGTCATAATTACATAAGAAACTGCAGTAAGCTGAACAGTATTTCAGATATATCATAATGTAATAACTGTAGGAGTACAGTTTTCATTTACAGAGCTTTGTCAATAACATGTCTAGACAAAGGAATTAGACATGTGCCTAGTGTTACAATACAAATAACCAAACAGGCATACAGTTCTTTACATTTCTGGGCTTAGAAAGTATGTAATTCAGCAGTATAGCCATCACAGATGTCAACTCTGGCAACTGCTGCAGATAGCTACAGTAAAAGAGACAATGGGACTTGTCTGATCTGGCTGCAGATGGCATTTCACAATGGCTCAACTGTCCTATTGGCACTCGATGCCCCAGGGAGAACTGCAGCAGCAATTACTACATAATGCACAAGGAAGAATGAATTTCAGGAAGCCAATTGCTTCACCCCATCGTAACTAAATTGCAGGTCATTTTCTCACTGGCATTGCTCTCAAGTTGCTGCTCTCTCTGAAATTCCACTTTCAGGAAATAATTATTTTCAAATTTTATTATTATTATTATTATTATTACTATCTTAATAGAAGACTGACAGACTACTATCAAGGCCTATTTTAGTTTTCAGAAAGACATGAAATAGCAAAGAAGTACCAGGAGGGATGGAGGCTACAGATGAGACACATTAAGCTATGCATCTGTTTCTATGCAGATGTAGACTAAAAGACAAGCTCTTGAATCTGCATGAGTTTTGATTAACTCAAATTCACTTTTATGGCCCTGTATTTGAACAGAAAGATCATCTGCATAATAAACCATCAGAAAGAAAAAGAGCCAAAGAAAAAACCAACTCCCTTCTTCTGGGTAAGAAGAAAAATGAATGACTATGAAGTCACCCAATGTAGTTAAAGAGCTATTTGAATTTGAATAACTGACAATAGAACCATAATTATACTAACAGTTCATAGAACTTGCATATACTTTTAAAACGGGTCAAAGAAAAATCCATCTGCAGTAGAATTCCATTTTAAATGAATCAATATTTTCAGCATCTCCTGAGCACCTTGTTGTAAATTGAACAATTACTGTAAATTAATGAACTCAAAAATGAGGAAGTGTTTTGATACAAATTTTCTTTTAGCCTCCCTTCTTTTCAAATAATTTGAAAAGCTTTACATCTAACACTAAAGTTAACTGGAAGCTCAAAAATACATAAACACTTGATTTTGAATTTCTCTTAAAAATTAACAAACTATGTTAGAGCTAAACAGATCATGCCATTTCCTCATTTAGAGCCTTTTCCTTTCAGGTAAAGGACAGTATCCTCAGTATTATGCAGAAACCTGCTGCACCAGCTTGTATTGGAAATTGATTAACCCTTGACATATTCATATGCTGACCTCATCTAGAACAGTAACTTATGACATTCAGTGCTGATGAGGAATCACTCTGTCAGACCCTCATGCAAATTCTTCTTCATAAATCTGACTCATGATGATTTCTTGTGAAGCCCCCTGATTTGTGTTTTATTGCTGCTAAGGCAGCAGTACATCCTTCAGTAATTTACTCTTCCACATATTATTATACCACCTTCAAAGATGACAGAAGTAATTTTTGTATATATTCAGTTTCATATTTCACTGACTCCCTTTTTTCTGTATCAGTAACAGAAATAAAACTTAACTCCTGCTTTTTGCTAGACATCTTAATTTAGCAGCTGATATGGCTGACTGTTCCAATATTTGTGTTACAATGCCAAGCAGCAGTGCCAAGTGAAAGCTTGCCAGAAATAACAGTTTACTAACAGGGTGGAGATCAGCATTTACACCTGCGGTTTGAGCACAGCCGTTACAAAATTCTGCACAAAAGGTTAAAATTCACAGCTGGGATATGATTCAGTAAGTCTGTGGAAAATATTAAGATCTTGTAAACTGAACATAGATGTTAACAACATGGGAGCATACCCCCTGTATTGTTTATTACTATTCTATTTTTACTGCATATCAGCTCTGACACTGCCTTCCCATGACACTGCCCAGGTCATCTCCTGAACCAGTTCTCAGTTCTTACACACTGGTACCTTACTAGAATGCACCATGAAATACCATAAACAATATTTTTCAAAGCCCCCTCAATGCACTTGTCAAAGAACAATCCTTGATCTGTTTTTTAAAATAAACTCATGGTGGACTGACAAAATTTTCCTGGATGCCATTAAAACTGGGAATGTGGCTTGTGAAAAACTTACCATGATCCAAATCCCATGGGTCTCCTATCATAATCAGGCAAGTCTGGAGCTATCTTGCATGCTTCTATGTTCAGGTATTTAAATATATGAATTTTTCCTTTTATACATATCTTAAAAAAAAAATTTAAAAATTAAGTAAGTATAATTTGACAATATATTTTCAAAGTACACTACCGACATCCAAGATGCAATTAGGAATACTAATAAATATCCACATTTACATCAACCAATGTATCTTTTATTCTACTATCACTGCATTTTAGAGGAACAGCTATAGTGGAGCATCATGGGATGCCTGTGGTAGACAAATGGAAGCTGTCCTCCAAGTACATCTGGTCTGCAGGCAACTCTGTCAGCTGGATGCTGAAATTTCATCATGCAAACAAGACATGAGCATTTACAAGTACCAGAATTTATACCCTTGGCATCAGAACAGATGCATCCCACCCATGGCCATATTTGAATGGCAGGGGCAGACTGCCAAGGCCAGCTCAAATTTATAGTCAATGAAGGCAGTAACAGCTGTCTCTGCTTTCACAAGGAAAGCAAAACCCTACTGAAACAACAAGTTTCAGCAAGTGCCCCTCTTGACTCTGATGCAGCAGCTCAGAGTAGAACCTGTAATACTCAAGGGTTCGTATATGCACACTGAAAATCAAATTAGTCATTAACAATATTGCAGTTTCTAGCTCAAAGACCAATTTAAGTACTCTGCTGCAAAGTGGATCAGTAAACTGCAGCACTGAGGCCTCAGTCAAAATTTTGACATTTGAGTGACAAAAAATTAGCGTTGCCTAACAGTTTCCTTTCTCCTATGCTGAAAGCAGAAATATTCAAGCTAACATTAGTGAATTTTTTTGTAATATTCCATTTTTGAAATTTTGTAAAGAGATTATTAATAGAGTAAAGAGAAGAAAGGGATTTTTCAAGCTGTGCTATATATTTAACACTTGTAGACAATAGAATGTATTTAAAGTTTGCTTGTTCTTAAATAACAAATATGTAATATAATCCTTCAATTTATAACTTAGTGCCCTTGTTAGCTGAACTAGTAATCTGATTTTGTAGCTGCAGTTTACCTGTGCAGGGGGGGACTGGAGAGGGTTGTTTTCTAACATGATGGTCTGAAGATGTCTGAGGTTCCTATAACAAACTGGTATTGTTGTTATTTTATTGCAGGAGAAATCTAATCGAATCAAAGGCAATTCAGCAAGCTCTGGAGATAGAAAACAAACATACAATTCAGAAGATTAAAAGAGTGCAAGAAAAAGCAAGGGTACAAAAATATGTGTTTCACAAAACAATTAAGCTGTTTCTAGTTCTCAGAGGAAGAAAAAGGGACTGAAAACAGAGGAGTGTTTGAAGTTTCTGCTGTTATAGTGGAGAGCCGTTTTCTCACCTTCAGGTAAACGCACCAAATTATTTCTTCTGACATTTAGGTCTCGCAAGGACTCCAAATTGCCAATCTGTGGAGGTATTGTCTGTATTTCATTACAGCTCACATCCTACAAAGAGCAAATAGTGAGTTATCCCTCTCTAAGTCTCTGATGACTAAAATATGCAGGTGCATTTAGAGACTGAAAGAAAAACCAGCTATTTATATAACACCTCAGATGCGTATATTCATTCGATCTCACTGCTGACATGAAGCATTGTTCTCATTTTAAACACAAAGGGAAATAAAAGCTTTAAAAGACTAAGCATTCAGATCTAGACATTTATTTCAAGCTATTCCATAGTATATCAGACAGCACAATTTGCTATATAAAAGCTTTCTGTCAGAAATAAACATAGCAAACACTATAATTCAATCAGGCCTTCCTTTCCAGAATAGGGAAGACATTTAAATTGACATGGATCAGTTGGTCTCCAGTGCATTTTTCCCTCACAGAAAATTCTTCTAAAATCTCAGGGTATTTAAAACTCTTTTCTAACACTTCTATACAAAACCAAACATAGAGACACTGTGGCAGATCATCCTTAGGCCAAGAGCAGAACAGTAATAGTTGTAAATCAAGTGTATACTCACAAGCTCTGTCAGCTGTCTGAGCTGTCCAATTTCTTCAGGTATTGAAACCAGCTTATTATTACTTGCTATCAAAACTTTTAGTGGTAGACTACAGAGGTGTACTGGCAATGTTGAAAGCTGGTTTCGACTTTTGGACAGAAAGAAAACGAAATAATCATAAGTCTAATGAAAAATATTCATGCAATAAAAGACACATACAAAAAGAACACTCCATTTAGATGATCAAATCAGTTTTAATGTAATTACTACAAAAGTGGTTCCATAAGGCTGTTCTTCATTATTTGTTTTATCTATGTGTGAGCAAACTCTGAATATCAAGTATCAAGGCTGATCAGAGGCTTTTCAACTCAGTGTGGAGCAATGTGAGGTTTTTGTGTCCCTTCAGGTGCTCTGATAAGTGGCCATGCTCTGATGCTCTGTCACAAAGGAGTATGTTTGAGCTGAGTGCAAAAGCTTTCCTCATGCTAAAGCAAAATTGGTAAGACAACTGTTACCTGATATTTAGAAATGTTAGAGACTGTAAGTTCAAAACAGCCTCTGGGATATATCGAATGCAGTTCTGGTACAGATTAAGAGTCTCGAGGGAGACGAAGTGGCAGGCTTCTGCTGGAAGCTCCGACAGTCTGTTCCGTGACAAGTCTGAAGGGAGGGGAAAAGAAAGATTCAGTAAAGCTGCCTTAGAACTTCACTACACTTCTTGCGTGGCAAAGTTGTTTTGGTTAAAGAAGTTTAAACAAAACACTTACCAAATATTAATACTTAAAGAATCAATATTTTTCCTTGGACAGTTCAAATTATCAATAAAATATCCACATTACTCTCCTTCACAAGCTGCACTGTGATAAATAATGCAGTTGCAAAGGGTTCTTTTTTCTTTAAAGGTCAAGGAAAGCTGCTGCTTATAAATTCCAAAGGGCATTTCCCACAGACACACACCTACAGACCCCACTTCCTGACAGACGCAGCTCTGAGTTCTGATAGAAGCATTACCCAACCTCCAGGTATGACAAAAGCTCACTACAGCAGGGGCTATGATGGATATCAAGTTCAGCAGGGTGCACACAGGTAAGAAAGCATGAAAGGCATGGAAACTTCTAATCCACCAATACAAAAAGTTAATGGGGAACATAATGAAACCCCTTGTCTGTTCACCAATAAAATTTTTAAAAACAAATAAATTAAAAATCACCCTCCTCCCCAATACAAAGTGCTACACAAACACCAAGTGCTTCTTTCCAGCTGATATCAACATGACCTCAGCTTCAACTTGTCCAAACCTGATTTTGAAAAATCAGCACTTTAAATGAATGTTTCCGACAGCTATGTTAGTGGGAGTTAAAACTGCTGACTGATAGAAGTCAGCAATAAGTTTGCATTGCATATCTAGAATAGTTTTTTTATTTTATGACAGAAAGCAGTTTCAGGTCTTTGCCCTACTTTTCTACTTTTATGAAAAAGAAAACATTTTCCCCTTTTTTTTCCTTTTCTTCTAAGAGCAAAGAAAAACCTGCACTTACTGATTGCTAAAGAAATGCTCCATGAACATCCTGATCTTACCATTTGCTAATCCAGATAAAACATCAGATAAATGCATCAATGCAAAGAAATATCATTGTGATGCATCCTACTTCTGGCTACTGCCAAAGCAGAATTTTCCTACCTCTACAGCTTGTCCCAGGTGCTTTGCATTGCCAGTGTGTGAGAGAAACTGATCAGAAATACAGCAGTTTTCTGATCACCTCTCCCACAAACCCTATGCCAGAACCAGGGAAAAATGTTGGTGCAGGCTGAAAATCCCTATTTTGGTGGCAGAGACTATTCTTGGCATTTTAAAGCACTCGCTGAACTCCAGCTTAAGTGGAAGCAGCAAATTAATTGGACTGATCAGAACCTGCTCAAGAATCTGTACATAACAAAGGACTCAACAAAGTAATTGTATATATCCTGCAGAACACAGCACACACTTCCAAGAATTTATGCAATGGATGCTTATTTTGCACTAGCCATCTCCCAGAGTGCTCTAGTAATGTCCCCAAGTCCCTTCTGCTTTACTTCCATAGTTCAATTCTAATTAATGATTTAGTGAAAATTACTCCAGCCCTCCCCTCCAAGTTGCAGAGCTGCAGCAGATTTAAAGGAGAGTTTTAGTGCTGTGCTACAATATGGTGTCCAAAATTTGACATTCCTAGTGGGATCTCTGTGTGCCAACATTTTGTAAAAAACATAACAGGAGAAGAGAGGTTTTCAATCAAACTGTCCCAACGTAAGTCACGTATCCTGAAACATATCTACCAAGTGCAGCTACCTACACTGGAATTATCTAGCATCCACATGACTTGCTGAGAGGTTTCACAATACAATTGTATGTTACCATGAAAGAAAGAGAGAAAAACACAAATTATTTCAGAGAAGACAAGAAACAATCAATAGTAATTTAGAAAAAACACTAATTTCCCACATTGACTGGATGTCTAACCATCTATTTAAAGAATTATTACAACACTGGTTCACATATAAGGTGTTAAAGTTTCTGAATTCCACCACTTCTCTCACAACATAGGAGCATCATTCAGCTCACAGCTTTATCCATCCTCTACACAGCTGTGCTGCCAAAAGCAGTTTGAATTCTACCCATTTTACCAGAGAAACAGGCATCCCAAGTAGTAAGCCCTATTTTCTAGCAGAAAAGTGACAAAAAGTTTCTTTCTACTCTGTTTTGGAAAGGGTTTAACCACAAATAGGAGAATTCTCATTTGCTTTTTGTTTTACTGTACCTTACTAAAGAACATCTAAAAACTATTTTTTACACACTGCGCAGACCATAAGGTATGAATTAGTCAAGAACTCCACATGCTTTAAACTATGACTGAGTATTGCTACAGAAATAATTCCCTGCAAAAATAACATTAGGTATGAAGAAATGAAAATACATTCTTTTAAGCGACAAATGAGCTTAGAGTGTGATAGGAAAGAGACACGAAAGCTGGTTAGCACCAATGAATAGGTTTTTCCAGACTTCTCTCAATCTAAAGTGATTTTTAAAACTTGGCATTCCTATTTAGCAGTAGACATTCACTGGAAAACAGATTAAATCAGCTGAGTTTTGATGCTGCAGTATAGTCTCTTAAATCATTCAAAATGGGTCTAACCAGTTGCAAGTTTGGTTAATAAGTTTAGAGCATTTTGACTCATGATGGCCATGAGAATGCTGTCTTATACACAGCATCTGTGATTTCATGTGGCCAAACAGGGAGTCAAGAGGGAGGGCTGGCCAGGACCATAAAAACAGGCAAGCAGTAGGAAAAGAACAAGTAAGCTAAAACAAGAGTTGAGAACTGAGTTGAGAACTAGACTGAAGCAACATATGACAAAATACTGTGTGAATTCTGAATCTGCAAATTCAATAACTGCTTTTGGTTATTTGCAATCCTTGCTTTGTCCCTCCTAAACCTTGAATAAGTATTTACATTTCCCAAAGTCCAGAACACAGCATCCCTAAGATTCAGTGACATCTTTTATTTTGTTCAATTTCTCTGGAATCCTCTCCCATGCAGAAAAGTAGACCCCAAATGTGACCAGAAATAGGGCAGAGTACAGCAGTCACTGCATGAAACAATTCAGCAATTCCATCCTCTCCCCCATCACGTTCCTCAAAACACCTGAAGGAGAGGCACAGCCTCTCAAAAAACGAGAAGATAACAAAAGCATCCCAGTGAGTGGTTATATAGTCACATATTTGCTGCTCAGCAGCACAGCACTAGCTGGTGTTTTTCTCAAAAGAGAAAGTATAAGTGAGGCAAAGGAAAAAACTAAGGTATTTTATTTAAAATACCCAACTAATATCCTGCCAATTAAGACTTGTTTTGGTCATATTCTTCTGCTACTGTATACATGAAATAACTTCAACAACCAGAAAACAGAAAGGTATTACAGTACAATTTATTGTGTAAACTAAAATTTTTGCAAAGATTTCTACTTCTTGGAGAAAATAACAGATGTTGTAATGAGGTATTATTTAAATGTTTGTATTTTTTAACAAGCAAGAAGTAATCAATGCAATGCAGGTTATTTTCTTATGTAGGTGCACACCCTTGCTGCTTCTCATACCTTAAACTGGAAAAAACAAATTACTAATTCCCCCGTGAAAGCACAAATACTGAATTTCACTATGAATAATCATATGAGTGAAATATAGCAGTTATAATTGGAACTAGGATTAACTCATTTGTGTCCACATTTCATGGGTTAAAATCACTGTTACCAGAAATCTTCTTTTTAAATAAAGGCTCTCCTAGTTTACTAAAAATGGATGTGTTTCCTTGAAGGCAAGATCATGTGGAATTTTGGCAAAGGGGAAGCATTCTTTGGAACTAAGCTCTTTTGAAAGATAAAAAAGCCAACAGTACAGATACAAAATGAAATCTCAGAGCAGAGTCAGACCACTGACCTTTTCCATCTTAATAAGGATTCTCTGGAGAAAGCCAGCAAATCCAATGTTAAATATGACTAGAGATACACTGTGCTTCAAATTGTATCATTTGGCATTAAATGCAAACTCCTCCTGCTCAAAGACGAACGTTCCTCTAACATCAAACATTAGCAGGTCTGTGTTCATCCATATTTAACTCCAGCTGTAATACAAATTTTGTCTCCAAAGGACAATCAGTGATGGACAAAGGACAAAGATGCACTGTTCAACATATGGGGTACCCACCACCTACACTACAAAGAGAGGGAGCTGCAACTCAACTGTTGCTGGCACTCAGACCAGCTGAGTGCTGGTGAACTCCAGCTCATAATGAGATGCTGATGGGATCAATCCACTAATCCCCTCATTCCAATTACCTAAGACAAAGGCAGACACTCTAGACTGGGCTTTGATACAAAATTTTGTTAATAAAAATCTGCTTTTTGTCATCAAAGACCTGCATGTGCTCCCCACACACTTTGAATTTTTATTTTTTTAAATTTAAACCAGCAAAGCCCAGATTTTGGCTGTCTATTCAAAACCAAATGTCTGCAACCACCACAACACCCGCTGGCAGCACTGATGTAAGAGAGATTGTGACACGGTCAGCTGTGGGCTCCCACCCATGCTGTAACATGGCTCCAGAACAGCCCCTTTAAAAGCAGCCGTGTGATGTCAGCCATGAACTTGCTGCAGTGATGCAACAACCCTGGTATCTGTGAATTGATCTGAATCCCAATGGTGACACTGGTGGCTACAGACTGCCCGCAGCTAGAACGACTTCATTTCTATGGCAAGCAAATGTTTTTTTTCTCCCAGAAACTATGAGACATGTGTTGCAGTTTGAAAGCACATTCATGGTTTCTTTTAATAATACACAAATCTAAGACATATGAGCTTGCAGCTGACAAGAGGAAAATATATTTTCTTATGAATAATTACAGAAGCCAATCAATTATGAGAAGGCTGACAGCCAGTATAGTGACAGAAGGCAAAAGGCAGCATAAACTGCTTTAGGAGGAGAAGGTACAGCTGTTTAAGAAGAAATAATAAAATCTGGCACTGTGTAAACAGCCTTCTTTTTTTTCCCCCACATACACCACTTAAAGACCAGAAGCAAACTCCACACTTTCACACTGATAACAGCAAAACCACCATTGCACTGGAGAACACCCTTGAATTGGGTGATGTAGCCTTGATGATCCAGAAAGTAGCCCACTAGAACAGCTCATCTACAGCTACTGCTCTCTGGAAAGTGACTGCTTAGGTACAGCCACCTCTTAGATAATGCCACTGAAACCATCTCTTGAGGAACTTGATGCATCTGATTGCTCAATTTTGACATTTAGGATAAACTCTATTAGAACAACAACATTTCCAATGGATTTGAGGCACATTGTTATACAAACTTTAGCTCTACCTTTAGCATGTCACTCATTCTATTAGCCAAATAAATGCATGCATCTTTATCCTGGTTTTATGTGTTGTTTTTTGTCACCTCTCAAACACTTCAGAACTTGATAACCTAAGAGTAACAATCCTTGTGATTCTGCTGACTTTTAGGAAACATTCCCATTAAGCTACAAAGATAAAATTAATATAATGAAAGCATAGCCCCAAGCAGATGAGCTACTGGTATTATGTTTCTGACTTTTCTTGCAGAAGGAATCCAGAAATCATCATAAGATAATACCTCTGTGATATACTTCTGATGTTGGTCCCTGTACTCAGTTACTGGGAGGGTTTTTCTTTCTAAACACTGAAAATGTTGGCATCCTTCAAGCTTCATTTCACACCTGGAGGATTTCCTAACACAGGAGGGGTGACTTTACCTCTTCCTGCCTGCTGTGATACAGGACTACCACTTCTGCCATACCCTAATTTAAAACAAACCTCAAAAATGTCATCTCCTGACTCACCTTCTACCTGCCAGCCCTGTCAAACCTGAATTTTCCCCAGGCATCAAGATATTGTTCATATAAACCATTTAAGGTAAGGTGGCATTTGCTGAACCAAAATGCATTTATTCCTTCTGTGTTTTCCCCAGGTAAACTGTCAAGGACAGCCCCACTGCCTAAGCCAGAGTACCCACAGAACAGATATAATGAAGACTGTTTCCACCTGCATTATTTCTGTAGCCCTGTAATGAAATATGGAATCTCCAGTTTCAATTGCAAGCATTTCATGAAGGAAGATTAAGTTCAGAAGTGATCCATTCTTGATACACTTATCAGATTTCAATTCTCAGCAGATCCATGCTTGATAAGCATGATCACATTCCTGCTTAGCAGCAGCACCAGCAGCATTAAACTGCACTTTAACCATTTCCATGAACTAACAGTTTGTAACCGAGACTCTCCAACCTGCTGCTTTTGGCACCACGCACAGGCTGTGATTTCTGCAGTTCCAGAAAACAAGGCAAAGGTTAGTGGTTTCTTCCAAATGTTGACTTGGTGGTGCTACATTTGGAATGCAGAGTGGCCATCAAAACTTGCTCCACCAACCTGAGAATTCACGGCTTAACATGAAAAACAAATAGAAGATTACACATCACACTGATATGGGCCCTCTGGATTGCCTTGAGTGCTGAAGACAAGGTTTGTAGCTTTTAACCAAGGCTGCTTAACTGTCCTTTATAAAACTTGCTTCAAATCACTGCCAAATCTTTGTCAAATTTCACACGTGTGAATCAAAGTTTCACAGATGCTATTTCCTCTGGTTACATTTTTATTTTGGAACATTCAATACAAATAACAAAGCAAAAGCTTTAAAAAAAAAAAACAAGAAAACCCCTCACTCCTCTGAAGAACTCCCACAAATCCCTTTCTTGAAGCAAGTTTAATGAAGTGAGAACTATGGCCAAAGCCTTTACTTTTTTTTTCCCTTCAACACCCAGATTACCCATGAAACCTGGCTGGCTTTTTTGTTTTCTAACTCAGAAGTATCTTAAGAACAGTCACACAAGCGAGATTTGTAGAATTTGGCTTCCAAGTTACTTGAACTACACTAGGGTTTTTAAGCAACTCTTTTCTGTTAAAACACATCACACTGAATTAAAAAAAAAAAAAAAATTAAGCAAGTACAACCCTCTTACCTGGCCTATTCCCTGCAACATTCACCATTGCTCTTAAGACTAGAAAAATCTATATACAAATATCTGTAAGAATTTTATACTAAGTAAGAAAACTTAAGCACACCTGTGATCAAAGACGAAAACAGAAGATTCTAAACATCAACTCCCACTCTCAATCCCTTTTTCTCTTCACATGATTTTAATACATATTTGCTGTAGTTTAGCTTTCTCTTTTACATATGAAGTAAAACCTCGCAAGTGCCACCATAAAAAAGACTGACTAAACACAAACAGATATTACAGTCCTGCCCTTAATGTAAGCTGCTGTATGACCAGTGACAAGAAAGCACATCTCCAAGGAAAGCTTGCTAGAGCATAACCACCTGAGTATTGCAAGAAGAGGATAAACATTCTAACAAGAGTAACACCCTGGAATACAATGCCACTTCCTCTGCAAAATGATTTCATTTTCCTTTTTCAAGGAAAAATATTGTTTGTTTATTAAAAACAAAAAAACAGTGACAACTACAGAACACCATTACATAGCTGTTCTTGTGTGGCTACTGGAGAGCAGGCAAGAGTGGCAAGCTTCAGTCCCTGCAGGAACTGAAAACTTTTCATATTCTAACAATTCCAGTTGCTTTTCCTCTAGTTGGCTCTAGAGCAGAAAAATCTGTAGCCTAAATGGATCAAACTGTTATATCAACTATTGTTTATTCACTCAAAGCCACGGAGCAATTCCTTACTGGCCATGAGTTCCCATCCTCTCCCTTGCACCAGCACTCCCGCCTGTGCAGCCACACTGCCAGTTGGGTCTCATTACTGAGAACAAATCCTGATAAAAACCAAAGCCACAAATAGTCTTCAGCCATTCTGAGGCATGATCCAGTTCCTGCTGCAGTTGAGTAATCCCTAACATCAACACAAGGGAAAGGACAAGAATGTGGCTTTATAAGTACTGAAGAACAAGATCAGGACTTCTGGCAGTACCTGGGATTTGGACTAGCTGGTTAATAACAACCATGAAACTGCCCTTTTTTTATTTTATTTTATTCCTTAACTCACAAACACTTCTAACAAAACAGAGTAGCAAATACAGGAATGTGATCAGGGATTTATACCCAAGTTTTGCTCATTATGGATACGTACCTCAGTACAAAGCATGTATGTCCTTCTGTACACACCATGGTATTTTAAGGATGGCACACACTGGAGCTAAGCAAACATTTTCTAAGTGAGACGAAACCACTTTTCAAATGAGCAGGGACAGATTTTCAGTAGCTTTAAAAGGGAGGCAGAAGGAAATCAGGTGACCTGCCAGCTGGGCCTTATGACTGGCCAGTAAACAACAGGACAGATTACAAAGAGAATACAAACTGCAACTCATGTACTGCTACAGCAGAGATGATGCAAAGTGGAGTTGTTTATCCGTGTCTGAAAACAGGAATTCATTCTAACCCCTTCACATGCGGTTTACGGTTAAAGAAGTTTTTACATGTGCTCTACTTCCCACTTCCCATTGACAGCCCCCCAGTCTTCCCTCTTCTAGCAATTTATTCCCTTTCCTCACTAAACTTGGCACTCACCCAACAGCATAATCATACTTCTCTTTCAAACACCTCTAGAACTTAAAGCCAAACAAACTAAACTAAGTGAAAGTTGGAGAAGCAACTTTGCAAAAGACCTATCACTGAGTAAATGAACTGGAGTCTCCAGTTCACCAAGGCTGGTTAAATCAGGGAAGTTCAGTTCCTCATTGTCCAGCTGCAATGCACGCCCCTCTGCTTTTTTAATGCAGAACATAGACACAGTATTTATCTCCAAGGAAAGCAGCCTTTGGACTACACCTACAAAGCTGGTATGGCAGCCTACACCTTTCCATTGATAAAACTGGTTTAAAAGAAGCTGTTTGGGTTTGACCCAAACCTACTCCTTGTTGATTTAAAAATAAAAAAGTGAAATCATAGTATGAAACCCTCATGTCTAGCCTTTTAGACAGTGTAACAAAGACAGTTTAATGACACCTGAAAGCCTTGGAGATCCCCACCCTCTGGGATGTGACTTTACTGGTTTAAAATTATCCCCTCTCTTGGGTCCTCCTTACCAGCCCTTTGCTGTAAGCTACTAATTCTGCAATGCTTCTGTGAGCATTTCCCAACTCACATCAGGCAGAAAAACCGTCAAGCTAGCTCACATGATTTTTGAAGCTGTTTAAACCACTCTTGCAAATTTTGCCTGAAGCTGACTTGGGGAGGACTTACATGAACTGTCTCTAGTGAATATATGAGGGCAGTGACTTCCTTTGGCAGCAGTTTCCTTAAATTAGCTGTTATCAGCACATTGACAAATAAGTTGAAGTCTTGCCTTAACAAAGAGTTGAGAAAAGGAGAAGTAAGAAAACAACTTGTGAAAGAAAATCTTTCATCAGGATTTTCTAAGTTGACATTACTTTGAATTGAATCAGATCAAAGTCTTCATTACTTAAGCATTCCATTTTCTTGTATCATTATGCAACCATTTTGGCTAAATCAAAGGAGACTAAGCTTGTTTCGTAAATGTCTCACTGCAACACAATCACTTAAAATCATTACATGGTTCAGATTTGCTGCTATGATTCCCAGCATATAAAAACCAAAATTTACCTCTTCTGTATTTCTTCATCATCTATTTTTATCTAGGAATCTGCTTTTCTCAGTTCTCACATGCAGTAACGTACTCCAACCAAAAACATCAACATACCTCCCTTCTATGGACTCTCCCAATCAGGAAACAATTCCTCATTTTCTTTGACATCTCTTTACTTTCCCATTAACACTACAAGACAACTGATGGCTCAAGACTTGAGTATAACTTGCCACGTCCACAGGGGCAGAACTAACCTGGCTGTCAGTTCATAACTTACAGCAACTTGTTCTTAGTGATCTGGTTTGCTCTGCAGAAGGGAGCTCAGCTGCCACCCAGAAACAGCAATGAATGTGGCAAAGGTCTGCAAAAAAGTTTGAAGACATTCTTTTGCAGGCTCGAGTTGAAATGTTGAATTTGAAAGTCAAGTTACTTAATACATATTTTTTATCTTGTTTTTAATTAAAAGCTTGCTAATGTTGTTATGCTTGTCCTTGCATCATGGTAAGCTGTATTCAAAAATAAACTTCAGTACAGGACACAGTGCAGGCTGCCACCTCCAGAGCAAGGGCTGAGCCAGTGGAACAGGGACATGTCTGCTCTCAGCAATAGAGAAGGCTTTGTTTTCTATGGGGCAACTTTACATTTCCTTACTTCTACAAGTTAAAAGTACCACAATTTTCTCATGGTTCAGAGACTGGTCAGTAAGGGCTTCGAGGTCTTCACACACATTATCATCTCCTCAAACCCATTTATCTCTCTTTTCCAATTTTACGTGGAAAACATGGGGCATGCAGTACGAACGGAACACTATGCACAGAAGCAGATATGAAAAATAGAAAAGACTCCTGTCAAGAAACTATGCTGCACATACAGCCTCTCACAAAACAGACAGGAAATCAAGAATATGATAAATATTATTTCCTCCATTTCACTATAAGAGTTTCAGATACTATGCTAGATGCCATAGTCTGTAGTCTAAAATCCATAGCCAACCTTCAGTTATTCATAAAAGGGAGGGGAAGGAAGGGTCAGATAACCAGGACAAAGCAAAACTACAGGTTAATATAAAACCTAATGCAGAGCGTGCACGGTCATAGGCAATGACACTGGTGACAGAAGAGCATCAAAGCCCTCTAGGAAGGACTGAGCCAGGCTAGAAAAACCCTGCAAGGCAGCACAGCACCTTGTCAATACATTTACACTGTCCAAGGTGGTCTTTCCACACCCAGCTCAGGCATCCCACGTATATGGACTACATTGATAAGGAGCCTCAACAATCTGTTCATGGCTATCAGAGTCACACCCGCAGAGATCATGAGTGAGGAACACTGCGTGGTACTGTCACTTTGCTGGATGTTCTGCCCTGGCTTTCATCTCAATCAGTAAAGTATCTCATATATACATCCATTTCAGTGGGTCTGTGAGTAAATTGTAACTTGGGGATGGACAACCTGGCATGGAATAAAGGCATGAGGAATGTCAGTCAGGAGGCTAGAAATATAAAATGCAACTAACAAAGACTTCTTATTTCTACCATTCATCTATTTATTTCACTAAAAGCTTCAATTCATGTTAAGACTGGACAAAAAATTCTCAATCTACATGCATTTTCACAGATAAATATGTAAGCTTGTAGATGGAGATACATACCAAAATGTCTTAAGGGAAGAGTTAGAAACAAACCAGAACTGAAAATTCAAGGGTCCTAAAAAGCAAAGTGAGTAATTTCACATAAAAAGGACAATTACTTTCAGAGAAAGGCAAGCATTTCTATAAAATTTTATGCTCTTATTACTGCATTTCTCTGACACTCTTAAGAGAGTGCCTATGTATTTATGGCACTGAGATACATCTTCATCAGACTGCACAGTAAAGTCAACAAATACATCTCATAAAACTGCAGACACTGATCCATCTTCTGCAGAACTGTATTTTACTGAGGGGAAAAGGCAATAAAGTCCAACAGTCAAAAGTCCTATGTTCTTTTAATGGCTCCTTGAGGCCATCTCTCATGCTGACATCATCCCTAACAAAAAAAGCCTGTTATACTTTACACAAGCAGTGCTTCAATTTCAATAGGACAATTATTGCCAGAATTCTGGAAAGAGAGCTGGAGTCTTACAAAGTCATCTGTGCAGTACAAACCATTTTAGTGTCAAGAAATAAAACAACAGTATAGGATATGCATGGAAAAGACCCCTTTATCACAGGGGACAACCAAATGAGGAGATAAATGGCAGCAATTGCCAAAATATATCCTTAAAATATGAAATAAATTTTGAATCTTTAAACCATAAAAGTCACCTTCAGTCAAAAACACACCATGAAGACATTATCAGGGATCAAGGGCTACAGGACTGGTGGTCACCACCTCATTCATCTTCACTTTAAAAAAAAAAAAAAGCTAAGCTTGCTAAAAAATAATAGCAAGGCTATCAAAATTATTGTTACATTCTCCAGTTAGCATATGAGGTGAATTGTATGCACTTCTTTTCACAAAATAAAATTAACATTATGAATGCTGGCAGCAAACACTTTTTATAAAAAAAAAAAAAAATCCAAACTCATCTGACCACAAATGAATTTGGGGTTTTCTTTGGGGGTTTTTTTGGGTTTGTTTTTTTTTCTTCCAAATTCAACCAAACCAATTCCTCTTCAGGGAAATGCTTAAGTTGAACTTTAACAGTAAACATTGCTCTTAAGAAGCTGTCATGAAAATTAGTCTCAAACTGCAGTTGTCACTTCAAAATTTTTGGCTGGCTGGTTCTATCCCTTCAGCTCCTTCAGTGAAACAGTTTTCTGTATGTGACAACTTTTATCTACAGCAGCTCAGTGCAAACTGAGGAAAATGAAAGCTTTTTGCCTTGCTAAGAGAATTCTTGACAAACACTGAGCCACAGAAGAGAAGCTGTGCAGCCACTGCCCACACTGCACAACAACGATGGGAATTCCACTTCCAGAGATCTCTATTCTTCTATTTCATAATGACTATTTCAACTGCTGGTATTTTTAGCTGTACATGTATATAAAACTGTAATTTAAAAAGCGTTCATTTGAAAGCATGTAAGAATTTTAAGTGGAAAAATCTCCAAGTAACAGAGAAACTGCCTCACCCCAGCTAACAGAGGGCCACAGGCAGACAGACACTCGAGATGTGTGAGAGCATTCACTGCTCCTCGGCAACACGACACTGCTTTCTGCCCGCTGCTCCTGAAATACTTGACTGAGTTCCAGCAGAGCAGGGTTTCATTTTCCAAGACTGTTTCACAGAGTTAGCAGTGAGGGGAAGTGTGCAGTAAATGAACTCATCCCCCCAGCCCCTTAGATAAAGTTCCTTCAGGTACAAAAGGAATTACGCAAGAACAACAAAAAAATCAACTTTTAAAAACATCAATTTAAAGCAAAACACATTAAAAAAGCTTTGAAAATTGAGCTAAAACTATTGCCAGTTAGTTTATATGCAAACTTCTGGATCCATCTATTATTTTTTCCTATCAGAAATTACAAGTATTGTTAAAACATACATTTGATATTTATTCAATCCACTTATCTTTCCCAAAACCTCACTAGGATAACAGGCTTGGGTACAAAGAGGGTCAACAGCCTCCAACTTGGGGGAACACGAGGCAAATGAATAGTCAGAGACTGCAAAAAAATCCCAAAGGAATCTAACCCCAAACAAGAGAAAATAGTCCCAATGCAAAAATCACTCCCTGGATTTTAGTCAATAGATTTAATGGAAATAATTTGGCTTTAACAACTTCTTAAAGTCTACACAGGCTGTGGGGAGATAAGAGAGAAGGGTTTTGGTGCAGCAAAGAAATTACAGATTTGATATTCACTGAATAGCAAATAAGTCATGGAACCACACTCAGGAAACTGGAAGGGCTGATTAGACACTGAAAATAATTGGCTCTGATGTGCAATATTTGAACAATATTATAAAAATGGCACAGCATTAAAAGATTAATCTAACTTCAGTATAAATATGGAAGTGATCAGCAAAAAAAAAAAAAAAACAACAAAAAAAACCAAAAAACCAGCTATAAGGGTAGGAAAATGTGAGTCAAGCAGGATATTTGAAGTTATATTAAAAAAATTATGATAAAGCAATGACTAACAATGGCAGCAGTACAGAGTATTTTTTTTGCCCTGGAAGTAATAATGGGTTCATTACTGTAAGCACAATATGATGAAGAAAATCTATCCTGAGATCATCAGAGGCACAGAAATGCATCTCTACTTCTAACAGAGTGAATAAAACTCCGTGGCCAGTATAAAGAAAAAATGAGAAACTTGTGAAAAGTCTCACCACAAATGGTATTTGAAAATAAAACTATTTTAGTTTGTATTTCTCCTGACTGTATTTAATAAACAATAATTTTTTATTTAAACAGCACCTACAGCAAAGGAAGAAACAACTGTTGTAACTGTGACAAGAAATACTAAGTAAAAGAAATATAGAGTACTGCATTTCACTGGTACAGACTAAGATAGCAAGAATGACAGGATCATAAGATAAGTTGCTATAAACTGACAAAAATTTTGGTAATGAAAGTTCGCCACTGGAGTTTGACATTGCTTTTAAAAATTAATACCAACAATACACTCAAAATTACTCTTTTGCAGAATGTGTAATTTAATGGTATTATGTAATGTAGTCACAGAGCTTCAAATCATCTGGCATGGAAATAAAATACAAAGGCATACGAAAAACCTGTTTCAATGAATTCACTTATATGCCATATAAAGCTTGAAATGAGATTAAAAAATGTCCCTCACTAAGATGGATGTTTTGTAATTTCTTTTTTCCTCTTCTCTTTATGGAGAACAAACTATGCTTTCCAACTTTAAAATGACATGCTTTTGCCTGACAAGTAAAACAATGCACCAAACAAGTTCTTCTCTAAATGCCTTTGACATAAGGATGTCGTGGTGCACACTGGAAGGAAGCAGAATGTGCCACACTAAATAGAGAAAGCAAGATACAAAGAGTTGGGAAATGCAGTGATAGCAGGATTTCTTTATGGTCCAAACCAGAACAGAAACAGAACAGGCAAATCTGAAAAGCATACTGTAAGTATGAACACACTTTCTTCTAGTATGATTAAAAAACAGACACCAGCGTTCAGCAGATTGAAACACCTGCAGCTGAGGGAAACAAAATACAAAGTGCTTCTCCAAGGGTGAAGTGGCAGGCAGCCCACAGACTGGAGAACAGAAATCTCAGGGTTCTGCTCACGTCTTTGCGTTTGTTTGTTTGCTTTTGTTATCCCTAACAATTGTCAGGTACCAGACACATTTCTCCTTCCTACACTAAGAAAGCCACAGGGACATGTGCTGTAGACGTTCATTCGTTCATTCGAGGAGGAAACCCATTCCCCAAAACAGAAAGAACAACACCTCATTTAAGTTATCCCAGAATCAGCTCACACAGCTTGCAAGCTAAAAACTCCTGTGTTTCTATTTATAACATTTTCAGCATGGTTAAGAATTGAAAAGAACTGCATCACATGGCAAGAATACAGGTGAAGTTAGGTATTTTTTTTTTAATTCACATTTCTGTCTGAAAATCTATTTAGAAATGATTACAGTCATTATTAAAACCATTAAGTTTTTCTTCCATTTATATACTGCAAATCTGGAAGCACTGGGACAACAACTGCATTATTAATTAAAATCTGTATTTTTGCCTTTTGTTTTATGCATCCAAAGAGCAAAAATGTGTTTTAAGTGAAAGACATATGAACTGAAAATGATTTAATTTTATTTATATGTGGAAAGCTATTTAAGCAGTCTGGTTTCAAACTGATAACATGTTTTTCAAATGGAATTTCCACAGACTTATTTCTTAACCACTACAGGGCAATACTGGGGCTGTGAACAGAAACTGCAGTGCAATAATGTTGATAAAAGAACCTAACAGATGCATTTCTCATTTTACCATATTTGTGAAAGCAGAGATGACAGATGTTTAAAATATCGAATCTGTATTACTCAGTTACATAATTCACAGCCAAATCACAAGCACTAGAAATGTGTGTGAGATTTCCTTCACCATGCTCTGAGCTAATCACCAGTGGAGGTTTGATGACTGTTACCAACAGTGAAGCTCCTGTGATTGCCACACTAACTTTTCATGGTAATTATAACAGGCTTCTGAAACACAGCCATCCCTGAATGACACAATTTGCACCCAGCAGAACAGAGCCACGAAATATTTAGCATCTAAATATTTGCAATAAGTTTACAGCTCAAATGGATGATCTGCTGTTTTAGCATAGATGGGTTCCAAAGATAATTTTTTTACCTTGCTAAGCCAAACCTCCCCAGTCCTTTGCAAATCAGCAGAATGAAAGGAAACAGCAGATATTTTATGGCTCACAACCACATTCAGTCATGGCCCTCTATAAAAACATTTATTCCATAGATGAGCTTGGGACGAGAGTAATGACAAGCTCCTAATTGTCCTGCTGTTGTTGTGCTCAGTGACTCTCAATCCCTGAGAACAGCGTGACTGACACCAGCTCAAAGACCAGTAGAAGCCTTGGTCTATGACTGAACTAAAGGGTAATATATGTGACCATAAATAATAGTAATCATGAGTTAAGCATGTTCAAATTATTACTTGTCTCATCAGCATCGTACAATTAATTTTCTGATTTGATTTAAAAGGTATTTCCTACCAAATGTTAAGACACCAGTTATTCCTCTTTTTATCACGCTAACAACTTGGATGAGAAGACTGGAGTTGGTGATGAGAGAGGCTTTTGAGACCAAGCAAGATTAACTAGAAAAGAAGAAAGTGTTAAGACATGGAAGTTGGGATAAAGGAAATGAAAAAAAAAAAACCAAACCATGGGCAGAAGAGACGGAACTGAGATAACAAACATTGCTGGGAACAAGACATGGGACATGAACACCAGGAGGAACCTGTGTAGAACATAATCACCTGGTAGAGCATAATCACCTCCAGAACACCCAAACACAGAACCTAAGATCTGCTCCAACCATCACCTCTGCCCTCAAACATCTGTACAACTTGGAAGTACAGCATCCCACCCTACAAACAGATTCCAGGGAATGACAACCTCCTGCTATCTTGCTGGCTCACCTAAGAGAAATGTAAAGGTTTGAACTGGCCTGAGGAATCACACAGACACCAGCTTTATTCCACTTAACCATTCTAGAAAATTCAGACTGCATCTCTAACTAAAACTCAGCCTGAATTTAGAATTCCGCATCAGGAAAGCAACTGGGAAAACACACTGATATTTTGTGAAGAGAAAACTCAGTTAAAAACTTAGGTAACACTGCTAAATCAAGCACAAGGATGATAAAGATGCCCACAGAACTTTAATTGCTCGTTTCCTGTGCATATCTACTGTCCACATGTCTTTAATTAAAAACCTCATACCAATTCTCATTCAGAATGTTTCTGTTCAAATAGACTTTTTCTGACAAGACGAAATTACTGTAAGAATCAGGACTGTTCAGAGTTAAAGTCTTATAAAAGAGAGTGTTGTTGAAAAACCATTAGGGGAAAAACCCTGGGAATTACACAAAGAAAAAGGGATGGTAAACCTGAAAGTAGTGAACTGCTTTGGAAAAATAGATTGCATAGTGTCAGTGCCATATATTTCTTTCATAATACTAAGCAAATTTTCTAAACTAATCTTTCAAAAATACAGTAATTAATCACATTTTTCTAGTTGTTGGGCTTGATTCCCAGAATTTCTTAAGAGTCACCAAGGCATCTGAAGTTATTAAGAGCTACATTTAAAAATAATGCCTGTAAATTCAGGCACTAAGTATTTTAAATTTTGGTACCCCAAATCAACAGATGCTTTTAAACTTTGTACCATTCCAAGCTTCATACATACAAGAAGCAGTAACATTACTATGCTTCTCTGCACAGAGATTACATGAAAAATAGTGTTTGAAAACTTTTCAATGGTCTGGAGCACTACCCAAAAGCCCAAGGCAACAATAACACATTTCTGTATTCAAAGCTAAGCTTCAACAATAAGCTGAATAAAGAGACTAAAATCCACATGGGTCACTGAACAATGTGGGGGTGGTGGGTGGAACTGAATAGATGCTCTCTAATCCTCCTGCCCTCTGCACAGAGCACATTATGGTTACAAACCATATGTTCCAGCAGCCTACACCTGGGCTGCATAGCAAGCTGGGGGGTTTCAGTATATTCTCATTTTGGAGTGCCTGAAGCTCATTGGGAGAAGGCTCTGAGTGTAAATACTTTAACTTTCAAATCAGTAACATCATCTAGAAGAGAACAAAGACTCCTCACTCCCGAAAGACACCTGGGCTGCCAGTGGAAGCAGCAGTTTGTAGTTCAGAATTGTGAGGCTGAAGTCAAGGACTATTGGGACAGTTTTGGGGACTTCAAGCTGAAACATTAAACCTTCTTCCTGCACATATACAGAAGTACTAACTTAGGCACAACAGTCCCATAAAGAAAAGACCACAATGTTGTACCCTTTGCATCTTCTCTAAGTATCTGTAATTCAGGGAATTAAGTCAATACTTTTAACTCTGATGCATTGATAAATCAAACCACAAGACATTTCTAACATTAATAGATTTCCACCCCTCCACCTAGGAGAGGGGGCCACAGCAGCTGAAGAAGAAAGCAACCTGCACAGCCCATGGCTTCAGATGAATACACAACTGCAATTCATTCAAGCTGTTTGGCCAACACCAGAAACCATGAGATCCAAGCCTGATCAGTTATTACAGAGAGAAGAACCAGTGAATTGAGTTATAGCCTTTTTGTTAGCTACCATGTAATTTTATTTTTAACACATGCTACGTAATTTGCAGTGTTTGTTGTAACTAATTCTTTACTGCTGGTTCTTCTGCTGAACAAACAAATTACATCTACTGCATTCTAAATCTGAACCATCAGTTTAAAACTACTTACAGAAAATGTATTTTGCCAAATGGATGCACAAGAGCCAAACCTATCAGTAGTAAAGTTTCACTGAATGAAATTCAACTCTATAAACCATATTGTAGAATAAAAAATTCTTACACTCATTGAGTCAAAGGCCAGCAGATTGTTTGACAGAAAATGATTAGCAAATTTACAGCAGGTCGGTAGTAAAAGGTTACAAAACAGAGTCAAGGTGTGATTTCACAACTGGTGCGAATCAATTTAAGCTTACACATCTGCCAAAACAGATCCTCTCACTCCCACCATCCAGGCAGTGCTTCCATCCTTCCCATTTGCTGGCATTCACATGCACGTGAAGACCTAGTGAGCTGTCCAAGGATTTGATACACATAGTTATTGGCTGGATTTTCAGCCAGGTAAGTACAAAACAGCTTGCTGGAAGGCACTAGGATTGCTGGTGTTGACTGTGCAGCAGGAGATGAAGACAGAACTTCCCCTTTTAGCATCAACATAGAACTTGGATCACATTAGGCTATATATTTATGACAGTCTTCAAGGAGTATTTAGCCAGGATAAATTTTCTAACTCCAAGCACAGGTACAACCACAGGAGAACATGGCTGGAAACAACATGAAAGAAATTTTCCCTAAATTCTAATTTGTCCTTCATGTGACTGCAGGGCTCAATATATTCAACAAAGAATCCTACCCTCTTTACTTTTTATGTAGTTACCGTTATCTCCAGAAATATAACTACCAGGGCACATGCAGACAGGACAGTATTAAAAAAATTAAATCTGATCATGATGGAGTCAAGGAAGGGGAAGACTAGGGAAGTAACTAGGAACACATGCAATAGTACTGAACACCACTGAACACACACTCACTGGTAGTAAAATTTGATGGCAGGGCTTTATTGTTTGTTTTAAAAGATAAACTCACTAAACAAAGGCATTCTGAATGTCATGTATTGCTTTTATTGCCACAAGGATTAGATACTACAAGCTCAGATTGCATTTTCCCAGTTGCCATAAAACGTGAGGCAAAAAGACTTCCTGTGTGCAAAGAACAGTTGAGTATTACTGCAGTCCTCAGGTCTCCATCCAAACCCAGCACATCCAACAGAAATGAACTACAGACTACTGCTCTCTATGTTTTCAGGGTAACAAACAAACAAACAAACAAACAAACAAAAAAAAAAAAAAAAGCCAGAGAAGTGACCTTAATTTAGCCATTTACCAAAGCACCACTCTCAGACAACTCCATTAGCAAAGAATTGCCAGTATTTATACACAGACCACACGAGATCAAGACTTCCCAATAACAGAAATACAACAAGAACAAAAACAAAATGGAGCAATGATCAATATGAACAAGGACTGACACAAGTAGGAGCTAAGATCAAAAAATGCAGCTGAATGGAACAAGCTGGATTGCTGACCAAAGGGGAAGGGTTGTGATCCTCTCTCCTTCCCACTCCTACAGGTACTAGAACCTCTGGACAGGGCATTTCTCTTTGGGTTTTGGTAAAGGTAGAGACAGTGACACAAATGCAATCACAAGAATCTGAATGACACTACTGACATATTAGGTTTTGGGTTTTAATATTGAAACTTTAGATGATCTAAGTATTAAAACTGTAAACTCTGCTGACAAATAGTCTGAGATTTGAACAAACAATAATCCCAATTCCTTCCAAGTTACCTTAAAGATCACAATAGATTTACATTCAAAATACAGTAACCCAAAGAGATTAAAAAATAATAATTTTAGGCTAGTTTTGACTGTGCTGTTGTGGCTTTAAAAACAAATGTTTGGGTACCAGGACCACTGCTATCTGAACCATGCTGTGCTTCTCAAGCCATTTTACATTTCATTAGGCAGTATCAACTGAACTTCTAGCAGGAATGAAAAACACCAGTGAGACCCTTTAGTGCAGAACGCTCACATACTCGCTGCAGTCCTTCTGGATGCACGTAAGCACTTGGCATATAGAAAATTTACTGACACTATGGTCAGATTTTACCATTGCTACAGAGAGCTAGTAAGAATAAAACTAGAGATGCCTTATTGGCAAAGCCATTGAAAAGGCACAGGAGACAATTTTATTCTTCCTGTTCAGAGTCATTCTATCCTTTTTTACTACTAATATATTCCAGAAACAAGACATAGTGAGCTGCATGTAATTATCTTACTCAATTTCCATACAACAGAAATTTCTTTTGTTGCATAAACCTACATAGTCCCATCTTCTCCTTTAAAGATTGAGACAGTGAGTGGTTTAAGTAATTACAGCTGTCATGGAGGGTTTGACAAATAACTTTTCTGCTCAATGTATGCTTTAGGCCACTGGGAAAGCTGTCAAATAATGACATCAGATTCTACATTAACGCTGGCAAAATGCAAGTGTGCTTCCTTTCACATTTAACTCAGGTGGTTTATAGCCCTTCTATTTTCTATTCTGTGGTCAAGAACATTAGTGGAATGAACAAATGGGTTGTAACTCAGATAAAACGGGGAGAGATAATGAATGTTAAATGAAAGTAGGAAAGAAAATGAAAAGAAAAAAGTACAAAAGTATATCCTTCATTAGATAATGAAGAAGCTTGCTCATTCTTCATCATCAATGAACTTTGTAAACCTGCTCACTTCTGGAAAGTCCAATTAAGCTGTAAGGGAGGAATATAAAGGAACAAGATACTCTTTCAGTATCCAAGCTATTAGTTATTACTACACTGCATTTCTTACATATCCCTCACATATGAGAACATAAGGTATGACTGCATCACACACTGTAGGAAGTTATCTTCCTGCTAATCCATGACAAAGCTTTCCAGACTATCCCATCTTCAATTTGATTTTATAGGCGATCTTAATTTCAGTCAAAGTACAAAATAACTAGAAATTCACTACTGCTTTACTGCCTGCTGAAGTTATACACTCAGTTTTGAGAGTAAATTTGAGTATTGGTTTAAAAAGTCACAGGTGTGTTTTCATCATCTGGAAGACAGCAGTACCCAGAAGCAGCCAAGGCTCTGACATGAGTAGAGAATCCACTATTCAGTGAAAAGTTTATGAACTTAAGTAAATGATTAATGAGGAACTTATTTTCTCCACCTAAAAAAAATACTGTATTAAGTTCAAAAATAAACCTGACCTGGTTTTGCTGCTCTGGTGACAGTTTAGGAAGTGGTTAAGAATGGTACCTAGAAGCTATTACAGCTTGAGCACCGGAGTCAGTCAAATCTGAACCCATACAAGGTCCAAAAATATGTGATCTTCCCATTGATTTAACATCTGGAAATGCACCTTATGGCTGACATAACCTACCATCAACCTCAAAATCCACACAAAGCACCCAGCTAAACTTGATCAAACCTCTGATCTCTAACACCCTGTTCCTGCTGACCTGCTTTGCTGGTTCACCTGCGCTCAGAGCAGTTTTCAGGCAAGACCAGCGGCTCTGTCAGGGCTTGGGGCAGTGTGAAATCCTGCTTTCCTGGCAGGGTAGTTAGTTAATGAGGGATGTGATTCATTCCCACCTCTGTAAGCATCCATGTGGTTACACAGACGTGCAGTTACTTTTATTGCTACAAGAATGGGAATTAGCTCTATCAGTATATGATTCACACAACAGAGGCGTCTATTCAGGCACACGAGGAGGAAGGTTTGCACATCACTGTTTCATCTTCAGTTCTGCAACTGAATTTGTAATTTGGGAGCAACTCCAGTCATTTCTATCAAAAACAGACGTGCAGCATCTCATGTGCTTGGAGTCTGCGGTACAGCACATAGGAAGGCTCTTGGGAGTCTAAGGTGTGGGGTGTTGTTTAAAGTGTTTACTTTAAGTGTTCATGACACCTAACACACAAATACATTGTATCACATTTTTTGTAGCTAGTCCTATACAAAAGAATTGTTAAGTCTCCTATGAACAAAACTGTGCCCAGCATTATTCAAAACAAAACCAAAGAAGTCAACAGACCACACAAAAAAAAAAAAAAAAGGCACAAGATGAAGTTATTCACAGCAGCCTTCAAAACAGAGAATTTGAACATAATGTGTGTCCCAACACACTCAATAAGCTTTGCTTTTTACAACTTTAAAACAGTTCTAGCTTTTTTCTAAGGTTCATTGTGATGATAAATGCACAAAAGTGTATGGCATGCACTGCTGCTTATTAGCATTTAATGCTTCTTGAACAACTACAATGCAAATATTCATCACAATAGATGGGAACCTTGGTGGGAACAAGAATTCCCACAAATTGTTTAAGAGTACAGTAAATGAATAGTGTTATAAACAAAAAGCCCAAACCCCTCACAAATGTGTATGCTGTGTTTGCTTACAGATTAATCCACTATGCATGCATTGTGCAACTGCACTTGTACAAAAGAAACAAAAAAACATTCCAAACATTTATATCTCAACAAGAAGTGTTTTCTATGTATAGATGTGTTCAAGACAAGCAAACCAGTGTTGTCTCAAGGTTTGCTTGAGTTTTCATGAGTGTTTCTTCTGTTAGTGAGAGATTTTTGCATAAATAGGATGTGACAGAACAGAGTATGAAGTCAAGACAATTTTAAAAGTTCCATTTTGAATTACTTAACACCAGTGTAACCAGCACACTTAAAAACGCACATAGTAACTTGAAAAAAGGGATGTTGGAAGCTTATTTCTAAGCTTGCAAGGTACAACTCAATACTAAAAAGTCTAGATTTCAAAGTTTCAAGTAGATGGCATGCTGACACCTTTTAAAGTTCCTTTGACTTCACTTACACAACTGCACAACCAAAATAAACTAAATATGACCTACATCATGTACTAAGATTTCTACATCTTGCACAAACTCTCATTTCCCAGTCTCACCTCTCTACTTAATACAGTAATATGCAAACAAAATGTGTTTTCACTTGTGCTCAAGGTACTTACAGTCAAAGTATACGTTTTTTAGTCTACTCTTATAAATGCATTTAAGGAATAGAGAGGACAAAATCCCTAATGCTTACTGTACCTTGTATAGTAATTAACAATCTTTAATATCCTTAAATCCATGTTATACAGGAGAAAAAAGAAAGGCTGTGATTATATTCACAGTATCTTTCATATCTTCTTACGGCTGTTTGAAATTACAATAACAGAAGCAGAAGAGCTTATAGAGCTTATAAAAGATAGTTTCTTTAGCATACACACACCTGACAGCCCTTATTGGAAAGCTGGTTTCCCGTGTCAGCAAGACAAGACGAGAGATTGTGAGGGTGCACACACGTATGCGTATATATACACATTCACATATAGGTGTATCAGAGCAAGAATAAGGCTAAAACCACAGCAACGAGCAGCAATTCTGAGAAAAACCTCACAACGCCCTTTAAAACAGTTCCCCATATGGGAAACATTTTACAGCGGGGATAATAAAGAAAAAAAACCCCTACAAATGGAAGAGCTTTTATCGGACGGGCAAAGGAAGAACCCTGCCACAGCTCCTCCATCCTGCCTCAGCCGAGGAGAGGAAGGGCGGAGAGCGAAGGGAAGGAGGCGAAACCAGCTTCAATTTAACGAAGAGACAGCAAATTGGTCACCTCAGACCCAGCGCCGAGCGAGGGGCTGGCAGGGCAGCCAGGACGCGCAGAGCCCCGGCGAGCCCCGCTCCCGCTCCCCGCTGCCTCGCCCCCCTCACGCCCTGCTCCTCACCAGCCTGGGTGGTGTCGCTGAGATCGTGGTTGGCGGCGCTGGCCCGCGGATAGTCCCGGAGCTTCCTGCCGCTCAAACTGAGGGTCCCGCTGACCGCCGCTTCTTCCAGGGCTCGGTCCAAGGAGCGGCTCCAGGAGCCGGGAGCCGAGGGACCAGGCGGAGCGGGACAAGCCGCGGGCATCGCGGCAGAGCCGCCCTCCGGCGCCGCCATTTCCCCGCCACAGCCCGGGCGGACAGCGCATGCCAGAGCGCGCGGCAGGGGCGCATGCGCGGCCGCCGCCCGGCGGCTCCGGGACCGCGCGGGTACCGCGTCCGTCTGAGGCGGGCCGAACCGGGCCAGCCTCTCCTCGGGTCAGCGGGCGGGCAAGGGGATCGCCGCCGCGGACACGCCTGGATACCTGCTGCAACTCTTAAAAATTATAATTTTCCCGCCAACGTGAGCTGTCACAGGTTGGGTTCTGAGTGAGCATCGCTCACAGCTGCTGGGTGGTCGAGCCCGTTCCAGCAGCAAAATAAGGACAAAGCGCGCAGATCTCCGCTAAGTGGGAAATGTAAAAACTGCTTCACGTTTTTTTAACTTTATGATTCAATACATTAGAAGGCCACACCCTTTGCTACATCTCAATAAATGCCATCTTGCCCTGCTGCTTCCACTGAACCCACCTGATGCTGCAGCCAACACACCTGAGCTGATAATGAAGAACAAAGGCTGTCAATAATCAAGTAGCAAGACATTCACAGTATTTAACGCCTTATCAAATATATTTACAGGCGGTATTTTGTCCTGCACTGACACCTAATAGCAGCATTTCCAGTTTTGTGCCTCCTGCTGGCACAGCACTCCCACACAGCCACTCGGGCTGTTCGTGCAGCACAAGCTGTTGATGACAGCGACTCTCGCTATCACGACAGGTCACAGCAACAATCGCTGCTTCCGCTGACACATCTGGTACTCTCACCACAACAAATCACTGAATTAGGCAGTGCTACTGAAACATTAATTAGTAGCTGACACATTCAAATGCAAGTTTAGTAGCCGACACATTCAAATGCTCTACAGCACCATTCCAATAAGTGCTCCCCTGTCAAAGTATTAAGGTGGGCAAGGAGTGTGAACCCTTTTTAAGGAAGGTTGCTTTCTGCTCTGTTATTCAGAATATTTAATAAGAATTTGATCAGTAAAAACCCCTTGCAGGCTATCAGAAAATTCACATAACCAGTATATTGCCCAGGTGGTTATAACAGGAACAAGACAATATGAAACCTGTAACTTTTTATTAAAAAAAAATTAACAGCTTCAGTATAGATCAAATGTAATAACTTCTCCAAAAAATACCAAAAGGTACAGTGTAAAGCATCTTCTCATTAAATACAAACTAGCACTTTTGATGCACTGCATCAATGTTTTGCATCTAGGCTGATGCAAAAGAATTTTTTTGTTGCATCCTGGCACATGGAAAACATATACACTGAAACAGGATGACTGACTACTCTTTACCTACTCAAATTCTAACAGTGGGACATTAATTAAAAAAAAATCCTACTAGTAACTGAGAAAGAAATCTTATCACCATTACATTTAGTTTGCCTCTGCTAATGTATATTTTTCAACATTAAAAATAAGGGTTTAAGTCCTATTTAGCATCAGAGTGCACTCTGACTTCAAAACTATACAAAAAAAAAAAAGCCCTTCTGCTGTCAAGTGCTCTTTAAGGTTGAAGTTGCCAGTATATGCTAGTTAACTTGGAATTTGAGATAAAAATGCAAGGAAACCAACTCTGTCAAATATAAATTCTTCAAGAATGTGAAAAGGAGTTAAACCTGCTTCAAACCATAAATATTCCTGGATGCAGCAAGCCAGCCACTCTTGTACCTGACTGTACCTAACCCTCCTCACCAAAAGCAGTGATCATCAATGCCTGGTCTGGAAGCAATTCTGAAGAGGTGCCTCAGTTTCAGGGATTATATAAATATAGATTGAGGATGCCCTAGTTGTTACTGTCCTGCAGATTCTGATACACAGAGCTGTGCTTAAAGCCAAGTACCTACATGTTCCTGCCTAATGCCTTACTCATGCTAGCACAGTGAGGGCTTTCCTCCAGCAACACTCCTCAGATTCAGAAAACTTCCACATGTCTGATCACTTTAGATCAGCTTCACATCTTACCTTTCTTTGGTATTAACAAACAAGTGCCACAAGATTGCTTGCCTCCAGCTATTTTTAAGAGTTAGAGAAAA